>NC_064878.1:11225000-11230000 GCF_943734665.1 Anopheles aquasalis | reverse complement strand
ATAGTTGCCTTCGCCCAAAATCACGAACAGTGGATTAGCCCGCGGACCGAGTATCATCAGAGTAGGCCAGCACTGGACGCGCAGCTTCCGCCACATCGCCATCACGTTGTCGTTGACGACGGGATGCGTAATTTCGTACCGCTCGACGGCCGCCCGGATGTTGTTCGAGTCCTTCTCGTTCCGGAACTTGGCACTGTGCACACCGATCACGGCCAACCCCTGCTCGATCGGGTACAGGTGCTCCAGGCGCTTCAAGTTCGGCAGAATGTGCATACAGTTGATGCAGCAGTAGGTGAAGAAATCCAGCACCACCACCTTACCGCGCAGCGAGCCTTGCAGTGTGAGCGGTTCCGTCACGTTGAACCAATCGAGACCGTCCGGGAACTCGGCGGACACGCCTTTACCATCTCGATCCGCCGCCTTCAGGTAGTCCATGACGAGCTTCTGGCGCTTGCCGGCGTTGCTACCGGCGGCGCAGATATCGTCGGCCAGCTGGTTACTGTTGCCGGCCAAGACGTCCATCATGTCTTGACCCTCGGGCGATGAGCTCATCCTGGAACCTATCTTGGACACGGTGGTCAGTAGCGAAGGCGCACGAAGGAGAGTACCGAGGGGATGATGACGGTGGTGCGACGGGAAGGATGATGAGTGAAAGCACCTGCTGCAGGAAGATGATGAGGTCGCAAGTGCAATAATCCCTGGGTGTTGTTGTGCGCTGGTTATTGTTTTGATCGACGGTGACGTTCTACCGCCGATGCATCGGCGGAATGCAACACTCGCTGATGCACTTTGGGTTTGACAGATTGCGCGAGAATGGAAAACAGGTCGCAGCGCTCGGTGAACGAACAATTCCATCTGTGGGTGGCTTACTAAGATGGCTCAATTAACGAACCGACTGCAAAGATAAACCATGTGAGACAAATGGAAAGTAACACAGAGGGAACCCCCAATCTAATAGTTCCGCCGTTTCACAGATTCACACACGTTTCACAAGGCACGAGGGATGTCAGAAAGCAGCAGGAACCAAGGCATGTCGCACTACGAGGTGCTTCAAGTGCGGACCGATGCAACGATGGAAGAAATTCGTAAATCCTACCAAACGCTAGCGCTCCAGTATCATCCGGATAAGCGGAAAGGTGGCGCCGAGAGCTCGGAAGCGGGCAATTTCATCCGGATCGACGAAGCGTGGAAGGTCCTGCGGGATGAGCAGACACGGCGGGTGTACGATGCCGAGCTCATGCAGCAATCCTGCCAGGAGGAATATTTTATTAACGAAATCGTGATGCTAGGGGATTTCGAGAAGCACCAGGAGGAAGACTATCGCTTTCACGTGTGCCGTTGCGGAGGATTCTACATTTTACCCGACGAACCGA
This sequence comes from Anopheles aquasalis, assembly GCF_943734665.1. Classification (NCBI taxonomy): domain Eukaryota; kingdom Metazoa; phylum Arthropoda; class Insecta; order Diptera; family Culicidae; genus Anopheles; species Anopheles aquasalis. The sequence goes on along the minus strand of NC_064878.1, from coordinate 11,228,627 downwards.
TCCGCGAAAAGACCTACGTTAGCTGTGACGAGTGCTCGCTCGTGGTGCAGGTTAATCCGGTTTGATTTCGCAAGGTTTTGTAATAAATGTACAGTTTTTAATTTTACTTTTTCGGGACAGAATTTGAAAATTTTCGCAAGAAAACGTTTGATCGACGAATCGACGAAAGGGTGACGCATAGCTGTCAAACGGATTTCAGTCGTGTCACTTTCAACAATTTTTCCTCCAGCAACCCGATTTGAGACGAATTTCCCGATTCTCGTTTTGCTCCGTCGAAAAACGCCGTCCTTTGCTGTGTGATTGGATTAACTCGGTCCGTGGCAAGTGAAAATCAACGACCCAGCACCACGATGAACGCATTCGGTGATAACTTCGAGCAACCGTCGACGGAAGCGGATCCAGCGGCGGAGTTCCTGGCCCGTGAACAGAACGCCCTCGCAGGGCTCGAGGACGAGATTCCTCCCGTGGCTGCCGCCGCCACCGCCACTTTGGCTGGCACCAACGGATCGCTGGATGGTGAACCCGTACCGAAAGCAGGTTTGTTTGGTTGAAGGAGAAGTGGCCCGCACCCGCACAGGTGGATGCTGGCGACCTCATCATCTTCCCATATTCGCGAAGCATAAACAACATTCGATCATTAAATTACCACCTTCCTCTTTCCCAAGAACCACCAAATCCTTTTGAAAACGTTTCCATCATGGCTTTTTGCTCATCTGGTCACTACTTATCCCGCACATCTTTAACCCAGGAAGCTCTAGATATCCCCACCGCAGCGCAGCCCTCCGTATCCATTAGTCATCCGGTTGTATGCGCTGGTACTTGCGTGTCATCATCACCGCCCACCACCAAGCACCCGGAGTGCCGAGTAGCACCAAGCAATGCTCAGTGTGGCCGTGATTCCTTTTATCACACATCGTACGCCCCTCGTATGTGAGAGAAAGCATCGTTCCATCGTTAATTCAATTAACTAGTGTCTCCAAAGCTGCTCCAATGTGTGAACAGCCTTTAAACAAGAGAACATGCCTGATAAAATGCACTTGAAACTGTCGTGTCTTATCAGGATGCTCGAACTAGTCGCGCTGTACACATGCTTATCGTGTCGTCTTCTGCTTTATCCTCATTGGCTGTGTGTCCCGATGCAGCTTCCTTTCTATACAGAACCAGCCTTATCTTCGTCCGGACATACTCCTCCCTCCTACATGGATACTCCAATCCGATCCGAGATTCTAGATAAAATGATAAATAAGATGTGTTTTACATTCCACTAACCATTACCACATTCTTTAACATCCACTCACTAACCTCATTGAGGCCTATGCCGGCCGTGCAATTTTAATCTTTTTTTCGTTTATTTTGTTTCTTTTATTCTACATCCGGATTCTACTCTACATCTACTCTCTTCTACCCACCACCACCACCACCACGACCATCACTGAACCGAACTGAAACTCTTTCTCGATTATGTTGTTTGGCCTTTTTACGTTCTGCTTCTTACGTTCTAACTTTGCCGTGTGGCCTGTGTGGTGACATACTCTGACACTCTCATTATGCTCCGGTTGCTTGCCGGATGTTGCTTGGATTGAAAATAATCGCTCGTTTCAACGTACATCCTGTTGTTGGCGATCGAACATGGCACGCTTTGCGCTAAAATTCATCGTCGGTAATCCGCACTTGATACTACGGAACTCTCGAACACATGCAATCATAGAATCGACCGGTCTCGATAACGATCTAAACGGAAGCTTTGAAATGATCAATAATGCCGATGCGCACGAGCCATCCACTACTACCGCCGACTATAATATCAATACAGGTAAATAAAACACGAAACTCCCCGGAACAAACACACCACTTTCTCACACAAATCTGTCCCTAGTACTGACCCTCTGTTATCCTGTCGTTCTCCATCAGTAATTGCTCTTCATCATAGAAGCATAGAAGCAGTTTATTAACCACTTCCACTTTTGTAGCTACTACTTACGCGTTCAGGTTTTGAGATTAGATGAACTCAAAATGAAAACTAACTACCCCATCCATCCGGCGTGGATCTTTGGAGTCCTTCATGTCCTTTTTGTATGTGAACGATTGCATCCAGCGCATTATAACACCCCAACGCGTAGGGCGTGAATAGTTTCGCAGCGCTTAATCTAATCCCTTTGCAATATGTTCTCGTAGTTGCATGCCTATTGCCTCTATTGTGGCCGATGAATGAAAACCTGTGCGTCGTTCCCGAGATGGACCTTTTCCCCGCTCCCATGCCTCCCCCATTCCTATGTGCACCTTCCACCAACCTGTTCTGTTGCTTGTTATGCTTCAACCGTACGCGTTTAAGTTGTTTACTCGTTGGTTTTTCTTTTCTAATGATGTTTGTACAAATGTGTTTCTTCTTTTCCTCCGATTTTCGTAGAAGATGATAATGATGATTTTGCAGGCTTCACCGGTAAGTTCGACGGAGGAGCAGTGGTTTATGCTAAGGAAATACAGGAACAACCTCAACAAACTCTTTCCGAAATGTATAAATCTAGGCCCACGTTCCATATTAACATATCCCGTGCAGTGCCACCGAGGGAGGCAATGTACTTAGCGTTAGCTCTTTGTTCTGTTGTTTCAATCTGTAGTTTCATCTTACTGTCTTTCTTTCGTTGCTGATTTCATTTACTTCGACTAATTAGCAAAGTTACGAACTAGCTAGAACCACTGATAACCAATATGCAAACGATCCAGTCGAGGATCGAGAGCAGGTGGTCCCCTCAGCGACTGAGCTGATCGCTTCCTTTAAACACATGTCGTTACGGTTTTCGTTGCAGTTCCTAAGCAGGTCACCGAGGAACCGGAAAAGATTCGCAAGTGGCGCGAGGACCAAAAGGCACGCCTGGAGGAGAAGGATCGCGAAGAGGAGCGCAAGAAGGATGAGCTGCGTGAGCAGGCCCGCAAGGAGCTAGAGGACTGGTACAAGCATCACGATGAGGCGATCTCCAAGACAAAGGCGGCCAACAGGTACGTCCACCTGTCCTACTATCCCGTCAATGGCGCTTTTCAAATGGAAATTTGTGCACGTGCGAGACTCATCTCTGCATTAACTGTATCGCTCGCTGCACAGAAAGCAAAAGGGAGATGGTGTAATAGTGAAGGCAAAGGGATTAAGCTTCCCGGTTAATACTCCATGCTAATCCGTGAACCTATCGGCTATCGCTACTAAATTGATGCATTACGCACCATTCTTGGCTAATCACATTACCGCAAACATGGTTCTAACCCGCTTCTTCTTTCTTTTACTAATTCTCTAACTAATTTAAAACCGAATCGACTTTTGTGCGATTTTTTAAACAAATAACCGCCGAGCGCAGGGAATCGGCCAAGTAAGTAAAGATGTTTCTCAGCCCGCGACTTTAAGTTGGTACACCTGTTCTAATCCTTAGTTTCGTAGTTGATGATTTGGAAAGCTATTCGCGTTTACTTACTCATAAGTTGTGTGGTAGTTCTATCATTATTTCAATGTTGGTCTCTGCTTGTGATTGGAAGGAGTGGAACTAAATTTATCTTGCGCCGTTTTCCCCATATTTTGGTTTAAGTTGGAAACCCACAAGTATTTCATTCAATTAACTCCATATTTGTGTGTGTTTAACA
>NC_064878.1:11185000-11220000 GCF_943734665.1 Anopheles aquasalis | reverse complement strand
ACGTACGAATGGAACAGCGTTTCGGGTTGCTTCATAAGGGATGAGGAACGTTGTCGGCTGGAGCCCATCATTTTGCCCGGAATCGCCTGCTTGCCCTTCGATCTTGTTTTCACGCTTCGTGGGCACTTTAAATGCTTGAGGTCCACGACGGAATACCTTGCTGGCGCAAACTTATAGAAAAGGAAACTATTCACAACGCACTTCCGCGGAGCGGAGAGAAACGCAAAACGCAGCGGCGGCCATTTGTTTATAAACAAACCTTTACCTAGCCGTTTACACCGACGGGTCCAGGACTCAAATGCACCTTTCCTTCACACATACACACGCTTTTTAACAAACCCATGCATGAACGGCACGTGTACGTACACGGTTTGCTTGCGTAACAACACGCGGTTGTCAAATCCGTTGTTGTCGCCCGCCCGAAAGAAAAGGACTAATTTCTCGGAAAGGTAAGAAAAGATGAAGTAATGTAAGAAACAAAACGAATAAACATACTCGCATGCATTCCCACAGCCATGGCCGATTTTGGAAGTAGCGAGGGAGGTAAACCGGCAGTCGATCCCGAGCTGCAGGACTTTCTGATGGCCGAAAACGAGCGAGCCCGGCTTAGCGCACAGGTTAGAGCGGGTGATGAGGGATGGCCGCATGATGCAAGTCCGTGCGATTATTAACCAATTCTTTCGGGTATGACCATCTTTCCAGATCCACGAGTTTACCGATATCTGCTGGGATAAGTGTGTGGACAAGCCGGGCAGCAAGCTTGATAGCCGAACGGAGAGCTGTTTGTCGAATTGCGTGAACCGGTTCGTCGATACGTCGTTGCTGATAACGCAGCGTTTCGCCCAAAGCCTGCAAAAGAGCCAGGGCATGTAAGCCGGATCGTCCGGAGGGCGCGGGCATTTGCCAGAGCTTCCCGTGGGAACGGAGCTGTAGTTGTTAGTTTCGGCAGGGCTTATAATCATAAAGATGTTTCTCCTTAATATACGTGCAAAGATGCACTTAAAACCCGGCATAATCGTTCATTTCTCGCTCAAATGAGGACCTTCAAACCTATTCTTCGCATTTAAGTATCATGAACCAATAAAGATAATCATGGAGAAATGGATATAGATTGACGACTAATAATTAAATATTGAATGTTGAATGAATGCAATAACACAGAACCATGCTATGAAAATACTTATGCACTAATGTTAAACTAAATTTTTGCACAATACATCCATGGAAATCATTAATCTATCTTGTTGATCCTAGTTGATGCATTTAGCTACGAATTTGGCCGCAAAACGTATAATCTTCCTTAGGTGTTTTGTTGTTTCTAAACCGAATACCGAAGAATGAATTTTATGCTAAGTTGAACTACTTTATGCAGTTCTAAATTCCCACCAGAGAATCATTTCTAATCTCTCTCATCTTTAATTAATTCTAAATTGTCTATACTTTGGATTTTATGACACACAGATAAAGATCCATAATAAATTAGTTCAGTTGAGTTGCAGAAATATTAAAAATCTGTCTCACATCCTGATTAATTATGATTAATATAGAAGAATGATCCTCTTTCGTCCACATCGGCATTAAAAAATACGCTCCTATCATCAACCCACTCTACATTCAATTTTCTTCGTCCTAAATTAGATTGAGACGAAGCGAAATCTTGCTCCATGTTAAAAACGAAAGTGCGTATATCCTGTCCAACACCCACGTAAGGAATGCCTATGTCTGCCTCTAAACTATACCCCTTCCATCGATCAGCACTCCTAATTGTTCGATTTCACTTTCAACGTACGCTTCACACTCGACTGGGCGTCGAAGTCATCGGTGCGGCCGCCTGGCGCCAAATGTTTTCCCGCACGTGCCACCGAAAGGGTGCCGTCTTGGCCGGTTCGCTAAGGACGATTATGCAAATCTAGCACTACACTAGCATTTCACATCCTTGAACTCGGAATTTTACAGGTTCACTCTCTACGGGCGACTACCTGTCGTCTGAGGAGTCATTTCTGATACGAAGAAAAATCATCGATTGTATCGGGGGCATCTAAAATTCACATATGATCAGCCCGATAGCTACCAGAAGCCTTCTGGTATATAAACTCGCGAAGAACAACGTATTATCCAACAGTTATCGTGTGCTATTCAAGGCGAGTGGTAGATAGCAGCATCTTCTCCAAAGCAAGCGACACGAAGGACAGTTCCATCAACCATCAACGGTTGCCATCTAGGTAAGTAATCTCATGCAAGTGAATCAAGAATCTGTTTTAGTTAAATTTGGTTTACAGTAGTTGTGATTGAAAAATGTGGTTCTAAAATCTATAACTAGATGAGCACAATTCTTAGAGCGTTAGAAACAATTGAAGGCATTTGCTAAAGGCCACTTTTGAAACCATTCGAGATTTGAGTGTGGATAAAGTGTAGCTAGTGGCAATTGGAATTTTAAAACAGTCAAATTCTAATGAGTTTCATAAAAAGTATGGAATATTCAAATATGGGCACAAAACCATTCTAGCGTGAGTGAATCCAGTGTTTATCAGGTACACAAAGCAGCTGCTGGTGGCCGGTGTTGTGAGCTAAGATTGAGGGAATTGAACGTTTCTTTGCAGATGCAAAATACTGGAATGCATCGAAACGGCCCCGGCCGACTGTCGGTGATGTTGATGTTGCTCGCGTTGTCGGTATCGTGTGCCTATGGATCGTATAGCGATGATGGCTCACAGCGCAGGGGACATTACTGTGGCCGAATCCTGAGCGAGACACTCGCCAGAGTGTGCAATTCGTACAACGGAATGCGCAAGAAATCGGGTACGCCAATTGGTTGCGCCTTAGGTTCGCCATCCAGTTTAAATGTCCTTTACCGTTTACCATCGTTCTCGTCTGCCAGAAAACACCCGTATGGCTTCCTTCCCGGACGTCAACCGTGATGTGGGGCTGGACGAGGTTCGGCATGAGATCGAAGAGCTGAGCGATCTGCAAACCCGCTCAGCGGACGTAGCATCCCGGGCACTGATGTCCATCCGACATCTGCAAACGGGCAAAATGCATCGAGTGCGCCGTCAGGTGGTGAAGGAATGTTGCATTCAGAGTTGCACCCTGGACACACTCCGTTCCTATTGCGCCGACTAGAGCACTCGGGCCATAAGTTCATAAGAAGCCACGATTATTACTATTGCTGCTACGACCGTGCTTGCTGCTGCCTTAGAACCGCATTTACACTAGAGTGTACCAGCGTGAACCAAACTGTATCGTCCCTGTCCCACTGATGGAATAAATACTCTCTGGAAAAGGAAGAGACGCCATTTGTGCTTCACTGCAAAGGATATAGTCACTCTGTGTCCTCTTTGGGGATTGAATTAGACTTGAATATACTGGGCAAAATCGTTCCAGCTTCAATTTAGTGTGTTTTTTCCCCTTTTTATTTGTTGTAGGAAACCCACGTGGACAACCATCCTTCTTGGCTCGACGATCGTCATCATCCAACAAGTGTCCAACGAAATGTCCGGATCCAAAGGTGTCGGAAGCAGCAGCATCGTTGTTCTGCAGATGCTCCTGATACTCTGGACGGTGACGATAGTGTCGGCCAACAAGCGGTACTGTGGGGCCGAACTGGTGAAAGTACTCTCCTTCCTGTGCGATGAATTCCCGGATCTGCATTCGACGAACAAAAAAAGTCGTAAGTAGTAGTAAGCCAGTACGAGAGTGCTCGCTCGTTCACTTCTACGCTAATGTTAGTGGATCAGACCGATTGTAAAATCACTATTAATCTATTCTTAGTGGACACATTCAAAGGTGATGGTATGGGCAGCGACGAGTGGATGAACGCAGACGAGTCGACACAGCAACAGATGATACTCGATCAGCAGCTGCAAACGGTTGGTGGAACGGATCAAGATCAGCGTTCGGTGCCGATGTGGATGAACATGATGTACCCGTCGAACTACATGTATCGGCATGGTGCGGGTCACAACGAACTGATACCGGCACGGTTCCGCAAGGGTCGTGGTGGTATTGTCGAAGAGTGTTGTTTGCGGCCGTGCGGCATGAGCCAGCTGTTGCAGTACTGCAAAACACCCAGCGCTTAAGCGCTCCCAAACCGACGAATTGCGCCAGAGATCACACGGGACCTCCGGGCCAAAATATTGGTATACTTTATATTGGATGTTAAAAGGATGGCAGAGATGGCGCTGATATTCTAGTTGCCAGCTTTCGATGCTTCCGTTTCGTACAAAGGTTATACAACGTACAAATCAGACCTCCTTTCTATCAAGCCTCCCACATTACCGGATTGTTAAATTATATTAGCTGCACTACAATGTTCGTTTCGTAACGCGGTTGAGGCAGGCAGCTTCGCTATATTTAGCTCTTACCATGGGGCACGGCTTTTTAATTGTGTGACAGTGTTGTTCGATGGATTATAACGAAATGGAATGGACCATGAAATAAAGCTATCAATATACTGGCATTTGCAAAAAGGCAACCTTACCGCAATCGTTATCGAGAGACTTTGTGGAATCGAATCATGATGGACATTGTTGCTTCTGCAACTCTCTTCTCTTTCTAAAGAATTTCAGAATGGCGATGGGAATATCAGCCCCAATGGTGTTGATTTTCTTCCATAAACCAATTGTATGAGTTTGCCAACGCGTACTAATACGGCGAAGCTAAATCGACATCCGACAATCGGCAGAGAAATCGGACTTAAATTTTCTCACATTTTTTTACAGCTCTTTAAACAGCTGTTTAGCGTCTTGGTTATTAGAAATATAGTTGAGAGGTGTATGCGCAGAAAATGTTACAGGAAGATGATGGCTTGATAGAACGTACCATTTTCATCTTTAAAAAATATTTTTAAAACTTTGCAAATAAATTGTAAGAAAACAGGCTGACGGAATAAGTTGGTTATGATTACGGACTATTTTATTATGATAATGCTGATTTTATTTTTATTATGATAATGAAGAGGACCGAATTTGAAAGGAAGGTTGCTTGATCATATTACAATCTATTTTATTGAATATGGCTTAAATTATGCTCTAGCATACATCCGTTTCATCATTTATTCTATGCTGGCTAAGTTGATATTTTTTGTTTTGCACCTATTGTGTACGGAATCTGTTCCTGTATGATCTTAAATTGAGCTAAACTCGCAACAATAAATAAAATATGCTCCCTATAACTGAAATAATTTATTGCGGTATAATTTAGATATTAAAATGAAATAGTCAATGGTCATTTGTTGTATCAGTATATACTAAAACTGATATCGAATATGCTCAGTACCATAAGTATTGGATTAGAAATATAACACGCTTCGCATTATGGAATGCCATGCCAAAGCAGCATCTGCAAATGCTGCTACTAAAAATGATTCATGATCTTGCGTTGAGATGCCATGTTTTACCATATGATACTCAGTTCAATGCAGCTCAATAGTGTTAGTGGCACATGCGTTTTCCCAAACATTCAATGATCTCGTAAAACCTTGAATAAATCTTAAAATATGGGTTTGCCTCGGAGATTTATCTAGATCGGCTACAGGTGATGTGATTGGAAATCTGCTGGAAATATGCTGGAAAGATCTCAACCAAAATTATCACGTATTGATTTTCTATCCCTTAAATAAAGACTGTTAACTGTAAATTGCAATAAACTTTACCGTATTATTATGCTATTCTTTATATTATTTCCATTTACCCTATTTGAGCATTAAAATATATTTTATGGAAACTTACTTGTACTGTTACTTGGAAACCGGAACTATGTATCTGATGCGCCATTTGAATCATACGGATGACGCAAAAAACTTTTGCATTTGGGTAAATGCACTAATAGCTACTGACACCAGCACCGCTGCTGGTCGACGATTGGTTGCCTTGCTGTCGCGACGGAAAGGATGCAAGGATGTCTGGCATACTAATCGCCCCATGATGCACCGCCAGACGGAAGTGATCGCGGCGTGTCAAAACCAAAGCATCCTTGGCAACGGGTTCCTGGAGGATACAGCTTAAGCCCGGCAACCAGGAATAAATTACTGCAAAGCAATACTCCGGGATGTGGAGGTATAAAAGCAGCCAGCTTCTGCAGGTGTTTATTCATTCTATTGTTTCGTGATCTCCGTGCAAGGTGTTTGTGCTCCAGTCTAAGATAGTGCAAAGCGCTAGAAGCTTTAGGAAAAATGATGCAGCAGATGCACACTACCCAACGAAGCGGCATGATGGGAGCTGTCCTGTGTCTGTTGCTGATGCTGGGAACGGGTGTCGAACGGGCGTCAGCGACAAAGTATTGCGGAAAAGCGTTCACCGATGCGATGAGCTTCATATGCTCAGAATACCCTACAATGCACGATGTCAACAAGAAAGCAGGTAAGCGATTGTGCCATTCTTTTTCGACCGTTCTGTCCAAACCATTCCTAACCAACGGGAACGGCGCCCCATAGGTTCCTTCTTCCAGGACGCGTTTGATCCCACCGGAACGGGGCTCTCCTTTCCGATACCGGCCAGATTCCGTCGGGCGTTCCAGGATGCACACCCGTGCTGTAGAGTTGGATGTACAATGAACGAGCTAATGTCGTACTGCAGAGTGGTGTCACCTGACGTTGCGAATATGATGAATACAGCTATGGTGAATACGGAATACTACGGATAGGCCGAACGAATACCGGAATGCCATATTTATGGGATTAGTTGAATGTACTACTATTAGAATGAAAATATATTTGTAGCTTTGCAGAACAGAACCGTGAACGAAGCGTTTGGCTGGCTCACTAAGGTTCTACTTTACTCCGAGGTCATAAAGCAGCATAAAAAATATGTTACTCCCGCTAACCTGAAGTGCACGTTGCAGAGAAGTTATAATTGATGGATCGTCTAAATGGCCGGTTGTCCGGATGTTCATTACGGTAGTGCACCAAAAATGCTCCCGGCGTCGATCTCATCCACGATGACATGATATCAAAACCACAAACCTTCCCGAACGGAGCCCCGGGTTATGGCCATGGTGCTGAAACTTTGCCGTACACTGGTACCATCAAAGCCGTACACCCATATCGTGCTAATTATCAAACTTTGCCAAAATTTCGGGCGGGGAAGGTTTTTGTCGGTCCTCAAAATTGATAGCAACTGCGCACAGTGGACGACCGGGTTCATTTTCGAAGCTCGTTTCGCCTGATCTGTGTAAAGTGAACATTAATAGGAAAAGGCTGGATCCAGCTCAACCGATTGATACTGCTGCACAGGTGGGGTTGCACAACTTTTCCTTGCGCTCGGCAAGGATGCAATCAGAAGGCTCTTTTTGTTATGTATGGATCCCTTCCCCAAATGCAGTTTCTAGATGATTGAAGATGATTAGTTGGGTTAGTTTTGAGTTGCAGGTGAGTTATATGATGCTCGTTTTGATCTAGTTGGAGCGTTGGACCATCGTCTTAGTTTAATTGAAATGCCAGTTAGCGTTTACCTTGATTGAAACGTCTGTTCATGAGTGATTGCGAACTAATCATTGGAAAACTGTTACATGCCTTAGCATGGAGAGTTGTTTGGAATTTAAGAAGAGAGTTGAAAGCACACATTGTAACGCAAAGAGAGCATGAAAGCACCCAACAGAGCACACAAGATGAAATTAACAAACAATGAAAAAACGTAATCCATTTATCGGAAAAAAAAACAGGTAAGGAAAACTCAAAAACAAAGAACAAATAACGGTATTTATCAACCAACTAAATAATTTCTCCCACTGTAGCTGATGCACATCATAACATCACGATCTGGCCCGAGGCAAGTATCCTGGTCATCCGAATCAAACGTGCACCGCATCAAAAACCGACATCGACCGAGGCACGGGTGCCGTTGCCGGTGACCAGTTTTAACTGGATCCCGGAAGGGTGGCGGTGCGCGAGAACCGCTTAATTGGCTTTGGCGACAGCGTGCCCAGCCAGAAGATGACACGGCTTCACGTTCGCACGGCACGGGTTCTCTTCCACCCAACCGGGTCCACCACCGTTTCAGGCCAATTGAACTCTTCGATCTGATCCCGTCGGTGTTGGCGCCGGGGGTTCGGTTGCGACGGTTTCGGAACGAATGAATGAGATGCTACACAGCAGAGCCGTCAGGTCACTTCACTGTTGTATGATTGATTGAAAGTCACTTTAATTAAATTTACTTCTATGTGGCTTACACTAGTGGCACACGAAGAAGGCCCGAAGGCAAATGCGATCACATTCAGTTGGTGGGGAAGGGGAAAGGCGGCATATCGTTCAGCATCTGTTACTATTTCAACTGGCTGCAACACATATTTTTTCTAGCTTTCTGGCTCTTCTGCTATCATGTTCTTATGCTACCTTCCATTTGCTACGTTTGCGCCTGGCTGATGCTGAATGTTATATCAATGGCTATCTATTCCCCATCCCCTGTCTTCTTCCTTTTTATTCTTCTTCTTTTTCTTGTTCTTGTTCTTTTTGTTCTTCTATATCTTCTTCATAGACGTCGCTGCTTCTGCTTCAGAATTTGAGTCAATGTCAACGGCTTGAAATCTCTCTCTCTCTCTCTCTCTCTCTCTCTCTCTCTTCCTCTCTCTTTCTCTCTTCCTATGGCATCATCAAAAACAGTATCAAGTAAGGAGCGCGATGGCGCGATGCAGTGTCAGCATCACCATATCGGCATGTTTGCAAATCATCGCAATAAATAAGCATATCGGAGAGCATTGCAAGAGACGCAAGAGGCCTCGGTCAATCGCGATAGTACCGGGCACAGGCAAAGAGAAGAGGACCTTCGGGGGGTCCACGGCACAGATTGCTTACTAGTAAGTTACATCAGTAGTTCATGTTATTCCCCGTTCCCCGTTGACACGCAACGTTACATGCTATATTCTTTCGAGACGCTCGCGGAGACACATACCCACACCAACATGCTACGACCTTGCGATGGCAAGCTGGCCAACGCTTTGCCTCCGCTCACGTTCGTACCACAGAAATGCTATATTATCGTTAGGAGGGCGCTAGGTGTACTGTGGTTTTGTTCGTTTCTTCGCTGCCCGATTGGCCTGTTGGATCGTGATCTTCCTTTGTTGGAGACGCTTGAGATGCCCAAACGGTCACCAGAAACACGCCAGGGGCGAATGGAGAGCCCGAAACGCACACCGCACTGCACCGAACAAAACCAAGTTACAAGAGAGTGAAATAAAAAACGGGGCATAAAAAAAAACGAACGAACCGATAACTAGAGAGTAATATAGTACTTGTACATGTTATAACACGGGATACCGTGTACCGTGGAGAGAGTAAAGAACGCTAAAAGGATAATAATACGCAAGCAAATGGACTGGTGACGCTGGCTGGCTCGCTGACTGGCTGGCTGGCGGCAGAAGTCGAGGAGAGAAGCCCCCCGGGAGCTGGCCCATTTGCTGGCCAGCGGTGCACGTCCCGTCTGGCTGTCTGTCTGTCTGTCTGTCTGTCGCGCTTGCCCCAAAAGCCCCGATCGACAAGGCTCGGTCATCGTCTTGTGGTCCTGATCCTGGTGGGTTCACTGAACCGTGGGCTTAATCACAGTAGGCGCGCAGCTCGACGTACGAGCAGCTTTTCTTGCAGCACTCATCGTAGATACCGCCGGTGCTGCGACGGGTCCGACGGTGACCCCCCGTTCCCGGGTACGGGAAGCCGGGTGGCAAACTGTCCGGCAGTGTTGCCACCTCGACCTTCACCTGCTGGTCCTGCTGTTGCTGCTGATCGTGGTAGTAGTCTGTGCGAGAGATGTGCGGAAAAAAATGTGCGATTGATTAGAATAGATTGGAAAAAAGTTGATCACTGAGGTTCGATTGAATGGCGCCCGGTGCCACTTACCCGTTCGGTAGTGCGTCAACATCGGATACCGGCCCTGGCAGAGGAAGGCCAGTGTTTCGGTTAGCCGGCGGCCACAGTAGCGCGAGCGGGTGAGTGTGCTGATCAGCGCGTCACCCTTCGGTGTCGACGTGGCGTGGCTTTGATCGAGCAGCAACAGCACCACGACCGCCACCAGCAGGATCGTGTTCAGCCCGACGAAAATGGATCGCATCTGGAAGCAGAAGAAGAAGAAGAAGAAGAAGAAGAGACGATGTAATGATGGTCAGAAAGAATTCGACTCTGTCACAGATTTACAGGCCGGCCTTGTCCAACTGCCCGCTGAGCCCGGTGCTCCGTGGCCATGCACGGCCCACATCGTCGCCAGGTCATCGCCAGCATCATTGGCTATCAAAGCGAACCTCGTCACCTCGCACACGATGTGGGGTTCCCAATCGCCAGTGGCGGCTGGCCGGCCGATTAATTGAGGTTCATTGAAAGAAATAATCGTCGTCCCGAACGTCGACGTCCCGTACCGGCCTGTCTCGCCCCCGGGAGGGGGGTTCGGTTGAAGGCCAATGATGGCCGGACGAGCGAGCGAGTCCTTGGCGGCCGGAGAGGGTTTCGGAATGGCTCCCACGGTCGCCCACGGACGGGCGGTGGTTGTTGTTTTTTTTTCAAGAAGACCAGATAATAATGCATTGGTGTGCACCAGGCGATTGAGGATGATGATGATGATGGTTTACGAGCTGGAGTACGAGTTTGTTTGGATGGTGAAAACCCAGCGATACCCCAACAAACGGTGTACTTTACTATAAACGAAATGGTGAACCCATGATGGAGTTGCAACAGAGTCAAACAGTGAGAGAGTGTTGAAAGAGAAAACGTCTAAAAAACGTGCAGGTGACCCAGAAGAATCAAATGTGGTATTCATAAAGGGGAAAGGAAATCCCTCAACTCACCAGATTGAGCTGAAGGACAAAATTTGAGAACGAATTTTAGCAAGTGGACACCATTTTGCATCAATTCCGATTCCAGCACCAAGGACATGTGCTCGACATTTGCATTAACTTCTCGGCAAAAGGAAGAAACTCCTTACAACCGGATCACCGCCAACGAACCAAATTGGCGCGCATGACTTCTGGAAGATTCTGGCTAAACTAATGGCACCCAGCATAGGTCACCGGATAGGTTCGTTGAACTTGCGAGGTACGAGAGAGTGAGAGAGAGAGAGATTCAAGTGAAAAGAAATCAAGAAATAAGCAAGAGAAGGCCAGTAGCTCCCACTACCCTCCCCAATAAGTCTCATAAATCAATCCACAACAACCTGTATGCTGCACCAAGTGTGGGCAACATAAGTGCCTCCTCTCCCCAGCTCCCCTTTCCATCGTAATGAAATCAAAAGAGCCACTAATGATGGTTTGAATACATTTTCGCGCATCGCGAGACCGTCGTCGCGAGATGTCGTGTCGGGAATGCCTGGACCTCAACAGCACGGGCACGGGCGATCTTGCCTAGAGCACGGTCGCGCTGTCATCAGAATTATGACATCGCGGACACGGCCGCGGCCACGGGTAACCGGCCGGCTGCTTTCGCCAATGGCCAATGAATAAAAATGAATAAATTGTGTTGTACCGCGTTGGTTGGCAGGACCACCGACGGCAGGCGGAGGCGGACGTTTGGGTCCGCCAATTGAGAGCAAACGATCGAGGTGCTGGTGCCGCGGCTGAGCAAGCGACCCGGTTGCTTCCGTGAACCGCGGTCGCTCAGTGCAATCCGTCTACCGTGGTTGTCAATCTGGCGTGCGTGCCTGACGTACCCATTCTGAACGAACAAAAACAAAAAAATGGAGCACGAAGCGTCGTCGTGTGTACAAATAAGATGGATTGAGGTGAGCGAGTACCGACAGAGGTCCAGAGTCCACCGGTCCTAGGCCCTACGGACGGCAGCACGGGGCTGATGGTTTCATTTGCAAGCGACAGAAAACATTATGCGCCCAAAAGCGGCACTATATACAGCTGTCAAAGCTCGCGCTCGCGGGTCGCCTGCACCCGATAAGATCCGTTCCGTCGGCGTGTGTGAAAGATGCGGCACCAAATTGACCATTGTCGATGGTGGGCGTCGGTGATGCTCGAAATAGATATGCTGTGTGGTGGGTAATGCAGGCCATGGAGTCACCGAGCTGGAGTGCACACACAGAGCCGCAGCCGCCACCACCGGCATCGTGGTGGTTGTTCTTGATAGACTCAACTTAGATTAATGTCCCAAATGGTGGCGTACCCTAGCCAGCGAGTCATGCGGGAAGCCCACTCTGGCCGGGCTCCTAGGGGTCTCTCTCTCTCTAGGGGCAGTCGCGCAAATGGAAATAAATGATGTGATTAAATTTTTGAACCACATGACGATGGTGCCCCAGTGATGACGAGTTGTTTCAAAGTGAAGCGCGTCCAAAACAACAAGAGGAAACGGTAGTGTGGTTCATGTATTTAAGCCTTGTTTTGCCTGTGTTTGTCCGTTCAGTGTGGACCAATTGAAATAGTTCTAGGATGGTACTCAGATACTATTCCTTAGGAATTCTTGGTCAACTGAGCAGAGACTTCAATGACTTCATGTGCAACGTTGAAGAATGTTAAAGCACAACAAGATTCGGCATCGATTGTGATCGAAAAACGCTAACAAAGGAACAGTTACTACGCAAAGAGATCAACAAAAGTAGCATCCAGAACTGCAGGTGATCTGTTTTTTTTTATGCTTTTTCATTCTTGTTTTCGAGAGGAGAATTCTCTGAAGGAATATTAAGCCTCATCTAGACGTACTGTACGATGCATCCCATTGGACTGGCCATTTTATGAGAATGGTAAACGACGATCAAGCCCTCCCAAAAATCCTTTGAAGCGTTTTCGATTGTGAACATGAGAAAAATCGTAGTAAGCGCCACAGCCATTGGCTACTCGCCGTAAAGCTCCAAAAGTCAAGTCAAGAAGTTCATCAGTAGACGGAGTTTAAACTCACAGCTTACTTAAGTCATATTCAAAACAAACATGAATAGATTTTTTAATTAAAAACACCATCCCTTCAAATTGTACAGACACAAATCTGACGATCGCGCATGATGGTTTGCGTGTTGACCAACATTTGAACTCGGTTCCCGTTTAATCCTTGAATGCTATAATTTCATTCCAGTACACTTCCCCTCGTGCACTCGCGATCATGTCTCGCCGCTGTTTCACTTGCTGGTTGCTTTCGCATCCTCCATCTCCTCCTCCTCCTCTCTGGAAGCGGACTGACGCAAGAAAACATGTCGGCCGGACGAGCAGCGTAATGAGCTGGGCAATCATTCTGCGAAAGCAAAAGCCCTCCTTAACCAGTACGAGACGGCGGAGCACACAGGTGAAGGTTTGAAACAGGGAAAACGCGAAGATTGAATTCCAGCCTCACCGTGCTGCTGTTGCTGGTGGTGGTGGTGTTGGTGGTGCAATCATCGAGTGCAGCGTAAACAAACGTGGATGATTATTTGTGAAGGTAAATCACATGCCCGTGGCCTCCACATCGCGGACGGCGAGTGACAGGGAAATCGAAGACGCAATGCCTAATAGAGGCGATGAGGCGACAGCACAGCGTATGGTCCAGCATATTTATGCTACCACGATGGTCAATCAGGGCCTCACTCTCCCTCTCTCTCTCTCTGTCTCTCTCCCGCCCGTTGAGATGATGTTGTCGGTGATCACTCGGTGGGCGCGTGATCATCATCATTGGTATGGCGCTGCATCATAAGTCAATTCGTGCGCTCGTTTAATGGTGACTTTCGCCATCTCCACGGTGTGACTCTGTATGTGTCTGTTGTAGTAGCTGGTCCATTGTTCCGAGGTAGAGCTCCAAAAGGAAAGTTCATCATCGTCGGACCGTCCGTGACATAAGATGACGATCGCTAAATTTGTCACCAACGCCCATCATGCTGCACTGCTGCAAGTAACGCAGACTTCACGTTCGAAGGGCCGTTCGTTTGTTCGTTCATTTGCCGTTTCCTATGACCTACATATCGGTTGTTGTTGTCGTCGTTGTCGTCGTGGTTGTCGTTTAGTTTTTGCTTTTTTGTTTTCATCTGGATATTCTCGCTCTCTCCCACTGTCTGTCTGTCTGTCTATCTGTCGGTCTGTCTGTCTATCTGTCGGTCTGTCTGTTACCCGTTCTTCGCTCCAAGGCCCGCCCCTCGTCCCTGGTCGACCTTCTTGCAGCTTGCAGTTGTCATGTAATGCGTACCTACCACGCCTTGTATATGGCGCCGCTCTTTATGCTGCTGTTGATGCTGCGGTATCGTGCACAGCCGCTAATCGAGTCTGGGTCCGGGTGTTTATGTGCAGGCCCCGGAAAGGTACGCGGGGTACTGGGTTTACGGGTACGTGTGAACGAGAAAATTGGAAGGGAACAAACGGCAGCAGCAGCAGCAGCAGCAGCATAAAAAAACACAGACAAATAAGCCCAGGAGATATGCCTTGGATGCTGTATACCCTCATCGTGGGCACACAATGACGATCCGGCCAATTGCGGGACCCTCTCTCGCTCTCTCCCTATATCAATTGCTGGCACTGCCCCGGGGGCCAACCAGCTGTTCGACAGCTGATGCGACCGCTTGAGTGTGGGTAGTCGAGCGAACAAGCAACCGAGGGCCTAGCAGCAGCATCGCCTGGCAGCATTACGGCGGAGGCGAGCTATTTTTAGAAATTAAACGACCCAAGGACCGACCTTAGATGGTGGGCTACATACTGAGCTGTGTGCGCTGGCCATCATGCCAAGCCAAATCCGTAACCGAAGCGAAGGCTGTGGCAAGAACCGACGCCAAGAAGGCCGCTGCTGCTGCTGTACCTTGTTGATAATCGACACGTTAAGAAGAGCGGAGCGACTAAGGAGCGAGTCAACGAGCAAAACATTAAAAAAAAGAAGCCTTCCGACTGTAATGGAAACCCTGTAAGGGACTGGACGCTCTGGAAACTTCCCAATCGGAAAGGCACTTTCTTTATCTCGCGGCTTGTGACCTTTTCAGTTGTTTTTTTTTATCAGCATCAAACGACTGGTCTCCACCGTCTGTCAACTCAATCTTTACTCTCCCCGTGGTCGTATGCTGTAGTGTATTGGTTTTGTTTTGAAACATGTGCAGTGCGGACGTTGAGGCGAGGTTGAGGTTAGTCTCTTAACTGGCTGTTTAACTTTCTTGCTTCGTTTTGCGTTCACAGCAGCCAGGGTGACGCTGCAAGGCTAGATCGTTCGGCAGAGCGGTTACTCGTATTATTTTGAAGGTAAAAAAAGTTGTATACTATCGTCTACAGTGGGAAGTGATGTAATTTGCCCCTTAAAACATTTTAAATTATGTGGATAACGTTACTTTAATTTAATTTAATCTGGCATGCTCCGATAACATCGACTGCTATGCTTACTTTGACTTAATTGTGCATTTTGCTGTTTTCATAATGAATTTTTTCCTCAACTTTTACCTCTGTTAGTTAAGATTATATGTCGTAGGATAACATTTGTTAAAAAAATCTTACCTTCGCAACAGTGCGTTCGGCGTGGGATGAACAGAGATGTACGCTGCACCAGACAAGCAACGATCGCCAAAATCGACGCTAGACGAGATAGTGGCTCGGAGTCCGGAGTTTACTATTTTCGAGCAGTTTTTGTTGAAAATGAAGATGAAATCGATCCAGCAGCACCGTTCGGTAGCACACATTCAAATTTCTCTCTATCCCGAAGAAAAACCACTGCAAATGCAAACGCTACGCAGAGGACACTTTTAGCTTAGTTCTAGGTACGCCACCCGTTGCTCATAGTAGAGGTTGCGTGTGCGAACGAGTTCGGTTTGCAATTCGCGGTCGCGTTAACGGTTCTTCTCGCTTGAAACGATTTGTTGCTTGGTTAGTCTGAGTTAAGCGCTGCTAGTTCAAGACAAGCGACGGAGTACACGGCGCGCGCGGCGTTAACGGAGTGAGTGACGCGACGGATTGCGATGGAAAGGAACGAAGCGAATAGAGCTTGTGCGACAGAAGGACGACACGGTAGCATCGCCAACACGGAACACAATAGCACTAGCTTGTTGTTGTTGTTGTTGTTGTTGAAACCGTCGGTTGGAGGTGTAAGTGTAGTGCAGGAGAAGCAGAGTAGCACTAGGCAGCGTGACGGGACGACCTTTTTTCCTTGATCGACAGGATCCCGGCAGTGGGATCGCGGGTGAAGGGGTGATGGCGGTATACCGAGGTCGTACGGGCAGGCGCACAAGGGCACAATGCACAAGCACACAGCTTTCCCACGTAAACACTTATTCGCACAGACACACACGGCGTTGGCTCCTAGGTTCGCGTTTCCCCCTCGGTGCGGGATGGGTCGGCTTCGGCTTCGGCTTCTGCTGGCTGCTATCTTGTCGACATCACAGTTTGCACATCACAATCCGCCCGCCACCGGGTGGAATCGCTTTTTAATGCCCTCCCAGACCCACTCACTAGCGAGTGTCAACACACGCGGAGAGAGAGCCGAGAGGAGAGCGATCGCGCCTGCGAGAGTTTGAGTTGTTGAGACACAGAGACAATGAGCGAGAGAGATCACGCAGATTGAGATGAAAACATGAATCTTTCGGGATGTTCTTGGAACTGTATAAATCACAAATTGTACCGAGCACATCGATGTATGCCACCTTCACTCAATGACACTTCCACGATCGACTAAATCATGACGATCACTGACCAACAGGGGCGCACGATCCCGTCCCAAGGGCCACTCGTCTGCGTCTGCTATTTTGAAGTGTGTTTCAAGCACACGCTTTCCACAGCTGTGAGTCATCTGTTTGGGTCATCATGGCTTATCACAGATCTTCTCTTATCTCTGAGCCACCACATCTCACTTCGCTGTAGTGCAGCTGATCCATTTCGCTCGCTCAGATGCAGCGATACTTTCCCTTTTTCTCTTGCAGCAGCATCTTTACTCGCGATCATCTCCGATTGAGCGATCATCTGAGAGTCCTCACGGAGAGAATGAGTGCCAGTTGACCATCGATCGCTGCTTCTCTCAGTGCTCAAGCTCGCCACGAAACCTACAAAGATCACGCTTTCCAGGACCAAAATGCGATACCCCTGCGATGGCTTATGATGACGATCTATAATAACAATAATTCACATCAAATGGCTTACGACCAGCCAAATGGTTTATAAACTTTCAATTTTTGTCCATTTTTAACAAAGTCATCGTCGCGAAAGCCGAAAAAGGGGTTCAGGAACAAGCTGTGGTCTTACTGAATAGGACACTGATGAAGAGTAAATTTAGGCGAACCATTATTGCCCTTTATTAGCGAGGATTTCAAACGTAATGCTTTTGGTTTGACGTCAATCGGTTTTGGGCGGTCGCTGATTGTGTTGGCTCGAGCGAAAGGTATTGATTAGGCTGCTAAAGGATAACAAGCACTAGTTAGTCAACGAGTCTTATGCCATGACTCTTTCCCATGGCCACAATTGAATTTTTATAGTAATTTTCCAATGATTTTTTATATTCCAATTCTTGTTTTGAAACATTTTACAATTGAATGATTCATGTTTAAAGTAATTCAGATTATTTGAAGCATCTATCGTTGAACTACACGGTCTTCATTCTTTAAGCAAAAGTAAAAATCTATGTAAGCATGTATAATAATGTTCAAAAATGGATTGATAATATTTTTGTGACACACAAGATAACACAATACCGCATTAATTTGAATTTTTACCAATAACATCATGTATTAATTGTTACTCTTCCAAAATTTCGCTTAAAAGATTGCAGATTACGCATCGAAAGAGGTCAAACTGCACATTTTCCCATTTTGTACCGTGGTTATTTTAGCAATCAACTCCCCCTCCGTTTTCACCTTCAAACCAGGATCAAGCAACAGCACGCATTAGCTGCAACGCAAAAGTAGCTCCACAAACTGGAAGCTCTACCTGGGATGTAGCGCGTGGACCTGAAACTCATCGCAGGAGCAGTCCACTCGCTACGAACTTGGCTAAGTAAATAAACTATCACTCATAACATGTCCGATCGCCAACGGGTTGGGGGGGCAATCCGGAATCGCCAATCGCGGGGAACATGACGTTTCCGACCAAACACTGATACGGCGATGGGCGACGATCGAGCGAATCGAAGAGGCCCCCCGTCGGTCGGCGTCGTCGTCGTCGTCGCCACTAAAAGGGGGTTCATTGTGGGCGCCCTTTGCGTGGCGTCTGGGCGCTCCACGTTATGTAGGTTAACCGGGCGGACAACCCAAGGGGAAAGGATGGTAGAGGCCAGTAATCACCAGCTCCTCGACCCCCTTTTTCGCGCTTTCCAGCGACCTCATTTGATGACCCCCCGCCTCTGTTCCGATTGCCAAATCTGTGGCTGTGGATGGGATTAGAACGCGCTGGCACACCGATCCGATCTGACACTGTCCGTGATCGAGTGCACTGCTGCTGCTGCTGCTGATGCAATCATTATGAAACTCCATTGGCTGTGAGGAAGTGTTTTTGCAAAGATCGCGCGCTCCACTGAATGATGTTACATCAACGGCGAGCGAGGGTGGACGGATGGATGGAACGATGGATGGATCGTGAGACACCAACCAGGCGACTGAGCGACTGACGACGTCGAATGATAAATGGGCGAATCCGCGACATCGGAAACATTGTTGTGAGCTAAGCGCACCAACGCGGATAATCTCTTTCTTGGTTGGCGTGGCGTGAAGGAGGACGGTCTGGGCTGCGTTCGGCCGCAGGTTAGAGATCGTGATCGTGATGCACTTGAGGGTCGCTACGCGTCGATGGTGACGCTGATGATGATGATGAGGTAGGCGATGGCGTTGAAGGGCCAAATGAAGCATAATATGATGCTTGAAAGGTTGTGCCATGGGTGAACCGGGATCATATGCGCCATTAAACGTTCAGGTGGACATCGCTTGCCAAAAGATCGCTCTATCTCTCTCTTTCTCTCTCTCTCTCGCTCTCTCTCTCTCTCTCTCTCTCTCTCTCTCTCTCTCTCTTTCTGCTGAAGGATTCAATCATCATTTAACACTTATCCCTCGGGCGAAACCAATCGAATGCTCGAATACACAGAAAAGAAGAAGAAGAACGCTGACCAAAACCGAATGCATCGACCGGAGCTAAGCTGCCCGCTGGGTCATCCATGAAGCCTGCCATGTTCATCGATCTCATGCCGGCAAGATTGTGGCCAAAGGCTACCGCTTGGCAAAAAAAGAAAAATCGTCTTCAATCTGCAATGCTGCGGTGGGTGAACGGAACGAAAAGAGCGAAGTGAAATGATTTACGATCGAAACGGTGATGTAGTTGTTGGCTGGGATCGTGAAAGGCTCATCTCGGCGTCGGCATCGTGGGTTAAGCCGTTAAATCATGATTTGCAAAACGCCATTTGAAGCCGCCGTTTAACACCGTTTGGCGGCTGGTGTTCCACGGGAAGGTGGCCAGGAAGGGGCTATCCCGTTTTATTTTTGGTTGAAAAGGGAGCTAAAGGATTTATTTTTAACAAATCAACAATCAATCAAAAACAAATTACAAAAATATTTAACAAAATTCAATCAATTGATCTTGAAAAGTTGTAGTTTGAAAGATAAATTTAAATGATTTCTGCACAATTAATCTTCAATCTTTTCAATCAATTTGCTGCATCTATTAAAGTTGTGCACAAATGGCATTTTTAAAAGGAACCAAAATTTGAAGGTATCTTTTGCAAAAGCAGATCCAGCAACGACCACATTACAGGTATGCTGATGTTGCCCTCTGGGGCTCTCTACATATCCCGCGATCTATCTTTTCCGCTTTACTTCGATACCATTTTGCGCGCGAGCTTCCTTATTGTTACCACTAGCAATCTATTTTTAGCTCGTCCGCCGATCACCGTTTTAATCGGTCTAGAGGAGAAGGCCCTCGATGTCTGTCGAAGGTGCCGGCGCGTAGGATGCGAAAAGTGCAAATCATAGTGCAGCCACGATCGCGATGATGGCCGTTTTGGGCGGCTGATTATTAATAGACGTGCCAGAGTGCCGGTGGAGCGGTTGTCGCGCACTTAACGAGCTTGCTTTTGCGCTTGAAAGCCTCCCGGCATCCATGGCGTCCGTTCCCTGTGGTCCTGCCGAGGAGTCGGGGTCGTAAGTCGTAAATTTGACTTCGACAGATCGTGGCGAAGGCACAGGCAGCGAGCCACCGCGTGGAGGAACGAAGAGTTAGGTCGGTTAAAAATAGAATTCCGCCACGCCACGAGGATGCAGTGTGGAGAGAGAGAGAGAGAGAGAGAGAGAGAGAGAGAGAGAGAGAGAGTTGGCGTCTTAAAATTAGTTTTTGGCCGAACAGCAAGGGAAACATCGGCCCGGCGGACACAAAAGGTCCCTCGGGAGGGCAGGAGCGACATAAAACCGGGAAAAAGATCGACCGTTAACATGACAAGAATATTAAATGAACAGATGAAGGAACAACACCTCGCGAAACCTCCCTCGAGTGCCAATCAGTGCCAAGACTGCCCCCAGGAGGCCAAGAGCCACATTGGAACATTGGGGCAGCGAAATCGCGGTTTCGCGGTAAACAACAGCATAAAAATCGTCGCCCATCTCGTCGGTCGGTCGGTCGGTCGGTTGTCTGTCGGTAATGGTCCAATTTCGCGGCACATCGAGCGCCGGTCGCGGATCGTATCCGAATGTTCAATGCCACGCATCGACCATCAGCGCGTCACGGGGCCCGTCGATGCATTTAACGCGTTGTCTGGTCCACGGTGATGGCCGGTCTGGCGTGGAATGATAAATTTTAGCTGCAGTCAGATCGCCAGCCACAACGGCAGAAGGGATTGGCCGTGGCAGAGCATTCGTTCCATCATAAAATGCCATTAAATGGTCCCTGGGTGGAGAGAGATAGAGAGGCAGGAGATGCATTTAACAAACTGAGAGAAGGGCAGTAACTAAATTCCTTAAAAAGTGTGTCAAAAAATACATTTGCTCGATGCCAAATTCCATGCTTGTCCATTGATCTTGCGCTTGGACAGAGGAAAAGGAGAAGGATTGAATTTTGACGTACGTTTTCTCGAACGACCTTACGCCATGTTGTTTACCAGGATTGTCGTCCCAGGAGTCGTCGAACTGGGTGCAACTGGTGTGGCAGGTTCCAGCCGGATCCGCCAATGGTCGGCAACGCGCGCGCAGGGGGGTCTGGGTTGTTTTGTTTTCCAATTTTTTGGCGCGACGAGCCGAAATCAATCATTTTGCGCAACGATGAGCGAGATTTGGCGCAGCACAGGGACGCGGGATTGGTTTGATGATTAGTGATGGACTGATGTCTGGAATGTTTGGTTTGGTGGCGCCACCACCAGACGCGGACACACGCCTTGTTGATTTGTTTTCGTTCGTCGCGAAATTGGTCGCTGGAATGTTCTCCCTTTCTTTTCCGTATTTATTTTCGTCATGCCGGTTGTAAGGAGTTAACGACCGATGGCGACGTGTCTGTTGCATTTGATGGACCATGTTTACCACCCGTTGCACATGATCTGCAGGAAATCGCAGACATTGCTAATGAGCTGCGTTCTAGGTGATTGCGAATGCAAGAATTAATTTCTAAAATTAATGGTGTTGGTTGTATTATGCTTCTTGGTGCTGATATGTAATACAAATGGTTTTAATCAGAAAAGAAAAATTATGTTACCATGGACTTGATGAAGCTGTTAGATGAACTTATTTCTCCGTAGAATAAATATTGACAACAGATTCCGATCAACGTGTTGTTGATGTTGTTGAGTGCACTGGTTTGCAGGATGCTGTGCTTCCGAGAAGAGAGATAAACCGTTACATGTATCGCTATCAATGTTGCTAGTCACTTTTCGAGCACAAAGAACAGCTTGTTGTTGTTGGCTTTATTTTGTTTTTGAAAACACAATGGCAGCAAAAAGGAAAGGCACGTGGCTCTTTTGGAAAAGCGAACGATTATACCACTTACCAATTATTACAATTAAAGGATAGGCCAAGGGAGAAATTGAAAATCTTCATTTATCGGGAGGAATATTGATTAGCATAAAAAGAAGGAATTCGTTTGTCATTTAAACTCACTTGGTGCTTAGTGTCTAATCACGATTTATCATAACTTAGAGTATATTTAGGTAAGTTAAGAAAATTGTTTGTGCTGCTCATCAAATGATGTCGAAATCATCTCTTAAATTTACTCCATCGAGCACCACAAGCCAAATGTGATTTTTGCGGCTTAAATCATGTGATTTCCCACCCAAACCTTGAGTGGGAAGGAGGAACAAACAAATTAAACTAGCGGTTCTATATTTTAAATACACTAATAGACAGTCTCTGTTGCAGTACATAATTGAATCAGGAATAAAGAAAAAGATAAGATAAGCTAAAAGTAAAGGCCGTAGAAGTCGTTGCGGGAGCTGGGAATGAGAAGTGTGCTTCTAAGAATTGTCTAGACAATACGGTGGTAGACATTCGTATAGCCGCACCTAGAGGCTCAGGAGTAAAACGGCAATCAATTACAAACGGATGCATTTTTTGACGGTATCAAACTTTTATTGTGTTACTACACATGTGACTAGTATACATGTAAAATTTGGTTTAGATACGTGGGTAATTGTGAGTGCTATGTGTCAAAATGTGAGTAATCGTCAGATTGCAGCTGTTTTAAAATGGACATTCGTATAGCCGCAGTGAAAGAAAAAACATACTCAGCAAAATTCGTTAACACGTATTTAATGGTTGTATTTTTTGTTCAATAGTAGAACTATTCTAGATTATTTTAAGCTTTAGAAATGCTCTTTTTGATAACACCCTGGCTTTTAATTTTTTTTTTAAATAATGCGCCCAGGGTAACTGACAAATAAATAAAAAATGACAAAAAATCAAGCTATTTTTGATAAACTGCAAATCTAATCGCTCTGTTGTTTCAATTATCGGTAGGTATAAGAAATCCATCCATAATTTCCTACGGAAAATATCCAAAAGGATGGTTAAGCCTCTATCGAAAACGATGAAAATAGTTTCCTAAGGGACAAAAAGTCAGTTTTAGCATGAATCAGCCAGAAATTGGCAACCTTTTGGGCAATTTAAAGGAACTATGGATGGATCAGTAATAACCAGACGTATTTTATACATAAAGGATCATAAACAAATCATAAAATTGGGAGAAAACTCAAAGCAAAGCCAAAGTTGATTAATGCCCAAAACGACCACCGGCTCATTTACCCTAAATTTGGTAACGTAGGTAAAATAAAAGCAAAATGAAGTTCTTTTCAAAGCAAATAAGTAATTTCTTGATAATTTGTATGGATAGAGCCGATATTAGCATGATTTGAACCATGAGTGACCCACCATACCACATCGAAAGTCAAAGCAAAAAATCGTTGGTGAGGGTTTGATGTTTGCTGTAACTTTCTTATTACGTACAGCTTTCCATTTTTTAAATTTCAACTCAAATGTATTCAGGGATGTAAACAGAGCCTTTGCAAGACATTTTTATTCATCTATCGGGGATTGAAGCCTTTTATTACAGGACAATAACATATCAATTAATTTTCACCAACAATTGAATGCATGGTTTGGAGACAAAAATATCCCTTTATCCAAGTGTGTAGTATGCATTTCTTATTGCAATTACATAAAAAAGCGTTTTGGTTTTTATTTGGATTGATTTCTTAAAAACATCGGTAAAATAAAAATATTTCAAGTTTAAGTCAGGTCATTGACGACTGTTACACTTAAATTGAATAGCAAACCCATTAAATCTTATCGGAACCCATGGCAAATTATAGTTTTGGATTTGTTAGAAATGTAGGCAGTAATAAAAAATACCAACTTGCAGATTGCTTCGTAAAAACTATTTGAAAAATATGTTTTTCATAAGGTGCGGCTATACGAATGTCCATGTGAAATTTGAAAATTTTCTCATATTTTCTCGAAAACAAGTCCTACACGTTTTTCGTCAATATGTGTTGTAAACAACGATAAAATAAACCTTTTGTCTTATTCCAAATGAAAAAAGATCGGTTAGTTTGAGAGAAACGAGAAAAAAACTCGAAAAAACTACCTGCGGCTATACGAATGTCTACCACTGTATTATTTCGACTTACTATCTCTCGTGCTCGATGGCATCAGGTCTGACTGAGCAACACTTCTTGTTCGTCTTTAAAACGTTGGATTTATTGACGAATTTGAAACTGCTGCTCAAATGATGGAAGAATTTGAATTTACTCATTCAAATTTGAGTAAGGAATTGTATTAAATAACGTCAAAGGAGCCATGCTCTTAAAAAAATGATTAAAGTTTCTTTTAAAAGCGTGGCATATTTAGTAATCAACCGACCTTTTGGCAGAGATCATGGTTTTTACTGGCAGAGATAATGGTTGCATCACAATCTTTTCGAATAAACTATCTCTACTTTATACCTTTATGATCAAAGGAAAAATGGAGTCAATGTTATTATTTTCGCGCTATTTAATCTTGTAAGCATCCGGCTTGCGGATGGATTTCATCCAAAAAATCAACCTATTAGGGCCGGCTGCCGTGTACCGTGCACATATGAATCATCGCGGTGATTCGAGAAGAAGCGATCAACGCACATGAAACAAAAAAGCAAAACATATCACCATCCACTCACCCGGTGGGGGCCCAGTTTTGCACGCCTCGACCACGAGGGCAAGCTTCACGGTAGGAATGCGCAGATTGTGGCCGACCGGCGCTGTTGTTTGTTTCGCGAGGCTCCTCCTCCAACGACGACCGACGATGATGGCTGCTCATGGTTTCGCTGATAAACAAACAAGGTGATCGCGGGTCCTCGTGCTTGCAGGAACGGTTGAACGGGTGGCGACCGACCACAATCTGTGTTTTGGTGTTACGGTTCCGCTTAATGCTTGTTATTAATTGATTTTGATGAATTGTGGCGGTTTGACTGATGGAGAGAGAGAGAGAGAGCCATACCGACGGCAAGGCGGTGCTGGTGCAAATGATGATTGGTGCAAATTCCGGATTCCGGATCGTCTGGCACCAACGCCAGGGCGAGCGCAGTAAATACCTTTAACACAGTCCGGATCCACACCTATGGGCCGCTCTGAAGCAATGCATCTCACGCTTATCACTTCGCTGCAGCGCTCGCTGTAATCAATGCTTACAATGTCCCGATATCGGTAGAGGGTGTACTGTTGTCGGAATAATCTGTGCTGCGAGGTGATTGTGTGTTTGGCTTAAGCACTGCTAGGGGTGCTGAAGCTATTCTTGGTCGCGGACGCGGGCCAATGTGCGCGAGCATAATTTATTAAACAAAAACAACGTCGCCTATCGACGAGCAGTGGGATCGTTACTCGCACTGAACTGGACTGGAGGGGTATCGGAAAATGAAATGGGTGCAAACCATGGTCACGGTGTGTTGATGGAAAAGTTTCTCAAACGGCTGCTGGTGGTCGTTGATAACTGTGGGTTCGATGAGCAGCTAGGTGACAGCAGAGACAATGTAATGCTCGAAATGGAACTGGAATGCATCATTAAGGGGAAACTTCGGTATTTTCGGGCCAAAAAAGGCCCGTTTTTGACGATTTTTTGTGACGTAACCATTCAATTTTTTTTTTCAAGTAAAGGGCATATTAATCTACAACTTTTGAAGAATATTTGGTATTGTTTTGAGCAACATTCATTGAAAAATTAATCCGTGGCATAAAATTTTGGTAGACATCTTGTCGAAAAGGTACGTTATACGGTGCCCATCGTAGCGCCATGCCGGGTCATCTGAAACATCAAAATCGATATTCGTTAGAAAGATTATAAGTTTATCTAGGTTGCCCAGGAGAGGTTTTGTTGATATTCGGATTTTTCGATTTTTGGCAGATTTTTGAAGTTGAAAAAGAGATGCTTTTTCCGATTCTGCCAACAAAAACGAGCTTTACATAATAGTTTAAAAAAAAAGTATCAACAATTTTCTTAAAATCTCGACGGGGCTACCTGGAAAAAAGTGTACAGATCATGTGTTAAAAATTTCAAATTGATCGGTCCAGTAGTTTTTACGGTACGATGGGTACCGACTTTGAAAACGTTGGTTTTTGGGGAAACGCTCTTCAAAGTAGCGAGCATGCAGCTCTGAGCAGGAGCGTTGTATGAAACGCGGATTAAAAAAAAACTGTATCTTTGTCGGATTTTCCTCGATTGATCCAAAAATTTTACACAATACTCTTGAAAGGATTAGCTTTCAGGGAAAAATGGTTAATCAGGATGGAAGGAAACAGATACTTTGTCGAATTCCCGCTGTTCTAAGGCTGCAGTAAGGCTATGGAGATCACCAACCGAGCCACCGTCAGCCCAGATCGCAGCCCAGAGAGAGAGAGAGAGAGAGAGAGAGAGAGAGAGAGAGAGAGAGAGAGAGAGAGAGAGAGGCGGAGACGATTGATGGGTGCGATTCCGTGGGCTTTGTTGTTGTTTACGTTCCAGCGCTGATAGCGATGGGTAGGTCTGGGCTGGTAACAACCAGCCCATTGCAGAGAGTCCACGAGGCCACTGGCGCTCTAGAACGGCTGCACCCTGACCATAGTGGAACGATGGACAGACTTTAATCTGCACTCCTTGGGGTTGAGAATTATTTTTAGACGCACACACTGTCCGGACAGGTTCATCGCCGGACATCGAGCTGGGTCAGCTGGTCCGCCTGAATGGCCCTCCGATAGTTGCTTCCAGGGATTCGTTGGCCTCCAGGGAATTTTTGGGGTCAAACCCTTGGGACGGCATTTGGAAGCCCTCCGAACTCAGCCACTGGCGAACTAAGAACGAACACTTGCTATCTGACGTCCACCGACCAGTCAAGGCAACGTCTCTTGCGTTCGTTCTGTCCGGGGGTCGATCTTGATAGTGATGTGTCGCTGTTGGAGCAACCAAAAACCCACCGTTTTTTGGGCGGGATTGTGTAACACTCGCACATTAAGAAGCAATATCAATCAAATGAATAAAACGTTGCGGGTCGATCCAGGTTATCGCACCTTCGCCTAGGGTCGGCCAGGGATGATAACCGGTGCCGCTCTGGGAAGCCAGCCAGTTCATTAGTTCATCATTGCTGGAGATTCCCGGAGATTGGTACAGATCGAGGCATGACATGTTTTTCGTCTCCGGTAGAGGAGATTCCGGAACGATTGTACTTACTACAACTGGAATAAATGTTTCCTCTAAAAAGTAAATCAAGTTTCTGCATGTATGCAATGCACGCTAATGCCATTCCATGGAACTTTAAATATTGATTTATCGATCGCAAATAATGCGCTGCCAATTGGTTGCCCAGCTCCAGCATGTTGTTGACAATTGAATTGTTTATAATGTTGTTTCTACGAAGTTGCGGGTGCTGGTGAGTGATCTATGTGCAGTGTGATTGCTTATCAAAGTGTATTGCGGAATCAGCACGTTAGCGGAGGTAGCTAGTGACCGCTTTCTCATGCCCTAAATGTTGTTGTAACATAATGGTAAAAAGTGCCGTCTTTGCAAACTTTTCATCCTCTCAGTTGTGGTCACATTTGAGCACGAATGATGATGAAAGTTCAGAGTTCCCGTAATAGAAGATCCGATTCATATCCCATCGTGCCACGTTAGTCAATGCGTTCCAGAACTTTTCGCTTTTTAAACAATACTTTACGATACTTATTGTAACGAGAATGAACTATAACTTTAGTAGCAGCGAATCTGATTAAAATATTATCGAGCGTATAAGGATAACGCAATGTCAATCATAAGCATCATTACCCCTAACCTACGCCAACCGTCAACACTGCAGTCGCGCAAGGTGTTTGCTGGTAGCAAATTGTCATTTTTGCTCGTATGTTCCGCAAGCAGCGACTTCAATGTGTCGCTATGGCGCCACCTTTCGGTTCGCGGCGCTTTCCGGGAAATTCCGGCACGGTGCGACCTGTTGCCATCGTCGGACCGCATCTCTCACAACACAACATCTTGTCGCTGGGCTGGGCTGGCCTGGGTTGGCCTGTGTTGCGGACTGGAAGGGCGCAAGGTTTGCCCGTGGTGTTGTTTACGCCGAACGCCGCGTTCAAGAAGATGATTGTTGGCTGCGGGATGCGAGTAATCGGAGGCCGACAGAGTGTCTTTCTGGTCCGTCTGGTTTCACGCTGTCCCTCTCTCTCTCTTGTTCTCTTTTCCCCGTGTTCCGCTTTGTTTCCCGTTGATGCTCATGGTGGAAGGCAGCATGATGAGCAGCTTTTGACCTCTTCTTCGACTTCTACCCCCCCGCAACAAGCCGGGGGTTTCGATGCGTTGGTCTCGTTTGATGCGACCGTCCAAAGTGTTGGAATGGAGCGAGCGATAGCGGCAATGGTAAGATGCGAAGAGCATCTTCACACCGCGTGTACACAGACGAGACAAGGCTGTGCTGTGCTCAGTTTGTATGAGCAGTGCTGGAAATAAATCTGTTACAGGAATCGCTTGATCACGGTCTCATTTATGCTGCTGTGTTGTGGTGGAATCTGATTACGCAACAGGGTGTCGGGAGTGGCAGCAGGATCGGGGAAAATATTGAACAGATTTTGGAGAATCATAAGGATTTAATGACACAAACTTTCACCTGATGTGATGTGCATGTAAAAGGAAGGGGAAGGGATTTAACAACATGATGATTCGTGAATTCACATTTGATCAAGTTAAGGTACAACAAAACGTTCGCAAATTCTGGTGGCTTTGAAGCAGTTTCTGTACAAGAGCTTTGTGGAGTCCGCATAAGCGATTGCGTGTTTACACCGTTGGTTCAGTCATTTTTCTTTAATTTTCTATAGGAGGCTATCAATTGTCCTAATCATTAAGTAAATCGATCTATTTCTTAACGTCCCATAGCACACAGAAAGTACTTTATTTTGTAAGTTCATTTTCATCGAAATTTCCAAATTACTTTAAATGGAATACCTCAAATTCCGGAACAGTTCACATCACATCGTTCCGGAAAATTTTGTGGTAAACGTAATCCAAGTATTTTACTTCGGCCTTAATGTCGCGCACTACGCTTACATACTGAAGCATCCAGACTGATCTCTTGTTCTTTTGCCATCTCTTGGTTTTGCCACCGAGTTGCCATACGAACACCTACCGTATTGTTCCTAATTGGTTCGTGTTCGCCTTTGCACAAGAAACAAGAACACACTCGAGAACAATATCGCCGGCGCAGCCTCCAAATGTGTTGTCTTGTAGCGCTAGCACGCTGCCTCTACTACGCCTCAGCGCTGTTCGTCAATATCAAGCTCAGCTCGAACGGATGCATAAACAGAGGGACCTAGAACAAGGAACGTTGGCATAAATCTTGCGTCTTGCGTAGATGCTCCACTCGCCCACCTCAGTTCTCGGTGAACCATTTCAACAGTTCCACGATGCGCGACAAACAGCAACATGTACGAGAGGCGTACCGTGCGCGTTTACAATTTCATCGACCGTGCACGCCAAGGCACTCGGTGGGAGTTTTGTTTTCGGTGGGAACATTATGCCAACAAACGCTAGCAACGTTGGGTGGAGTAACGGAGTAGGCGTCCAGGCACGTGGTTAAAGGATACGTTTCGTTTAGTCTCCATTCTCGTGGAACTGTTTGACGCCCGGGGTTTTTTGTTTATTTTTTCTGCGTTTATGGTACAAGAAGAAGGTTGGCCGGGAAGAGGAATGAGGAGTTGTATTAAGAAATATTCATTCACGCGTTCGTGTTACCTTGTCATTGTTTGCCACGTGCCGCGTGGAAAAAGATGGAGCGCGTTGGAGCGTGTGCAAGCCGCAAAACATGAAATGGCACGATGCACAATGTAGCAGCATGTAGTAGCATCCTTCAGATTTTTGTTTGTTTCTCTCTCTGGATTTCTGCATGATGACACTAACATACTAACGTCAAACGATAGTAAATTCTTTATACGAAAATTAACTGGTGTGTAGATGGTGATGACTCAACATTTCCATAATAATTGCCACGTTATGATCTGTCATGGGGCACGCTGTTCTGTGATTGAGTAAAAATATTGAACTAATCATTAACACAATTCATTCATCAGCCGCAAACCTAATTGATCCATAATTGATCAACATGCTTTCAACATAACAACACGCAAAAAATATGGCAAATCGATGGCAGACCAACAGATTGGCCACATCAATTTGAAGCTATGAATACTAGATGGATGCAAAGCTTCGAGTACGTTTATCGACATTTCCTGCGTTTCCTAGTTCCCTTCTATTGGCCTCACTATACTCCCTTGCATACAAGGGGACGGCTGATGACGTTATGTTGACGTTGACGGACCCTTGACGACACCAGGGCACCGTTTGCCGAAGTGAAAGCGGAAACGGAAATCCGTACCGAGACACTTCCACTCATGAACACCCGAACAACGATGAAGCGACTGGAGCGGTCATTGAAGTGATGGAGCATGATTTTAAGGATATCCTACCAGGGTCGGAGGGTCTGAACGGCCACCGAAATGGACCGGAAATGTGCGGATCTTTCCGGCAAACGTTCGCTGCAAAGAGCACGTCTCGAGTGTCAGCTGAACTAACGAGACTGATGCGAGCCTAGAGTGGCCGAACGGCGAGCACAAGCAAGCACTCTCTGCTTTCGTGTCTATTTGGAATCCATTTTGTCCTTCATGTCAGGTGAGGGGTAAGTGAGTGAGCAGATTAAACATGAACTTCGAATAAGTGCAGATCTTGAGGCGTCCAGTGACAATCTCTCAAGATGAAATCGTTTAAACATCGCTTGTTAAGCAGCTTTGAAAGTTCGGCGATGCTGTTCTGTGGTGGAGATTCTTATAGTGGATTCATCACATCCTTGTATCGTGTTTCATTATAAATTATAAACTTTATGAACTATCGTAATAGTTACGATAAGCTACTGCTGTATTTGCTACTGAAAAAAAGGACTGTCAGACATCTTTTTCCAACTAACTGACGACTAACGGTCAGCGGTAAAACCAAAGACAAAAAAAGCCCACAAAAGAAAAATCGTTTACCCTCATTACCCTCATTAGTTATCAAACTAAAGACGAACTCTGTTGAGCTGTGAGTTGAGCTGGCATCAGCGCAAAAGGCAAAGCGAACCGCGGTTAAGCTCTTAACGAGTTTCCCGTGGTTGGCGCGCGTGGATCTCGCGATAGTGGATCCTACCAGTCTTCCTAATAAGCTGCCGCTTCATTTCTCTAATTGATCCCGTAATTGAACCGTTAACATAAGCCGCGGAACGGCCAGCAATCGGTGCGAAATTTGGGAAATTCCGTTTACCCGGGAGCTATCCTCGCGAACCGGAAAGACGATTCACGGTGAGTGCTGGACAAATATTCTCTTTCTGCGCCATTCTCTAACCATCTCGTGCTCGGCGGTGGTTGATAACAACCGCCGATCTGCGTTTGGGTTTCGCTGCGATAGCACAAAAAGGGAAACCACCGATTTGGTAGCCACGGTGGCGTTCCAGACTGTCCGTTCGGTCAAGTTGTGGTAATCACTTTTCGGAAGAAACGCCAGTAAGAATCATCCAGCTGGTTGCTGGACGCCGTAAATGATTTAATCAATAATGATCACGTACATCAGTAAAACGTATCGTGGCTTGAGTAACTTTGCACCGAGTTGGTTAAAGCGGACAAGCAGCATTGAATACACCATCATGCTACTCTTAAACTGCCAACCAACGGATTAGCCAGCACCAACCAACGTCATCATCATCATCGTCATCACCATCCTCGTTGCTATCGTCGCTTGCTGTGCTCGCTTGGTCGCAACCCATAATCATAATCGTTTGGTGGCAATTTTTACTTTCACGCCCCTGGCCAGCCTTCGGCGCGCTTCGTGGCGCTTTCGTGACGTGGTTGACTTGGTTCCCGCGAGACGACCACCTCGGGCACCGGCCAGAACCGACACGAAACTTTCTAATATGCCATTTCTTTGCATTTACATTGCTGGCGAGAACCGGCGTTGATCAGAGTGCTCGTGTGCTCGTGGTATCGTCAACGAGTACGCCCGTAGGGTTGTTCACTTCCTGTATTCTGTGCCCTCCAGTGGTACCATCGCTCATCGGACCGGTGGACCGAAAGTTTGTCGTACGAGTTCACTGCTGTTGCTGCTGCTGCGGACGACGGTCGTCCCGTGGGTTGACTGGCTCCACTCGGACCAACCGTTTGGGGCCAACGTGGCGACGGACTGGAATATAAATTGTTGGTTTTTGAAACCCATTTCAAGGACGTTAGAGCGCGAGCGAAAACGAATGAAATTGCTCCATTTGTGGACGAGCACGAGAGACCGCGTGACCACTCGGGATATCCTGGTAGCGTGTGGGTGCGGGCACGGTTGCAACATGATTCGTTCTCATCTTTTCCTGGTAGAGCAACGGATGCACCATATGCAATAGTTGAACAGAGGTTGGATGCCTTTAGGATGTTCTCAGCATCAGCTCAGCTTTGTTACTGGATTATCACCGCAGCACACCAAACACTGTTAATGTAATGTCATAAAAGGTTAAATACATTCACCTCGAAGCCGAAGAACTGACTGGTTATGGTGGACATCCTTATTTGCCCCTCCCATCCCAATTTTTTGCTGTTTTCACGATGAACTTTTGGCCAAATGCTACGATAACACCCTGAAGCGCTGCTTGGCGAATGTCGAATTATGGAGAAAATGAAATTAAATATCCTTGAGCATAATAACATTGTTGAGGCACTGGAGCATAGCCAGAGACCATCATTGTCGTCCTAACGCGAGATTCCGCTTTCGTCATCATGATCACTGGATGGCATAGGATGAAAGGGCGACACACCGTACCGGTACAGCTTTTTAGCGATTCTTTATTTAGGACAAACAAGTATTTTCCTCTAAAGCCCACCGCCGTGTGCCTCCATCGAACCACCGGTCAATGCCGGCCGGCTGGTAGTGGAGTCACCACGTGGCACGAAGAACTAAACAGTGATCCTTTTTCACGCACACTCGGGATCTCTCTTTCGATCCTGCGATCACACGCGGTATAATAAACGCGGAACAGCTGGCAAGACAACTTAATCGCTAAATAAATGCATCATCTTAACGATACGAAACTAATCCTACAAATGAGTACAAAATGCTGTCAAATACTAAAAGCAAGGAATCAAATACCATCACCTCAAGGTTGCCGTTAAGTACGCCGTAAGGAAGCAAGAAACTGAGCAAAAGGAACTGAGATTGCATTGGAAAAGATGAGATAAAAAGAATGTTTCAAGGGGTAAAAAATCACTTAAATAAATGTGTAGAACAATACCTTACACAAAATTGTAAAACTTAAGTAACGCAAGTCCCATCACCGTACGCTGTTTCGAGTAATCGAGTATAATCACATTCTCTTCTTTTTCCCCCCTATCGCCTATCCATCGACAGGTCCTAGAACTAGAACGTACTTGCTGCTGCTAGCGGCTCGTATCTTCATTCAGCCGCACTTTTTCTATCCCATCCAGGCACACTTACACCGCTCGCTGTCGCGTTTCCTCCCCGTTTCTCATACTTTCAATCATAAATCCTCTTAGAAGTTTAATAAGAGATTCGATTAGATTCCTTCCTTTAGGGAGTCAGCCAGGGACCACCAGCACCAGAAAGCGGTGTAGCCAGCAAAAACATACGAGCACGCACGAGCGCACCTTCTCTGGATCCTGGACTTTTTTTGCTGTTCCATTACTTTTTTTCGCTTTCTTACAAAACAACACTACGGGATTGTTGGGTGTTTGTGTGTCTGTGAGTAAGTGTGTTAGTGTTTGTGTGTCCCAAGGATGTACGTTAAGGAATGTAATGAGTGCCATTAGGTATACCGTGACCCACATGCGGTCACACGACCATTTCAGAATGGGATTTCGGAAGATACGTCCGGTTGATTACGCTCTACAGTAGCGGTCCAGCTGCGGTCTGACTGTTCTGTGTATCTGTGTGTCTGTGTCTGTTGTCCAGTTTGACTCCTGTGTACAGGCTAGGTCAGTATATAAATCCTTTAATTTTCAAACTACATTCCATTCTATCCGCTTTCTGCTTTCTTTCTCCTGATCAATCCATCGACCGGTGCTACAGGTGCCACGATGCATCTCAATCTCATGGTCACGGGACACAAATGGTTCGGTTTTTGCCACCGACATGTGACCGCTTCGTTGGAGATGCAATGGCGCGTGGCACCTGTTAAACGGGTACGGGAACCAGCACCGGGAACGGTGTAAGGCCAGCTGCTCTAACGTCTAACGATCGATCCTGAACCTCGTTGCCCATGCCCGCGTTATATACAAAAACAATATCGAGAGTAACATTCGCTAATTATCAATCTGATTCGCGACCCTTTTCTTGCTTTCATTCATCCTCCCTCAATGTATATATAGAAAATATCCCTTTCTCTTTCGTTCCTAGTTTTTTTTGTGTTGTCTTTTAGTATTTCCCTCATTCGTCCTTAGCTAACAATGTACACACATACAGCATTCCCTCATTCGCACACACGCTCTCTAACAATGGTACAATTAGCTAAGTTTTGAGACACCAACGGGAACGCAATGCAAACGTTCCAAGCCCTATCTGTACAGCTTTCTCTTCTCCTGTCATTCTGTTCCTTCCTTTCCAAAGGATTCCTAGACTGGCGTGGCCTGGCGAATGCGATTCTTTACGAATACGATTTGAGCACTTTGAGTGCACCAGGCCAGACCGGCAGCAGCTGGGAACAGCTGTATTAGTTAGCCGCCAGTGGTTTAGCAGCAAATCAGTCATCAAGTCTGAGTCTCCTGTGGTGGCGCTTGCCCTCGATCAGTCCATCGTTCCAGCTCCGGCGCGCGGTATCGCGCCTCTAGTTAATCTTGAAACAATCTAACTTATAATTAAGAATCTGATGCTATGACATACCGGACGATGGATCGTCCAGGTCTTGACCGATGGCCGGCGACGAAGGGTGATGATGACGATGGTGGTGTTGGTGGTGGTGGTGGTGGTGGTGATGTTGCTGGCGCGGATGATTCGAGTCTCGACCGTGCCTTAGTGTGCTCGCTGTCTCCTGAGTTCGCGCCGGATCCACCGCCGCTGGATGACGATGTGGCATCGTAGCCTCTGGCGTAGCAGCTTGTGCACGTTGCACCGTTGCATCATTACTGCTACTACTACTAATACTACCACTACCACTACTGCTGCTACCACCGTGTCCACCGGGATGGGGATCGTTTACCATCGGAGAAGGAGTAGCGCTTG
>NC_064878.1:11150000-11180000 GCF_943734665.1 Anopheles aquasalis | reverse complement strand
GCAATGAACGAAGCGCAGCGTTGGGTTCGATTCGAATATTTGTGATAACGATTCATTTGGATTGGACCGGACGCAAATGCTTACAGCAGAAGCCAGACTCATGGTGCTCATCCAGCAACAGAACTTATCGGTTGACTGTGCAATCCGTGAACGTGATTCCGAGGCGACACTATCACGGTTGTGGCACGGCAATCGATCACTGGCATCGACACGGTAAATGAAGAAGTTTTCTCATTTTCCAGCCAGCACAATGGTGACGCCGGAGCTAGGGACGTGCACTGTGAAGCCAAACAAACACATTACTGTGTCCATTAGAGTTTGAGTTTGAGCAACAGAGATTGCAGTCGAAGTGCTAAAAACAGGTGAGCATCGTTGTAATTTGGTGCAGCTGTTTACAGTGCAACGTGAGCACTGCAGGCATCTTTTTATTTAGAAGCTTAAATTGGTATTAAGGTTGATTGTCATTAATGAATTGCTATTCACAGAAAACGGCCAACAAGTCCAGTTAGAACAGATACAGAATTCCAGTAAATATGGATCACAAATCGCAAACTAAGACCCGGTGTGCAATAAAAATGAGAGTATTTATGCCACATTTCGTCGAACAAAATGTACAAGAATTCTTGCTTGCTGCCAAAGCGAAAGTGGGTCACAGTAAATATTTAAAAACGAAACTAGCGCCATGATGGACGAGCTTCATATTGGATTCAATTTACGCTGTTCAATTATGCAGACGGTATTGGTCTGCGCGTTGCTTGGACGGAGCAATCGGTGGCTATCTGGCCCCTGAGCCCGGAATCACCGGAGACTCAGTGATGGACGGACGGATTGACTGGATGACTGACTCTCGTTAAATAGCCTCGGTATAGAAGTTTGCTGTCTCGCTCGTTGTTGCTGGCCAACCGCTCAGTCTGGCCACGTCAATCTTCTCTGTCTCGCGGCGGTTACGTGCTCCGTGCTGTGGCCACGCTACTAATCCTTTGCATCAACGATGACGACGACGACGCCGACGAGGACGAGCATGACGTTAGCTTTAGCACTTGTTGTCCGCTGTATAATATCCGCTAGATTACAAGCCGATAATGGCTACCAGAGCGGGAAATGTGACTTTATCTCGGCTATCGGTTGGCGAAAAATGACTTCCGCCGTTTGTTTGGGATTCGGTGGCGAAGAGGCAGAAGGAAAAGCAGAAAAGAAGATGAAGAAGAGGATGTGAAAGGACATCCTGATGAGAACATAGACGGTTTGGTTTAATTAAATTCCAGCGCCTCATCCGAGCTGTCAGTGACCGTCCGCTCTCGGTGACAGTGAGGAAAGTATTCCGGGTGAAGGGGAGGAACGGTGAATGAATATTCGATTTACACGCGATGTCCAAAATCGAAATCCTCGGCTCAATCGCTCTCTCTCTCTCTCTCGCTCCCTCTCTCTCTCTCTGTATACTTTGACGAATCGGAGGAGTTATTCTGAACTGACACCGACGAACCGGGTAATCGGCAGGAAATTTTTGATTAAAAACTGATCAGATAAACCTCCTGCGCTTCCTGCTTCGTGCTCGTCGACGACGCAAAGAACCACCAGTCGACAGTCTGCCTGCCATGATATCCCCGCATGGCAACCGCCGGGCTGCCTGGATGACATTTTGTATTCCCGACCGCTCATCACTTGAGCGAAGCAAATCGATCGATCGATCGCTCGCTCGAGGGCCTGGTTGCTCGATGCCCTGCTCTTCATTCGGTAAATCTTGATAATGGTAACGATAATGAGGATACAACCGAATACCAGCAGCTGCTGACGCGTTGCTTTCTGTTTTGCTTGCTGGAAGATGTTCCTTCGTTATGCTGTGCGCCGTATCGACATTGTTGAAATGATGATTTAGGAAAGGGGGAGGAGTCTTAGTCGCGCCCTTGGTGCGCGTTTTTGTGCCATGCTCAGCGCCACGTGCCCACGGTTCCGTGGAAGGAGGCTTCCCGCTTCACGAAGGAAGTCGGTAATCGATAAATAATTATTTACCTTTTCTGCCTCGCCTCGTGGGCCCTGTCTGGGTGCCATCTATTCTTATTTGCCTGCCCGGGGTCTAGGCGTTTTTCTGATCACGGTTGAGGTTATGTTTCGACCGCCTTCTCGTGTTTATATCCTCGGGCGGTCGGAGTCTATCGTCTCTTTTGCCCTACCGTACCATCTCGGTAGTCAGCTCCGGGAGAGTTTTTTCCATTCACCAAATCAAAGACCAACGGATGGACGGTGTTCAGTACTCGTTTCGGAGTTCGCAATCGTACAATCTCTTCCCTATCGTTGGTTCGTATCTATAGATGCGAAAAAGTAGATTGAATTCGTGCTCAGGTGGACCAAGTTTGGTCTTCTTACTTTTGGATCTTTTCCCTAGATGGACAGACGGACAGACAGACAGGAAGAATTTACATTTTGGCCTCTGGACAGGTGATGGATGCTTTTCAAAGTCGAATGTCGAACGCCGATGGGTGGTTTCGGTGGACCTGATCCTGCATAGCCATCGTAGTAGCCATTGTTTTCTTGTAATTTCGTTCGATCGATGGAATCTATCTGAACGAGATGCAAACTTGGACACGGGTGCATAAGCCGGAAGGTAGGAATTCGATGCAGACCTCTCGGTGCACACACTGCACACCACCATAAACCGAAAGTATTGACAACGAAAAACAACGCAAGACAGCCCCCTTTGGTATGGTCTCGATCTATCTGCAACCCAGGGCACGTACTCAGAACAAAGTCAGAAATGGTGGCGTCTGGAATGCTTCGTCCTCGTGCTGCTGCTGCTACTGCTGCTGACGCACGGCGCTATACATATTGGTTTAGCAAGGAGTTGTTGTGGTGGTGCTGGTGTTAGCACAACTGTCAGTCAGACCATTTATTAGTACGGTGATGGGTGCGAGCCTTCTCGGAACGCAAACAACCGGCCACGCCAGAACCATCTTGCTGTGAGTGAGCGTAGCCGGATTCACCGGAAGAGAAAGCAACCAGAAGAAGGAAGCCTGGACCGTCGTGAGTTCATCCGGTTGCCCCGCCGAAGTTGGTGCAAATGCGAATTCTATTGCGTCATTGTGCGGACTAACGGACTTCGACTGTGTTTTCGATTTGTGGAACGGTGGTGCGGTAGTGCTGGTGCGAATAAATTATCCCTCCACGATATGGTCAGCAGCGCCAGTCATGCAGATAGAACGTTCCCGGAAATTACTGACGGCCCTGAACACGTGGACTGCTGATTGGCGAAGTGGAATTTGTGTAAAACATTAAACAGAAGCGAAATATGCACAAAAGTGGTCCAATCCACTCCAATCCAGGGCCGGATCCTCGCACCATTGGTCGCACCTGGTTTGGTCACCAAGTTCTCGAATCTCAAAGTCAATCCGTCACCGTCCAGTGTCCGTCGCGACGTAGCAACATTACTAGCTGCGAGAACGGATGGTAGTGTCCCTCATGGTGTCCACGTTTGCAAATAATGCAAATGCGTGTCACGAATGGTAAATGTAAAATTGTATGCCAACGGATAAGTTTTGTCCCGGGGAGTTGGAGTTCGTTCGGGAAGCGGGAAAAGGTCAGGTCCGGTCAGATGGTACCAGCTGATGCACCAGGCAGTGATCAAGGGCTGCCAGAAAATGATAATATTGTTGGAGTAACTTCGAGCCTTCCGTGCCAAGTCGTTCAGCGACATGGCCATGTTTGACTTCTCGGCGACACCTCGGTACATCCTTCCGAGCTGCAGAAAACGAGGTCATAGTGCCAGGCAGTATGACCAGCGGGCCGGACAGTAGCGAAACTTTCGATGTTTGGCCAACAAAAAGGGGATCAGTAGCGACCACGTTCCCTTTTTAGGGATGCGTCCTTTGAGGTCAGCAGCAGCAGCAGCAGCAGCAGCTGCCAGTGTTCTGGTCCAGCAAGTGGAACTCACGCGCAGTCCCTGTTGGCAAATGAGAAACGAGAGAAATCGAAATGTGTTGTCGCAGAAAATAGGGGGTGGTATACCAGGGGTGCCATAAATTCAAAACCTTATCCCGGCCACGAACGCCACTCTGGAGGATTTGTTCGGGCCCGTTTCAAATGACAATGAAGTTGGAGTGCCCCATAGTCCGTGCCAAGATCTGGTCGGACCATCGTCTCGTCATCATTGTCCCTAATCCATTGCTGGCTGAATAGAGTGCACCACCTCTCGAGGTCTCGAGGTTCCACAGTAAATGAAGTAAAATCCCAACTTCGCGATCGAGTTTCTCTACCCCCCACTGGTGGCACTAATGGCGGTAGTTTGTGGTGTGGCTGTGTCTTAAATTATGCTCTTATCCTTTTTATCTGTGTTTGAAGCGAGTAGAGTAGAGTGAACATAGTGTGCGTATACGTCATCGCTGTCAAACTCGGACTCAGTAGGCTTTGTCTAGCTGACGTTCCAGATTTAGATCGCTTTTGCTCGCTAAGCCTGTTTTAAGGTGATCCTGTTGGAGTATATGGAACTTGCAAACTAAATGTCTTATTTAATGTTTCAGATATGCTCCTGTATAGAACATTTATTCATTCTGATACGCTATCTAACTTTAAATCCCATATTTGTTTTATCTTTTTTGCCAGATAATACGAGAGCGACGAGAAAAACTGTGGTGAAGAAAATTATAAAAAATAGTCCCAGTTCAAATCAGGTGTGGCCATCCTCGCTGCACAACTGTGTGGCCAGTCTACAGCTTCATGCGAACGCATAACGTGCCAAAGCCCATCCAACCAGTGGGGCGTTGGGATTAGCTCTGCACGCCACCGGAGACACTGGAGCCTGGGGCATTATTATTCTTGCATCACAATCCTATTACGATGCATGGCACTTCCACGCTCGACGCTCCCGCCACGGGACTAGGGTGTGCGCATCGCATCGTGTCCGGTGGTGCACTTGGTGCGAAAGCAAACTGCAAACCGGACCCAGGCGGCAGTGTTGGCTGGCCGGTTGTACGCTAATCCGTGCATGGTCTAGAGCATGACCGGTGAGTTCTACATTTTTTCCACTCCTCTTCTTCTTTGCTTCAAATGGTGTCGCCATTGCAATTGCGAGAAAAGTGTCCGTTGTCGCGTGCGACAGTGTGGGTGTGCTGGACGGACCACACATCAGCATCCGTTTGGTTGGTAAATCCGGCCGGCACCACACTCCCGGTGGAGCAATTTAGTCTGGTGACGGTTTGCTCCGTTGAAGTGTCACCGGATGTGACCACCTCACTCGTCGGTGCTCACCGTGCCATTGTCTACTGTCTAGACCAAAATGCAGAGCATGGAATGGAACACAACACACGGAGCAATGGACGGTAAAACCGAAATTTCATTTGGATTTTTTTTTCTTCTCTAAATTAT
Organism: Anopheles aquasalis; assembly: GCF_943734665.1. Lineage (NCBI taxonomy): Eukaryota > Metazoa > Arthropoda > Insecta > Diptera > Culicidae > Anopheles > Anopheles aquasalis. The sequence goes on along the minus strand of NC_064878.1, from coordinate 11,174,645 downwards.
GTTCCCATTCCCCGTAATCCCCGGGCAAACCGGGGGAAATGGCAGATCACCGTCGACGACGACGGAGAGATAAACGGTTTCTAGCCCCTCACCGAAGAGCAGGATGAAATTCTGTATTCTAATGTAAATTTGTGGACATAGCATTGCCCCCACTCCATCCGGGGGGGGGGGGGGGGGGGGGGCATCTTGCTTGCCCGTTTGCTAGACGACTTTGTGAAGAGAAAGACTCATTTGGTGGATCAACTTTTTGAACGACGTTTGTCGCTCCAAAAAAAAACAACTCAAGAGCGCTCCGGTCTCGCAGAAGAACAACGAACTTTGTTTACAGGGCAAGTGGAGGTGGCGGTGTTAGCGCTGGATCCAGAACTTTGAATAAAGTCCAATCCGGTACACAGTCCAGCGCATTCTTGGACCATGATTCGGCCTTACAGGTACTTCGTAACAACAACAATATTGCCGGTGTGCCCAGTGCTGATTGCTCAGGACAAGTCTGGACAAGTTTTCTCACACCTTGGGGCAATCGCACGCAGTTCGACAGCAAGGTACCATACCTAGAACGTGTTAGCAAGCAGCAACATCAAATCAAAGCACCTCCTACAGACAGACCTGGCACCATTTTATGTGCTTTTCAGATTAAGGGAAATGATTTGTTGCCATAAAAGCTTAACACTGTTCCTGTAAGTGATCCTTACCTTTCATCGCACCTTATGACTGGCTTTGGCATTAATGGCAATCATCGGGATCGACGAAATGGCTGCCATGCAATGCAAAGCACAAATTATGGAACTCTCAATGCGCTCCTTCTTTGGCCCTTCACCAGTAAATTGCGCCAAAAAGGCGGCACAAAAGAAGGGGAGGCCCCCATTAGCATGCTCTTCAGCTAACAGGTTTGTTAATTTGCTCGAATCGATAGCCACGAATTGAGAAGAACCGGGCACGATGAATCGCATTTACGAATCCCCGCGAAACGGATCAGTAGCAGCATCAGCAGCATCCGTCTCGATGACTTTCCTTTCCACATTTTCATTCCCTCCGACGAGCGGTGGCGTCGAACAGTGGAAATGAAATTGATGAGTTTTTTTTCTCCACCATCACTGCTCCCGTTCGCCGGGTATGACCCGGTGCCACTCACAGTTATTGCAGCGAGCGCGGTTTTCGCAGACGAAAGCGAGACATTTCACGACGTGGAGGACGGACACGGAAAGGCACTGGTGGACCGTTTTGAAAAATGGTAAACCCGCAACGAAAGCGAGAAAATGTAGAAGATTTGCCTTCGGTTGTAATAAATCTTTTGGCCTCTCCCGCTCCCTTCTGGGACGCCAACAGAACCTCCGGCTCCGGTTTCTGTCCAGAGGCGGGGTTCATTTCGTTCATTTTCGGCCCTCGATTCGCTTCGACCGCGGTGCGCCTTTTGGCATAATGATGGTACGGTGTGCGCTTAATGGAAGGAAGAAAATGAAGGGCGTGGCGGCAGAGGACGGAAAGAAAAATGTTGCCAAAAATATTCGCCGCCATCGGAAGTAGATGCACGGTGCACGGTCGCGTGACCGTTTGTTGCCCGTGCCTTTCGGGCAGTCACCGGCACCGTCGGGGAAGTAACTTCTTCTTCTTCCAAACCGCAAATCCGACGATGATTTGTCGAATTGAAGAACCGAGACCGCACGGTCCACAGCCCAATGCCGTTGCCGTTGCCGTTGACTTATCGTTGACTCGTCGTAAATCTAAATAAATGGCGCAAAATTCAAAGATAAGACATTGCTCCTCGAGATTAGACCGAACGGTCGCAACGGGGGCAACGCAGAAAGGCGAAAAAGCTTACAATACCCACAGGGAGAGCAGCACCAGCACCACCATTAGATTTGCCTTTTTTTTTCGGCGGCAAATATGGCGTCGTCATCGCTGAAGAGACAGAGAGTGATCAACGATTAACAAAGGACACGACATGTCAGGCAAGACATTTGTGAGACAAGACAGCATTTCTTTTGTCACTGTTTACGAGACTTGGTAGCCATTTTGAGTGATTAGAATACAAGCGATACAACGCGGAATACTCGTGAGATGTTTGTTTGTTGAACTCTTACAAGAGATGCACCATTTTCGGCAACAGAATCGATCGATTCTCGTTCTTCAAATCACTCCGAAGTTGAATGGCGACGCCATTTCAAAGATGGCACTCGCTTTGCTCGAATCCTTAGTCCTTAAAGATCTTCCTTTCGACCGCTGCCGATCCCTGTGGCCATCCTTTTCCGTTCTCCGTTTGCCGGATTCTTTATGCCAATGGTCCGGATCAGCAGAAGCAGCAGCAGCAGCAGCAGTCGTCGTCGTCGTCATCCGTCGTCACTTCCGCCATCAAAAGCGTGTCCGGTGACGCACACCCCGCGGTCGACCGCGACGACCCCGCGACGCATGCTGGGCACGTGATGAGGGTGTGCTCTCAGTGATAGCACCGCAAATGGGTTTTGGCACCGGCTCCTCCTGGCTGGTGATACTCGAAAAGGATTAAAGGACCACTCCGCCCGGTGTAGGGCGGGTTTACGGACGATTTGAGGCGGCACAGGGTGGCACCATTTTGCTCGAACTTTCTTTTCTTCGCGCTTCGCTGACGCGGCCCGCTCGCGTGTAACCGACGCCTGAGCCGACGCCAGCTGATTCATGCGGAATCCTCGAAGGATTACAGTCCCGGGGACCCCTCATCAGCTCACTTCCGTTTCGAGACGACGACGATGCCCCGGTGTCCTCGGGGTTGTTCCCCGTTGCGCCATCTTAAATCGTTTTCGTTTTATATGTAAATCAACGAGAACGGAGAGAACGGAGCGCAGTCGTTGTCGTTGGTGAAGCAAACGGCGTGGAATTTCGTTTCGGCAGTTGGCGACGGATTTGTCGACGGAAGGAAGGGCCACCAACTTGCAAACCCCTCCGCCGCGGGCCGCGGGCAAAAGCGAGCGAGTTCCGAATTGCCACTAGCGGACCGATGGATGGTGGAAAGCGGATCAACTCGGTTTTCGCTTCTCGGTGAGGATGGAAAATGAATCATACCCAAAGTACAGACAGCATAGCAGCATCACAAATAGATGCACAACGGGAAAAAGAGGGGAGCCAAGGTTGGGGCACGGATTTTTTCAACCGGAATATCCCTTCGACGAGTGAGCTTTTCCTTCACTTGAATTCGATCATCTCAGCGCTTTAGATGAAATGATATTTTCTAATGCGTCTCCAAGCGACATCCGTGGCGGAAGGAATCGTTCCTGTAAGCAGGAAGATGAGGAAGATCTTGGATTGAGAGCCTCAAGAGAAAGGCGATTGAAAATTAATAAAAAACTGGGTACGAGTGTGGATGAAGCGCCGTTTATTCTGTAACGTCCTGAATAAACTTCCAAATTTTTTCCAATTCCTCAGTTAAGTCGGTTATTTCTATAAGTGTGTTGCTTCTACGTCACTGTTAATCTTGAAACGAGATGATGTTTGAATTGACGCACAAACGAATAGCCATCTCTGTGTCCTAAGAGTTCCTAACTAAGTGACAAAAAATAGAAAACAACTCATAGACATGTCAGTTACGCATTCGCGTTCCTGTGCTGATGACAGTCGTGTTCAACAGATATTCAACCAAACAAATGTGATAGTGACAGGACATTGATATCGATTACTAAAAACCATCTCTAATGCCCCCCGGGGGGAACAAGTAACTTCCACCCGGGGACCCAGTCCTGTCTGCGTGCCTCGTGGCTGTCGCGATAAATCGATATCTAGCGGAGTATTGTCTCTCATCTTCCCTTTCGCGGAACAGGGAGCTTATTCATCGAAGATGAGGATCTCATCGCTGCGTGACATCGCATCGTCGAGATGTCGTGTGTGGAATGAAATGAATATCCTTGCAAAGGACATACAAGGCACGATAAAAACCATTTCCAAGGATTTCATCGAGGCCGATGGGACGACGAATGCCCTCGAGGGGCGAGCCAGCGATGGACAGTCGAAGACCAGCCACGGGAGGTGAAATTGAAATCAACAGCCAATCATCTGAGAGGAACGACAAGCTGACGGACCAGTAAATACCATGCCCGGTCCCGGTGCGCTTGATGTGTCGATAAGGACACGCATCCGACCACCGTGGAGCCGTGGAACCCCCCCGGGAACTTCGGTTCCGATGTGTAACGTGCGTGGTGCATGTAATGATGAGATGGTCGCGCTTCAAACGGCTTCTGGAAATAGACTTCTGGTACTTCTTTTTATGTTTCGCACGTTCCGTGTGCTGGCGTGTGCGTCGTGGCACGAGCGGGCTCATTTATGAGTGTTTCTTAGGCAGTAATAGCACGCCAGCAATGCGAGCACGAGTGCTCAACGAGCTGTGATGCGTCGCGACAACAGATAACAAATTCTTCAATTCAATTCATTCGTCATCAAATTTCACACCAACTGACGGTGCTGATGGAGTAGGAAAAACTTTGCCCAACATGGCGTCGTAACCGTTTCCGTGGAACTCGCGGAGTTCTTCCGGTTGTGCCTCGAAGGCTTTTGCGTTAATGTTGGCAGAAGAAAAAAGTTTGCAATCCGGATGGTAATTTCTTATGCGTGTGGTCGTACATTAAACTCGGTTTGTTTCTGCTTCGATGAGCAACGTGGAAAGTACGAAGGAAGTAAGAAAACGTTGTGCAGTCGAGTGAGAAAGCTGACTGCGTGTCTAGCAGTGTTTAACCACGTGTCACGCGCGTTCAGAAAATTATTTGCAATGTTTTTCCCTTGACGCATGTGTTTGAGAACATTATGTTGGAAAGAATTGCGAATCTCCTTCTTCCAGGAATTAGATTCAGAAAAAAGAAAAACAGAGAAACAGAGAGATAGAGAGAGTTCACTTACCATCACGACGACGGCCGACTTTTGGCGATGATTCTCGACGAACGCAACCCAGGCCAGCACACCGATCAGCGTGTAAGCACCGAGAGTGGACAGATTGCGTGGATCGGTGAATGACTCCACCAGCGGTACCGTACCCATCGTCCAGTCGCAGCACAGATCGCACGGGAACAGCAGTAGCCACAGGTTCACCGAGACGAGATAGTTGTACGACAGCTGGCGGACCGGCGTCACCGCCACCGAGGCAGGATTATCGAATCTGCAAGAAGAAGTAGAAGAAGTAGGAGGTAAAATGGAGTGTTTCGTTAAATCGTTTCGTCGATTTATTGCCTTAACAGTATGGCCAGGCAGACGGGCCATAAAAACGGGAAACATAAATCGTCTGATTAGTTGGTCACCTTTTTTAATAGTTCCCGCACTTTCGCCCCCAAACGTAAGCCAGCTTGCGGATCAAGGAAGGATGCCACCACACAAACAGTCCTCGTCAGCGAGCATCGAGCGAGGTAGCGAGATCGATAGTAAAACCCATATTTTTACGAGAATGGAATTAGATATTTTATTGGTTAGTCAGCTTGTAGCTCGACTGCCATGCCCCCCGTGTGCCACGCAGCAACTTGTGCTTCGCTTCGATGGAGGAGCAACATAAAAAGGGGGAAGCAGCGTGGTACTGATGGTCGGGGTACCAGCCCCCCGGGGTAAATGCTCCGGGGTTATGCCATAATCGAGGGTGACATGTGACACACTAGCGATGGTGCGCTAGGATGAAGGGTCGGTCGAAGGTTAACGGTGTGAAGCATGGAGAGCACACGCGTACCTCCGTGTCCGTTCCCGGCCTGCATCTGCATTGCATTCTCCCCACGATCACAGTGTACGATGCCTGGGCTACTTAGCAATGGCGCTCGTCCGCCGTGCTGTGCATACCTTGGTTGGTCTTCTTCTTCTACAGCGACGGCAACGACGACGACGACGACGACGATAGCGCGGATCAACAAAGTAGCAGATGCCCTTGCCCTTGCTCGCAAACCTCTGGCAGCGAAGGCAATAAAAAGCGAAGAAAAACTGAAGCCGAAGCACGGCTACAGAGGTACAGCAGAGTGCTTCACCTTCTGCGTCAAAGTGCGATGAAGACGACGCCCCGGTTCCACCCAACCGGGGACCGGCAACGAAGTCATCAACTTTTGCTATTGCGCGATTTCACGTCATAAAACTACCATAAAGGTTAATAATTTTCTCCCCACTCGCCTCTTTCTACCACCCACTAGGGTAGGATGATGGCAGGGAAGCACTCTCGATGCCTTGCAAATACGCGACCGCGCCCTTTCCGACCTGCGGAGCCACTTCGCCCGCCCGGAGGCAATGCGCGAAGTAAGAAGAAGTGCTTGACAGGAAGTCCTCCGTTACTGGCCCTCCTGGTGGGTGTGCTTGGTTGGTGACAGTGGATTACACCTGTTGACGGAACTAGTGTGTCGGTGGAGGGAATGAATTGAGCTTTTCGCAAGCCTCGACATTTCTAGTAGCAGTCACGATCACTAATAGAATAGTCTTTTAATATAAAGGAACGTGAGCACGATTTTGGTTTATTAATTTAAACTGCAACTGTCCCTAGTCAATTTTAGTAACGATTTAAACTTTAATATTACATTATTCGTGGCAACGTGTATTAATACATATTTTTCTTCTAACTTGGAGTAATTAATTCTCGAAATTTGATTTTATTGTTATTAGAAAGAAAAAAAAAATGGAATTCTTGCAAGATTGTATTCAAATGCGCGATTCGCTGCCACGGTTTTATTCATATATTATTTGATTTTTTTTAGTTTAAAATATCTTTGTCAAATTTAATAAAACACTTAATCTTCGTAATCGTGGAAACAAATCACAAAGTTGTTTGTTGTGATCATGCGACGCAGCAACAGAGCAATCATTGGCTACGATATGGTCGTAGCTAAGTATAATACCGAAAATAAGCAATCGAAGCATAAACACATTTGTCTTCTAGATCTTTTCCATCATATTCCCTAGTTCAATTGACAATAGTTAGTATAAAAATAAAAGAATGCTTAACGCAAATCGACCAATCGAGTTTGAAGCACCACTTCCTTCAAATGCTGCTGTTGGTAAGCACTGCGGTGTAAACACCTCAAAATAGTAAAACTCACACCTCGACAGGCCATCGGTAGCGCCATCACGTAAAACTACCCAACGATCGGATTGCACTACAAACGATGGCTCCGCAATCTTCCGCAAAACCGAAAGCCACTCGTAAACTCGGAACGGGACGGGACGAAGGGGCCGTTAAGGTGAAATCACTAACAGCGCAAGTGTGCTGACAGGTTCGCGCTCGCGCTCAGCGCACACGTTCGGCCCTTTGTTGTTTTGTTTTATTTCGTCCCGAATTTTGACGACTAAATGAAACTGTGTCGTACTTCGTTTGCGCACAGGATGGTATGTGCGTCGCTCCGATCCAACAGCAGCAGCAGCAGCGAAAACCACCAGAGGGTAAGGAAATCAAATCATTTCGTGCGAAATAACCTTTTCCAATCAATTTCCTATTATGGCATCGAATAGTTTATTGTGTGCCGTGGAACAGCAGCCGCGTCCGTACTCCACGAACTGCGTCACAAGACTTCAGGCCAATGTAGGTGCCTTCACCGTGGTTGACAAGGGGAAGAGGGGTGTTCAAAACCTGCATGAAAGCATATTTGCTGCAACATACACATAACACCTTTTTCATCGAAATGTTCCACCCCGCGGCACGTCAATCCACCACAGCAAGCGGCGGTTGTGCGTCGAGGAACGTGCGGGTTGTTTGTGACTTCCATGGCCGCAGCCAAACCCGCGGGGCTTGACTTTGCATGCTACTGATTAATCATGCTCTTTACATGAGTGAAGCAGAGCCAATCAGGGGAAGTCCACTGCATCAAAAGTAGCAGAAGGGTTTGATACAACTGGGGAATAGTACAGTTCGGGTTCGTTATTCAATCGGACACATGAGGGAAATCGTTGAAGTGTCATGCAGATGAAAGTAGGATTGGCACACGGCACACGGAACCGAAAGCTAGATGACATTTTGATGTTTTAGAGCGTTGACGAAACCTGCGACAATGTCGTTGCTGGCGTGAAACGTGTTTCGATGAAGCCTTATATCGGAATGCCTTCATGATGGATCAATTTTAGTATTGTTTAGTATTGGATTAGTCAAATAGGAGGCAACAGACGGTCCATTATTATGCATCCTGCTATTAATGTAGCGTTTGTAAGATATAAAAGCTTCAAATAGGATTCAGGACTACAGGAAGCCCTTCGATCAAAATCAAAGGCTGTTTGCATTAGTCGCCCCATTTTCGAACGTCAACAAAGGGATGGATGTTTTCTAATTTCAACAGCTAACCTGATGTAGTGAACCTGTCTCACCCCCGGGCACAACATGGCGAACGGACGTATTAATACCGAAGAATGCCCATTCACGTCATCATATCATATTCTTTGCAATGCTTTACCGAACGGGTTTTCGAGCACAGAATCTCGATCTGTGGCGTTTGATAGCCGAGCCGCTCGGAGGCTCGGTTACAAGCGCTAAGAGGATTCCGTTGCCTGCCATAAATCATATTAAAAAAGAGAGGCTGGCTGGCACCCCTCTTTCCATAGAATTCCGGGAACTTTTGCCCACTCGTCACCGCCGTCGCCGCCACGGCCGCCATCGCCGGTTGAATGAAAGTTTCTCGTTAATACACTCAACATGTGTGTTAGGTACATGGCGTACGTGGTCGAATGGTTGAACGAAGATGGATCACAGCAGCAGCACCGAATGCCTGATGTGCTTCTCATGAACCTCCCAGAGTCAGAGTTCGTTCACCCCGACTCCGGTGGCTCGGCAGGCGAATGGACTCGGTGACCTGAATCCTTTTTTTGCTACTTTGCTCCTCTTCTTTGAAAGAAGAAAAAAAAAGCTTCCTAGTATAAAACCCCTTCCCATTGCCATCGCCATTACTACGTACGTTTTCGCTTATTTTATTTCGGTTTACTACCCTCATCCCCGGTGCCGAAGAAGTGCGTGCGAGTGTGTGGGTGGGTGCCGGTGTGTCCTCGACCCTCGTCAAAACGTGAAACATAATTTATGAACCTGCAGAAACCCTGTCACCGCTGCTGCTCTCAGCTCCCCCTTTCGCCCCATTCGCATTTTAACAGGGAAAATTTGATTTGAGCTTAGGGTGCGCGCTTTCCACAGGCCCCCTCCAAGCGGGGTGAGGTGCACTTTCGAGAGTCTCACCTCGTGGCTTGACCTCCGGCAGAAATGAGAGTGATCTTGGAGGATCTTTGCACTTTGCCAACGGGGCAACAGGGGTGTATAAAGTGTAGAGTGGTGCCGTCCAAAGTTGGGGTAACAATGAAATGTGAGAGGGATGCTAGGGGTGGTGCAATTCTTATTTTGCATAATATGAGCTCAATAATTGCCGCTTCTACGCACGGACGACTCGTACATCCTTCATTTTAAATACGTGAAACGGAAAATTCGTTGCATTTACTTTGTTCTTCGTGCGCTAAATGGTTGCAAAGATCATGTTTTTTATTCTTCCACTCGCCGGCAACATGGAACGCACGGTTTCAATCCTCCATTAGCGCGAATTTCCTTTTCCCAGCCTTTGTTTTTTTTTATTTCATGCGCGTCGCGTGTCCATTTTTGATTACAATTTCCTCCACCTCCATTTCGGGGAAAATCGGGCCCCGTTGGATGTTGATTTTCGATAATCTTCTCCTTTCTGCGTTCGCTGGCTTTTGCGTGCCAATGGATTCGGATTCCACTTCCGTCCGGAATGGAACCTTTCCACCCCTTTTCCACCACGGGCTGAGAACGAGGCGAGCACCCCCTCTCGACCCCGGTCCTGGCTGATGCATTTAATGGAAATTTAATCATCCGCTATTGGGGATTAATTAATGTTTAATGAACCGGTCGATCCTTTCGGCGGGGGGAGGGGAGCGGCGCACGGACACACTCTCGCAGCACCCTTTATCCTTCATTCCTTCCACCTTTCGATCATCATGAGCCGGCTTCCCGGAAAAAGGATTGCTCGGTTTTTGGGACCGAAAAAGCTGGTTGGTTTGCCTGATGGGTCCCCGTCATGGAGCATTGCACACCATGGGACGCTATTGTGAAATTAAATCGAGCAAGTTGCTTCAGTGAATACGAAGGTCCGTCCTCGGGTTAGACGGTTGGGTCAGTAAGCCATACCCGTACCGTGTCCCGGGATCCCAGCTTATGAGATAAAGACATTTGCTCGACGATGAATGATGGAGTGAGGTGATTGAACTGAAAAGCTCAAGGTAGAGCATTTCACTAAACATTTGTTGGTACCAGTTCTGTAGCGAAATACATGTGATAAATTTACCGAAACTATCTTTTGTTCAAAGATCAAAAGATTCTTTTTGAGGTTTCCGGAATTGATTTGGCTAGAAGACTACTGCTACGTTGCTGCACGTGGTGCAGTTTCGCATCTACAGCAATGTATCATCTAAGGCAATCCTGAGGGCATACAACTGTGTGCTACGCTTTGCGAGGAAAAGCCACCATCGCTTATCCTTTTGATAGAAGCTCCTTCACGGGACTTTTGGGCTGGTCTTTTCAAACCCTCAAAATTCTTGTAAATACCAACTACACCAGAAACCAAAAACCGTCCACCGATTCCACTGGCAAACCAAACAAATAACCCGCAAAACCCTGGACCATTTCTATTTAGCCAGAGAACTCGTTGAGCCATATTGCATTGCGATGCATCGAGTCGAGATCGGACTCAGAATCGACTTCATTTGCGGTGAAGGATGCTTTGCTCAGATGCTGTGCTAAGGCCGTCGGCAAAAGGTTGCTACCGCATAAAGAAAGGCAAAAACAAGCTGCCCATAGAACGGTCCAACGAATTCAATGTACACCGGGTCAGCGGCGTTCTCCTCTTTGGGATGATGATGGTTGGGGACAAATACAACCCGACTGCCGGCCTACCTGCCCTTAAAACAGTGTAAATGCAGGAGCGCAATGACAGTACAAGCGCTGAGGATGTGCATTTGTACACCGTGCTTGTCTGGGGGTGGCGGCAGGAGTAAGGGATGTCCTGGGTGTGCAGAGAGCATAACATGTGAGCAGACTAGATAAGCGTGCAGTGTTGCTGCAATGCAGCCAATCCAGTTGCTGAGCTGAGAGAAAGAGAGAGAGAGAGAGGAAGCGTGAGCGTAAGGGGCCCGCATAGGCGGATCCATGCCAAGGAAACATGGTGCAGGACTTCTTCCGAGTGCCAAACGACCATAATCCTAATTAAATTCTCTCGTAGCCTTCTCGTCGCGATGCTGAACCTCATGCTGCGCACCGGCCAGCCTTAGGTCACCAAACGGCAAGTAAGTGTCTGGGTCTGGGTTTGAAGTTTGATATACGACCATCGGCCACCATGTTCGCACAGTTCTATCCCCATTTCCCGATGGTCATTCATTGTCCGACGTCCACCGCTATCCACCGGAACTTTCCCCCTTTCCCATTTGGTGGTTCCTAAAAACAAAACTAAGCCCCGTCACGTGAGGCAATCGATTGGCCGGAAAGGGGGGGCAGTGCATTGTTGTTTATACGATGGACCATGTTAAACCACCAGGCACCGGACTTCTCGTCACCGTGTTGTTCCCAAGCGCGTCGTTCGGTACGATGAACGAGAATAAGCCACGCTGGCCCACTGTCAGATGGTCAGTGCGGCCTGCTGCCACTGCATAGTTTTGCTGCTAGCAAATCGAACTACGGGTAAGGTCACCTGGGTGAGCATGCATGTCATTTGATTTCGAATTTCGAATGCATCTCCCATGTACTTTGCGTGTGCTTGTACTGCTTGCCTGTTACATCAACGTTAGGCATCGATTTTGCGGAAACGTGGAAACGGAGGTTTACTGCGACATGCACCGACGGCGACGACGACGAAACGCCATGTTTCCAATTCATGGGAATTTTCCAACATTTTTCGAACATAAATTACAGTTCCTTTCATGTTCGGTGCTTTGTATTGGAGGGTTTTTTTTTGGTAGGAAAATAACTCAAAAAAATTACATTCAACACGATGCTCCATTGCTCTGAGCTGATTCATTATCTGTGTTCGGCGTATTATGAACGATTTCCTGCGGCGGCAGCAGGATGAGTTGTTTGGTCAACAAAGGACAACATCACCGGAGCCAGTTCCCGCTGATATGGGCTCCATTCGGCCGGGACTCGATGGCCTGTTCGATAGCGAAATTGCAATTTGGAAAGATAGACAACTGATAGCCAACGCTCAACCATTTGCCCTAATGATTCATGCAGACACTGACTGGCCTTCGCTCGCATTGACATGCTCCCCAGTGCTGCTGCATGTCTGCATGAAGCCAGACGGTGCGCAAAGTGAGTCTGCTCTGTGCTGTCACCTGCGCCGGTGACCGAAAAGGGAGTTTAATTGGTGCCATAAAGTACGATAAATAATTACCAGCACCGGCAAGTCTGCGTGTCTGTGTGTAATGCATTTCGGAACGGTTTTTGGACCGGCACACGGATGGCTGGCTGGAATGGCAATCGATCTCCGTAGTCCTAGAGCAGCACAGATGCCGAACGCCGGGTTCGAACAAATTAATCGAATCATTCGGCTCGAACACAATGACCGCCGGAGACCGTCGAGTCACTCAATTCGAAAGTCATCGATGGTGGTGTTGGTGGTGCACGTTTGTGGCCCCGATATTCCGGCCCAAAACCAGACAAGCTGCTGCTGCTGTTGCTGCTGACGAGAAAATAATGAAAAACCGGGCCTTACCTGGTGAAGACGGGCAGCTGGGAGCCCATGATCTGGAGCCGGGCGAACAGCAGGGCGACGGTGGTGACGCACAGCACCACCAGACGGCGGCTAGCCTCGTGGGGCCACCAGCCGGTCGGTAGGGCTAGCGATTTTCCGCTCATCATCGACCGTGCCAGATGGTAGATATCGCCGAGCCGGATCTGGAAGTGAATGGAACAAACATACGGGACAGGCGATTAGAGACTCAGGCGGACACTCGAGTCAGGGAATCGAATTGCCACGCTCATTACTAGTGAGAAGGATACGATCGACGGTACGGACGAATAGACGACGACGACGACACACCGAGTGACTTCTATCTTCCGACGGACGTTCGGCACTAGCCGGATCATTGCGCAACGAGCCATACATTATTATTGGTCATATTTGGTCGCTTTGAACGTTTCCAGAGCGCAACGAAGAAGGCCTGGGCCAGCCGGTGTCCTCTTTCGGGTGGATTTGATGGAAAAATAATGGATGTCGAAGGTGAACACGAAGGCAATCCTTTCTTCTCTCGCTCTCTTGGGTATAAGGATATACACTGCCGGTCGGTGCCATCTGCAGACGTCCCATTCAGGGTGTTGGTGTTCTGTTGCGGTGTTTTTTTTTTCGAGGTACAAGGTACACTCCCCGGTGTGTACTGGAGGGATTTGCTTTGTGTGGTAGGTCAGATTATTGGTGGTAAAACGTGGAACTAAGTCGCTTCCTTCCCGCTGAGCCCTGTGCACCTTTGGAACCCGGTATTAGTAGTGGCTCATCCTTTGCTAATGGAATTGTGTGATTCCGGCCACTGCTGGACCGTTGGTGAGCCACCACTGGGATCCGGGGCGATGTACTCTGTTTATGCAACGCAAAAAAAAAAAAACTCCATGGCTCACTATGCGAAAGGACCTTTTACCTGTGTGGAGCTCTTGGAGCAAACAACAAAAAAAGGCTCCATTCGGAGTACACTGCGGCCCCGGTAATAGCTGGAATCATGGCCGGCCGAATGACAAACATGAAAATCCCCACCAAGGATCAACACTGGGCCGCCTCGTGTGAATGGGAGTGCCTTTTGTGTTCTACCATCCACAGCGGCACATATGTTGGCGGCATCGAGGAAGCCAACTCCGAGAATAAGAAAACATCGTACGCTTTCTTTGGTTAAAATGAATCGAAGGCATTTGTCTCTGTGCTCACAGCCAGCTCGCTAGCTCTCCGGGAAAACACCGTAGTCCATTCGCGGTTCAGCTTATTACCGGGCACCGGGCAACTTCCGTATGGGGCGCCATTTTGAGAGTTTGTTTTTGTTTCATTTCCATCTCTCCATGGGCGCCCATTAATGGACATCGAGCGCTACAGAACATCATCATCATCATCTTTATCCTGGTGGCTGGTGAACATCATCATCATCATCGTCATCATCGTGAAAAGAGATGCGAGACGTATTAAGCGAAGGCAGCTCATAAACTATCTGGCCAGTTCCGAGCAACTGTGGCAACAGCAAATGGACTGGCCCCGAATTTCAGGCACTCCAGTTGAGGCCGCCCTATGATGGGCGTCTGATAAATAGAAGGTTATTTTCGACTTTTTGTATCCCCGGCCGTGCCGCCCTAGGACCTCCGTTCGGTGCATTAAGGCTTCAAATTAATCAGAAAAGGACACCCGGAGGGGATAGCGTCACCGATAAAGCCGACGGTTGAACTGTGCGTCATTAGGCAGGCGGCGTAGCATGAGGGAGGGGTGGCATTGTGCTCCGAAATTAATGTCGGAAGCTTCCGACTGTTATGTGATGTTTTCTAACTCCAGGATGCTCTCTCTCTCTGTTTCTCCCTCTGAAAACCACAAACTCGGTGTTTGGTTCAGCAGCAGTGAGAGGATTTCGTGTAAAGCCTTTGTAGATGGTGGACGCCTTTGTCACTATCACGAAGGAGCGGAGTTTTGATATTCATGAATTGGAGTTTGACAACGATCCTTTTTGGGAGGAACGCAATCTCAAATGAACAGCTCATGAGTCACGCAGAGAGTTCATCTGTAAAACTGAACCACGAGCCGGAAAGAAACCAGCCTGCTGCCATTTTGTTGTTTTTTGCGACAAGAATTCATTTCACTTCTGGAGGATAATCCTTCTTTTCGTCCTTCTTTTAACTAAAAATGCAAAAGTTAACTAGCTTACAAGAACGTCATCACTGTTTTAAGTGCTTTCCACAGTTTAAACCCCTTGCGAATCTTTCTAGTTCCAGCACATGCTCGTTCTACTACCCCTGCTCAGGCTCTGAAGATGTTAACGAGAATGCATAAGCCACCGTTTATGGTTCGCTGCACGCGTTAGTGCTCGCCCGCGGTGCAATATATTTATGTGTGTATCCTCTGCTTCGCGGCCATAAATTATGATCGCAATAGCAAACATCACTCATCGAGAGCCGCCACGTTGGAAGAGTAATTTAGAGCTTCCACCTAGCACACCACCAACCGCGGATCAGGTTGAGGCACTTTTGCTGCGCGCTACTGCGCATCTCTCCTCAAGTGCTGGTTGGTGTACCATATGTAGCGATTATGGGGGATCCCGTTCGCTATAATAGTGGTGATAGTAATTACGATGATGATAGGGCACTCGCTGGTCGGTCGCCATCCCTAGAAACAATTTTCGATGAAACTAACCAAAGGGGTGTCAGAATTTTCTATAAAAACGAATATTTAAAGCATCATATGAAGCGAACTTGATACTGTACAGCTTGAAAGTGGTGTGTGCGGATACTGCAAGCCACGGCCGTGGTTTTTCACTGGCGAGTTTGAAATTTTCACATGCGATAGGTTCACAGTAGTGGTCAATATGCTTGGTCGAGATAGGTGTGCAGGCTGTGTTTCGGTTCGATTGGGCTTGGAACCACGATCCTAAATACACAGTAACACCAAACACGTATACGGGCCGTGACGTGGTGGTGGTCGCGGTCGCGTTCACCTTCCGGTGAGGGTGTGTTGCATCGGATACCAGCCGGCGTGATGCGGCGAACCACGTATCAGGTAGCAGGTGCCAGGTGCAAAAATTAAAATCCCCACAGACTCTCCTCTCCGACCCCCTTCTGAACCACCGATCTAAATAGTGCATAATCATAGTTCGCGATTATGGTGCCCCAGCTCACTGGCCATCGAAGCATAGCATTCCAGGGGGAGCAGAGGGAGCAGCGAGAGGCGAAGGATGCAGCTTGGCATACATTACACGGATGTTCACGGACACGGGGAGATTACTCTCTGGCAATTTGTGTTGCCTTGTTACCGTTGGTATCTCTGTTTAGGGCTACTGCTGCTGTTCCGATGGATCATGGGTGTTGCAGAACTGGGCGAGCATAAATTATTGAATCATCCTGTTGGGGCACTGACTGACATAAATCGCTAACACCGCTAACAGGCTAATCGTAGCGGAAGGGAACATCTGACCAGCTCGCTGGTAACGATATAGTCACGATGCCATGATGTAATGTCGAATGTTTTGTCGATATGATTTGATTAAAGTCTCCTGCCTTCGAACCTGAGCACTTTTACCAATGCAGCAGTGAATCCCGGGATGGAGTTTCACTTGGCGACCGTACATCAATAGGTGCGCAACTTCATTTTCTTCCTCCATTGTTCCGCGCACATACAATGTAAGAAAGAGGTGTGATTCTATGAAAAGGGCTGCGTTACGAAGCCGCAGACCTACACAGTAATCGTGTGAAGTGGTGCTGCAACGCATACTGACGGTTGACAAGAGCTATTCATTGCCGAGCACTTCTACTACCAGGGCCACCGGGACAATGGAAAGCATTCAAGCCGGCTCATTGAAGCTCACGTGTGCGCATAAAAGGCTGCGAGTGTCTTTTGTGAGCTGTTTCCACAAAAAACTTCCTTAGCCCTAGATATGCATTAAACAGAAGAGTTCATCAAGCGCAGTCTCAAAGGTTGGCTTTAGAGCTTGTTGAAGCCTTTTCATTTCAAGCAGAGAAAATCAGAGGAAGAGGTAGAAATAGCAAAGACGGGGGGGGGGGGGGGGGGCAATCAGGTATGCATATTGTCGCACAAGGACCCTAGTCTTACGTCCCAAGAGTCGTCAGTAATCGATCGCGTGATTTCTTGGAAATCAAAGAAAGGGAGCTCCTTCATGAGGTGCATAACTCGTAAGCAATCGGCCACATTCTAGATGGAGATGCTGGTAGCCATGGCGTTAGAACTATAAAGCAAGCCAGTGGAATGCTTTTCCGGAGCTACAGACTTCCTGCTGTGTTGTGGCAATCATCCTGCTGTATGGATATTGATGTGGCATCAGGTTTTCTCTGTCTGGTTTGTATTGTGATTTGTTACGATATCAAAAAAGCGAACCAGCAACCTGCGCAATCATTGTGGAACACTTATACCGTCAAGATAAATTCGGTTGTGATCGATGCAATCGCAGTGGAATGTTATCGGATGCTATCAAGGATTATTCCGGTTGCTGGTAAGTATTTGTGTGCATCCGTTGTTGATTTCTTTTCAGTTCACTTTTAATACTTCTACTTGCGGCAACCAGTGGGAACCAGCATGATGGCAATGATAATAAATTACATTACATATTGCATCCCAGATTTATGATTAATAACGATCGCCATCGACGGTGATCCCGATACCTTTCGGTAGCAGAATGTCAGTATGATGCAAGGGGAAAAAAAAAGAAGCGAATAATCAGACAGCACCTGATGTCAAATTACAAGCCCTATCAATCATTCAAACGTGCCCACAGGCAAAAGGGAGCAGAAGGAGGAAAAAAGGAATGTAAAAAGCCAAGAATCCACTCGACTGCGACTCCGGTGGCTTCAGCAAATGGCAGGTGAAGTGCGCTGTAGCTGGAACCCGCGGGGGTAAAATAAATCTTCCCTTTAATTGACACAAATATGCGCCACCATGGAACACAGCGCACAGCACACGAAAATCAGTCGCTGTGATCATGCACCATTAATCATATGCACCGATTGTGTTGCTCACCGATGCCGACGCCGTGTACCAGAAATTAATTTCGCCCTCGTTTCATTTATCATAGATTAAAATGTGCCCCTCTCGTGCACGATTGCTGCTCCTCCCGCGGGTGCTACTTACAGCTGCCGCATTCAGAAGCGAGAGAGAGAGAGAGAGAGAGAGAGAGAGAGAGAGAGATGTGACAGCGATCGGGCGAGAAATTGGTGGCGCTGCAAGCACTGTGCAGGAAAATGGCGGAGCAAAAGCACAGTGAAAATAGCAACACAAAAGACAAAAGCACGGTAACTGTCACGCGAGTTCATTAGTTTCAATTACGTACGGGTGGCGGTGAGCAACCGGATGGTTTTTAATATGATCTCGCTTCGTATGGTGCTTATAATTATTTTGTTTGAAATATTTTTAGCCAAGCTGATTGCAACCGGTATAGGTGGGTGCATAATTTATGCGACCTCTTTGATGCGGCCATAGAACTTTTCCCCCTGCCACAACACGCGCCCGCGCGTACAGATTTGCAGGTGCACTGCAGCTGTCATTCGCATTCGCTGACGTGGAGAGCATCAAGCGACAAGTGAAGGCGTCATCATGGACGCGGTTTGGTTGTTGGCTGCTGCGCGTGCTACTTTTGGGGTTGTGAGTGGCCCTTCCGTGGGACGTGGTGAGGGGTGGGAAACACATGTAATTACTCGTGAATTTCGCTTTTCTTCCACTCTTTTCCGTTCGTTCTGCCACTCACCAGTATTTTGCCACGATACTTTTGACGCGTTGTCACCACGGGTACGGTTTACTTGCAAAAAGTTGAGCCTCCACCACGCTCTCTGCGCCCACACAACACCCAGCTGCTCTCGATAGGTGATGCGGACGGATTTGGTAGTAGCGCGGCACGGGCACGGGCACCAACACTGGCGTCAACGACAACGACAACGAGGACGACGACGATGGTGAAAAGTTTGTTAAAAATTCATTACATTTTGATTTATGTTCACCGCTGGTGCCGTGAAAGTTTGTCGGCAGCGTCAGCGATGGGGAAAACATGAAACACCAAAACCGTGCACCGTGCCACCCCCATCATTGCCAACCATCCGGCCACCGGTGCCCGTTGCTGGGAGCGTGGTACATTATGCGCAGCTCCGGATACGGAGATGTACCGCATGGAACTGGTTCTGTATGCTGGTGGTGCCTGGCATGAAGCACGCATAAGTGGTGACGGTTTTTCAGGAAAACAAATGGAATTTTGCGAAAGGGTCTGTCGATGTTAAAGCTACTGATACTGAGAGAAGGTTTGTAGAAACCTAGCACGAGTTAATCAACTATTGTGCTTGATACGTGACAAAACTGCAACTCGCAATGCAATTTGCTATGACTCGACATTAATGAAACAATAAATTATTCTTCCAGAATTAAAGCTAATCAGTTTGTGCAAAAATAGAACATAATTATGAATAAGCATCAAATCCGTCCATTTTCATGTAGTTTCTGGCGACAGCAGCCTCTAACGATTAGAACCAAGCACAACTCTTTCATGGCGCCGGTGAACAGTGACCAGCATGGGGTCCAAAGTCATCCAGGAATAAAACCGTCCAGGCTCCGCGACACTGACCACTTTGCGCCGAACATTGTGAATGTGCTAACAGCGTGAAAATATTTATTGTTTCCAGCGCAATCATTAATCTTGCAACGGATCGACCAACCATCGGTACATCGACCAGTCCGAACGGAAAGCTCCGGTTGGCCACGAAAATCGAAATGTGTGTCCACAGCATTCGTTTTGCATTCCCCCCCCCCTCCTTGGTACTATCCGGAAAATTCGATCAGAAACGATTGGTAATTATCTCCGGGAGTGCCTGCGTGCGTTCGTGCGTGCCGTACGCTGGTTGAGCGATTCGAATGGAAAGCAAACAAACAAATAAGCAAAAATGGCAGATGGGCACCACGCAGGGAAATGGACATTGGGAAAGGCAATCACGTGTGGCGCAATAACAGCACCGTAAACAGTGCACACAGTGTTTTGATTTTTGTAAATTAAATCGTGTCATACGATCAGCGTTTGAAGTAGTGCACTGGACCAGGTGAACCTATTGACCGGGTTTGCTTTGGAAAGATGGCTATATACGGCAAAAACCGTTTAGTTTATTAAACAAATAATGCATACATTTAAAAGAGCTACCTAGCGAATTATTTTATACCGATTTAGTTCAGTGATGACATGTTCGATTTTTAGTTCCATTCCATGGCTTATATATTTACATCATACATAATATAACAGACGTGCGAGACGTATCGCTTCCCCAAGCGATGCATAAAGGAGAAAGTTTTTACTCGAGAAGCGCCACGCGTGGACCGTTCGAGTTCGCCATCATCTATCTTCCCATAGTCCCCAAAAACCCTTCACCCTCTGGAAGGATGACACTTGGTGAAAGTTGGCTTACAATGTCTCCCGGAGGATATGTATTGTTGCTCCACCCTCTTGGAGCGCGAATCGATGGTGGTGCATTAAAGTCACCTAGCATGTAGATTTCGCGGGCAGCGAGCTTAGGAAATGCTTGAAAACTTCTTCTGGAACGCGTGAGAAACCCAAGGCATACCGTACTTCTATGCACGCAACTACCAAGCCCACGCGTGGCTTCTTTGTGTCGTGCCGCAATGGTGAAGCGCAGCGGCTAGGCTAATAGAGACAATCTCTTCTTAACCGTGGCATGTTGGTCTTACCACTGGTTCCTTTAGCTAGGCGCCAGGAGAGTGGAATAGATGAGCCCGAGGTGAGCTCGAAAATGATTTCTCCTCGCAAAACGGTCCACGGGAACGGGGGCACAAGTTTGAATTTATCGTTGACGTTGGGAATGGGGAATACGAGACCTGCATATGGCTTCGCGATATCAACTTTCAACCCAACACCCAACGGTGCCGTTACAGCAGAAAAGGGATGAAGAAAGTACGGCTGGACGCTCAGGTATGCAAAGATAGATTCGCCATTGACTCAGGTTAGTCTTGAACGGAACGGAAAGGAACGGTTGGCGATAGTGTGGCCCCCTCCGTATACTCGATGAAAGTTTTTACAACGTTTTTCTGTAGATTTCTTGCTCCACTGGGACAGGGACGTGGTTTCTTGCGAGTCAAAGGAGCAGCGAGTCGACCAGTACCCTGGCGTCATATCTATTAATGCGCTAGGTACATGTGGATTGGAACATAAGACCATGGGGCGTTGGCTGTAGCTTCTAATGTCATGAAGCTGAACGGCACCATGATAGCTCATAAAAAGCAGGAGTAAAAGGAGCAGAAGGAGGTTGTAATTTAGCAGTTAAATTGTGCTGAATTGGTCCGTGCAGGAGTGCAGATAACGATGGGGTGCTGATTGCAATCGTACTGCAGCATTGTGCGGGACTGTAAGCATCTCAGTTGGAGTTAATCTTTCTCAGGACATATGAAACCTTTAAAACCTGATAAAGCAAATTAGTTTGCAACTGCAGCATATCCATTCTATCTCAATTTTGATTTAATGCCATTGATTGAACAACAGAAGCATCAGCACATGTAGCATAAGTTGTTTTTCTTACGTGTTCATACATTATTTTCTAAAAATTTTCAAAAACTACGTCAAATCTCCTGTTTAATTTAGGTCAGAAGCATGAAACGAAAAGTAGCTAAACATAAACACACCTTTAATCAACCGCTGGAACAATGGAGCAGCACTGAAGCTTGAATCATGCAGGAGCTTCATCACAACCCACCAGCCCGGCAGCGCAGTCCGGCTATTTAAATCATTTTCTCGGAAACTGAAGGAACCCAGGAAAACATGCCTCACAATTTCCGGATGGCACACAATGTTGACCGAGCGCAACGCCCAAGCGACGGTACGCCGGCCAAACAAACCCATTGTAACACATCCATAGCTCGGAGCTAGTTAAGACACTTCCCTGCCCCACTTTGTCGAGGTACACGTGGCCGTGGTGGTTGGACCGAACGTTCGGTGCGTTCGCAAAGGTTCGACGGAAATGTACACAACATTATGCTTCCATATGCTTCCGTTCGCAGCAAGAATGGACCTTGTGTTTGGTAGCCACCGTTCACTGTCCTGTCCTTTCGTTTGTACTGAAATATGCGTACCAGAGAGAGGGAGAGAGAGAGAGAGAGAGAGAGAGAGAGAGAGAGAGAGAGAGAGAGAGAGAGAGAGAGAGAGAGAGAGAGCCATTGGTGGGTTATCTTAGGAGCGCACTATCGGAGGGATTTGCATCGTAAGAACGTGAGAGCTCCTCAGTGCGTTGTTTTCTTTGTTTTAACCCTCAACCCGGGGGTCGGAGAGAACGGTACCACTTGGGAACACACTTCATGCTTCCGACCAACCACGAGCATGCTCGGTATGCTGGTATATTGTAGCCGTTTGCTTCGATATTGGCATTTATTTTCCCAACTATAGTTGGCAGCTGGTTGCATCCGTACGGACGCAGCCTGGCCATGAATTAAATCTTCCGCTTGGATTAACCATCAACGGCGTCGAAGGCCAAGGGAAGATCAGAGTTCACGAAAATCATCTACACAGTGAGGCTAAAATAATCGAAAGATAAGTGTCACCGAAAACGCTGGACGGGACGAAGCAAAAAAAAAACGTTCGAAAACATCGGCTACCAGGCGCCTCCATCAGCATCTAGCGTGGAAGAATATTGTATGCACAGTTGCAATCGATGTTGGTGATTCACCGAATCCAATGGAAATCGTTGAAGTGATGCGAGGACGAGCCACTAACACAAGCAAAGGCAAAGGAAGTAAGTTATCCTTTCCGTTGTTTTTCATCGAACTACGAGAAAACGGGCCTCCATTGGATGTGCATATGATGGGCCGTTTACAAGGGTAAGCAGTATACATTCCCGGGGGAAACCTTACATTTCCGACAACCGATGGAACTTATCGAGTTGCCCAGAAGAGAAATGAATTTTGAAATACCATCAGGCGAAGGAAATGTTCGATTAAGATTATACATCTCTTCGGGATGTGTCTTAGAAACATTGTGAGCTCAAATTTTCTGATTCTTCTATTGTTAACTAGGATTTTGTAACACTTTGAACGAATTATTTGTACTCCTGTTGAGACTCGCCTTGTAGCCGAGCCAGAGTCGCTCGAAGCACGGAATGAAAACAGTGCGACGATCGGAAAAGTGTATCGATAAGTAGTTTAATAGTCCGGGCAGGGACACCGACAAAGGGCATGTCACGTTACGCCACAACGCCATGTACACCGTGGGTCACGTTCCTTTCTTCGTTGAGCCACGTGAGCAACGAAAGCAGCAATGTTCGTTCGGAGATGTTCACAGCCCTGGAAGGGGAGGAGCATTGTTTATCCGTGTGCTTATTTCTGAGCGCACACACAGATCCGCATGACGCAAACGGAAGCTTTGGCTTACATCTCCGATCTATATGTCCAACGTTGTTTCTCGTTACAAGCTGTAGCATGCTGGCTACCCAGTGCACCCGCAAAAGGGAATTGGAAATGTGAAGCGACAGTGATAAATTCAATATTATTTATCGCAACATTACCACTACCCCGCCGACCCCACTCGAATCGGATCGGTTCGGATCGGATGGCTTTATTGCTTTCGCCGTTGTTCACATGACAATCGTAGAAGCGATGGGCTACAAATGGACGACCGAACTGCACTGGACGTCACTGGTTTGTTTCAGCGTTCAAACTGAAGAAAGCAGAAGGTCAGCAATGTGATTTGATTGAGAGAAGTCAAATTGGAATAATGTGAATATTTGATAAAAGTATGCTAATTTATAGACTAACAATGAAATGCGTCAGTGCAGCATAGAAAATTTTATAACAAACTCCACGGTACAATGCAGCATACAATTCCATCAATATTGTTTTCTCAACCAACAGGAAGCTTCTCGCTGCTAGTTTCTGGGAACATTACACATAATGCTAAGAATTGAGAGAGTGAAAGAGGGGGCAACCGAGTTGAGAATATATTAAACAAGTTTGCTCTGTACACAAAGCTTCGATGCAATATCCTGTGCGCGCCGAGAAGACTATTTGCTTTCGATCCAACCACCATCACCAGCAGCAGCAGCAGCAGCAGCAGCCAAAGCACAGTTCGTTGGATGGTTAATCGAAAAATGATGGAAAGAATTCCTTCAGCATCTCCCTGTCTCTCTCTCTCGCTCTCTCTGAAACATGGCGGTGAATGTGGTAACAGCATTCCCTCGGCGCTCGTTAGGAACGACCTCTGCAAAATGGGTACAACCGAACGCTAATGTTCGAAGGATAATATTCATTTATTATTCGCCATGCAGCCCGAACCGTTGGCTTGAGGGCTTCTGCTGTATTACATTCGCGTTCCACGTGGCTAACCAGCTCCCCATCGGTCCCTGTACGAGTGCATTGGTTCTTCTGGATCGATCGATCGATTTCGGGGTTGAATCCACGTCGAACCAATGCGTGAGCAAGAGAGTTAATCGATTCCACCAGCATTTTCCGCACACAAAACCAGAACCACAACCATCGGATCCGATCCGGTTTTGGTACGGTTGGGCGGTCAAAGGAAAACAATGGGGAAAAATCCTCTCCGTTAGGGACAACCCTGTGCGAAGAAAGCACCGAAGAGATCCCTGAATGCAAAACCATTCCTCCCAGAAATGGCTTTCTGGCTCCCCCCTGGGGGAGACCCCAAGCGGTCCCCCCAAACAGCAGGGAGCTTGCGTTGCGTTGCCGCTTGAGTTGTGGATGACGGGCCCGTGCGTTCAGCGGCCCGAAAAAGCGGCATCCCCGCGGTGCTCCTCGGTTCACATTTATTGACTCTTCAATACCGGCGCGAGCGAGCAGATATGCTTGGCATGTCGACAGTGGCACAGCGGGGGCAGTCGGCTCCGGACTCGAGTCGCAGAAGCATAAAATTGAAATATTCCCATAAAGAATCAATTTCATAAGATCCGTTTTCGGTTGCTTTCGGTACCGCACGCCGGTGGGGCGCTCTTACTTTGAATGATATCTTTGGGGGAACCATTTCCCC
>NC_064878.1:11127500-11145000 GCF_943734665.1 Anopheles aquasalis | reverse complement strand
TAATGCAATCAGGAAAATGAATATCAAAACAACCGATGATTTCAGCCGAAAACACTACTCAACAGTCGGAAACATAAAGCATAAATCACTTGAACATTCAATGAGCTTTCACCAGACAGTCGCTTGCGACCTTGACCAACCGAGCCAAGTGACAAATATTTGCAAAGAACATGCAACGAACAAACACCGACCGAGCAGGCGAGGACCAGAAAGAAGTGCATTGATTTACACTTCTGCGCAGCACTTGGCAAGTGCGAAAGAACGCGAAAACACTACTTCCCATTGCTCTAGTGATGGTGCACCGGAAACCATTACCATAAATTTCATCCACACGCACGCACGAACACATCAGCATCTGCCTGCAACCGAACGGGACTGCAACCGAGACGAAGAGTGGCAATGTTTGCTGTTTCGTTTGTCACTCAATCACCGGGTGCTTGGCAGTCTGCAGTCTCTTCAGCCGTGTTGCTACTGCTACTACTCTCTACTTCAGTGTTCTGCAATCTCCAACGTTCACTTTGCCAGAAACAACCTCGATGGTGGAGGGAGGAAAGAAACTATTTCGGGGTATCGAGAACCACCGCGGGCAGCATGGAAGGCAACATTGGATGGCAAAAGCTTCTCGCAGCGTCCGTTTCGCGCACTGGACAACTTTGAGAGTTAAGCATACGCTCCACTCGTGTTCGAGTTTGAGCTCTTGCCCTCATTGCAGCCCTGAAATTGGTTGGTTTGTGGGGAAAGTGGCATTTCTCTGGGCTCCAGGATGGGTGCGAATATTGCACACAGCAGCAGTAGTAGTAGCAGCACTACAAGAGCGTGCAGATGCTGATGGTACATTCTCATGTCCACTTATTGAAATCAACAACATATGAGGGAGCTTACTCCTTAGGATAGTTACAGATTAGCTGTAACTGTTTGTAATATATTATTGGATTCTAGAGGTCGTTGCCTGACCAACAGTTATTAGATAATGCTACATGTTATTCATTTACATGGTATTGTTTGCGTCATTATGCGTGCAACTCAACGGGGAATCTACTTTGATTGTAAGTACACAAAGGTCTTTTCATTCATCATTGTCATTAGGCGAGAAATCACGAAAGGTGTCATCACTTGAAAATCCTGACACAGCTATTGTCAGCAGCACAACCAACTGCTTAGTAAAACGACAACAAAACAGATTTTTTTCAGCACACGTCAGAAAAGCGTAACAACTCCTACGATGATGGCACTATTTTCCAACGAATGAAAAAAAATCCCCCGGTTTGTGTTTTGTGTAAGAAAACCGGATTAAAAATCAACAACAACGATGTGCTGAATGCCCCCCCCCCCCCCCCGCTCCATCAACAAGCGAGCAGTGCCACGTGTAAATCCTTCTCAGCTCGAGAGCATCACCTGAATCACACGAGACGCCGGTTGTCAGCGGAAGAAGTTGGAACGTGTTGTCAGCTTTTGTGTGACTCCGGTCGTGTCATGTCTTGACGATCCGCCCTTCGGTTGACAGTTGACTAGCATGTCTCTGCCCCTTCCTATGGATACGTCACGGCAGTATTGCCCCAAGTACTAACCAATTCACAGTGCGTCCAAGTCCGAGAAGGATGCAACTGGCGAGGATTGTAAAGTTTTGTCCACCACCGCTGGCTACAACAAAGCAGGACGGGAAGGAAGGAATAAAAATGTGAAATACAACCCTAAACTTCTTCTGTTCACTGCACCGCTGCACGGTGCACGCAATTCGTGTTCGTCTGCAACGCCATGGCACCAGGGTAGGGCATGGTGATAAGTCATGTCGTCGTGAGGTCCTCGTTGTCATCTTGCTGCAACGTTCCTTTTTGCTACCATCGTGGTGGTGCGGAGAAACACACGGAGGGGGTCTGCACTGAAAGGAGCAAACTTTTAAATCTGCGTTGCTTGTCTTCATGTCATGTTCGTTCATAAATTTTTGCCCTCCCACCGGAGACTGGAGGCGAACGCTGGAGGTTTCGATGCAAACAGGAAGGGCAGCAGACAAGAAGTGATACAAACGACAGACGGAAATTCCCAGAGAACGAATGATGCTGGTGTACGGTATCGTTGCATCAGGTACCTTGAACCTCCTGAAGCCCCTCCAAATCGATTCAATTTCCAACCATCGCACGAGATGGCCAATCTCAATCTGACAGAACATCGTGCGCTCAATGCTTTGCCTAAGACTAAATTCCGAACACGAGTCTCAATCCGTCTCCGATTGCAGCTTAAAAATGGCAAGCAGCCGCCACACCGGATCGGTACCGAAAACTCGGTCGAACGGCCGGTTCTCTGCTCTGCTCTGCTGCGGGTAATACTGTAGCATGTCTGCTAAACAGATGAAAGTCTGCTAAGCAGAGGTGATGCAACGCAAACATCTGATGCGTAGATGTCACATGCATCACGGGCGTTAGCTAGGCAGGTAAAGGCGTAACCCATAGGCGAAGAATGGGTAAACCCCGAACTCAGGCGATTGTTGCCAACCGGGCCGGACCGCCCAAGGTAAACATAAACATGCGACGCGCCACCCAGGTGATTGCGGAAAAGGTTCTACCGCCTAAGAACGAGGCCATGCGGAAGAGAAAGCTACGGCCGAAACGCGGTCTGCAGCGTAGATGTTTGTAGCGCTTGCAGATGTTTTGTAAATCGGAACTCTTCCTATCCGACAAACGTATCGGATAAGGCAGTATAAATAAAGATGACTTCCGAGTAGAGAAGTCAGACAGAAGTCAGTACTCAACCGAACATCATCGTGTCACTTACTTCTTGTCTCCTATGAAGCATTGGTGTCCCCCTACCCTGGTAAGGCCCAATGACTTCCAACGTTCTCCACTGAGTAGGTGAATCACTCACGGGTGATTCACCACGGTTGTCCGGTCAACCTCGAGTCCACTTAGTTAACAACATTGGCTGTCCGCCACGACGGACACCCCGAAACTGCAATCGGCGTACAAACGCGGGTGTTCTAACCAAGCGATGCAAGGTTCCCGCGAGTGTAAAGTTACGCCCATCACATGGCGACCGTGACTTGTTGGCAAGAACAGTCAAAAGTGCAAGTGTAAAAAAAATACGAAGTGCTGATCGAAGGTGATCGGATGGTGAAACCAAAAGTGGTAACAACAACAATAGTGAACGGAAAGTGATCAAAGTGCTGATCAAAGTATCGATCAGAACATAAGTGGTCGCAACGATTGTGTGCACGAAAAAAAAAAGAGTGCTGACGGCTAACAACAAACACTTCAACAATGGAGTGGCAGCCTTATAAAATGGACATCAACGAAGAGAGAAGAGTGAGAGCAGCAGGGGTGAAGTTAGCAGCAAATGGCTAGATTGAGAGCAGCAATCCGCAAGTGAAGCAGCCGGGAGAATGATGACATGTTAGTCCAACGTGGAAGGATGGATCGTAACCGACCCGAGCTATGGAACCCCAGATGATGAAAAGGACCAATTTCGACGACAGACCCGCGCGCAGTTAATTTATACTGTATGGTATGGTGAGTCATAGTCAAATGAAAGAATCTCAAGTATGATTTAAACGGATGTAAACGAAAACAAAATCATCAGAAATGGAATATTCGGAATTTGTAGGGGGATGTTGGATTAGAGGAGAAGGTCCAGAAGAAAATTATAAGACAAACTATTCATTTGGGAAAGCTCACTATATTGAACAAGATCAGGACTATAACTATAATCTCAATAGACATAACCGTCGCAAAAGGGTAAACCAACATTGGACATGAATGAATAACGATGAATCATATCAATATCAGAACAATAGGACCAATCATCATTTGTATGAGCAAAATGTTAATAGAGAGAGACAATATCATCATACTCAGGAAAATGTATATTGCAGAGAACAGGGAGATTCACAACCAAGCAGTAAAAGTCAAAAATTTAAAATCCATTTGTTGGAAGAAGAGATTCATGATTTAAAAGCAGATGTAAGAAGTATACTGCTTTCTCCACACCAACGGGACATTATCAATTTACAAGAATGCCCTTTGGGTTGAACATAAGTCCTAATAGTTTTCAACGGATGATGGCTATAGCCATGGCAGGTTTAACGCCAGAGCTAGCATTCGTTTACATTGATGATATAATTGTCACAGGGTGCAGCGCACGGCATCACATTGACAACTTAGATAAGGTTTTTGAAAGATTAAGAAAGTATAATCTTAAACTTAATCCTAAGAAATGTAAATTTTTCAAAACAGAAGTAACATACTTAGGACATAAAATAACAGATAAGGGAATCTTCCCAGACGATTCTAAGTTCGACACAATTAGGAATTACCCAATACCTACCAGCTCAGATGAGGTCAGACGCTTTGTTGCATTTTGCAACTATTACAGGAAATTTGTGGAAAATTTTGCCAAAAAGGCCAAACCGCTAAACAGTTTACTGAAAAAGGGCGCTAAATTTGTTTGGACAGTCGAATGCCAACACGCGTTCGACACACTGAAAAAGAATCTAATAGCCCCGGAAATTCTCAAATATCCGGATTTCAGTAAACAATTTATTGTAACCACTGACGCTTCTGATAGCGCATGCGGTGCGGTTCTATCCCAAATTTTCGAGAACGGTGACCACCCCATTGCGTATGCAAGCAAGAGTTTCACGCCAGGGGAGAAAAACAAACCGATTATAGAAAAAGAGCTGACAGCCATACATTGGGCAATCAATTACTTTAGGTCATACCTGTACGGTAGAAAATTTAAAATTAGGACTGATCATAGGCCTTTAGTTTACCTGTTCGGCATGAAAAACCCGACATCTAAACTAACTAGGATGAGATTAGATTTAGAGGAATTCGATTTTGAAATCGAATTTGTAGCAGGTAAAAGTAACGTGGTAGCGGATGCTCTGTCCAGAATCGTTCCCAATTCGGACCAGCTAAAAGCATCCACACCCACCAGTAGCGATAAAATTGAGATTAAGAACGCTATTTTAAAAATTACTACTAGGGCCATGGCGAAGCAAAAAGTACAAGTACAGGAACCAAAAAGAGCAGAGCAGAGGGTTGATCACCCTACAATGTGGGAGACGGACAGGCCTTCCGAGGTGTCCAAATTGCTCAAACTCAGAACCGGTGAGTTAAAAGGAAAAATAGAGCTCGTGGTGAGAAACCACAATGAAAACAAAGCGCTTGGGTCTGTTGGCGTACCCATATATAAATCTGCACTAAGAAATGGAAGTCAAGCACTAGAGTTTGCTCTTCTAGAAGTGCGTAAGATTGCCAAAAGGCATAATAGAGATAAAGTTGCAATTGCGAAGGGAGATGCATTGTTCAACCACTACTCTGTAGAAACAATTAAGGAGATAGCCAACAAAACGATCTCCAACTTCCAAATTGTCCTGTTCACTCCAACTAGATGGATCACAGACAAGGAAGAAAGGCTAAGAATAATCAGGGATTATCACATGACCCCTTCGGGAGGACATGTAGGCCAGTACCGTTTGTATATGAAGTTAAGAGAAAAGTACAAATGGAGGAATATGAAGGAGGAAATAAGAGATTTCATTAACAAATGTGAGGCATGCTTAGTTAACAAAGTGCGCAAACACACCAAAGAGGAACAAGTTGTGACGACAACTCCCTCAAAACCGTTTGATGTTATCTCGATAGACACAGTGGGACCGTTACCAAAAACAAATAATAACAACAGATACGCGCTAACAATTCAGTGCGACCTTACAAAATACATTGTCATCATACCCATGCAGAACAAAGAAGCAAATACAATAGCAAGATCGCTAGTGCAAAATTTCATATGCACTTTCGGAAACTTTTTGGAGACGAAAACTGACCAAGGTCTAGAATATAACAACGAAATTTTGGCAAAAGTTTCAGAAATTTTGAATATAAAACAAACATTCGCAACAGCCTACCATCCTCAAACAATAGGAGCATTAGAGAGAAATCATAGATGTTTAAACGAGTATCTAAGGGCATTTTCTAATGAGCATCACACCGACTGGGATGACTGGATAAAATACTACGAATTCGTTTATAACACTACAGAACACACAGATACAAAATTAACACCATTTGAATTAGTTTTTGGTAGAACTGCAAACCTACCACAGGATTTAATTAGACACAAACCAGAACCGGTCTACAATCTAGATCAATATCACGCGGAAATGCGATACAAGCTTCAAAAATCAAACGAGGTAGCGAGGAAGCACCTCATCAAAACAAAACAAAACAGGCAAATAGACTCAAATAAAAACACGAACCCCATCCAAGTAAAACTAGGAGACCATGTTTATATCACGAACGAAAACAGGAAGAAATTAGATCCCATTTATGTAGGACCGTTTGTAATAATTGAAATTGACAACACAAACTGCAAGATACGACACATAGCATCAGGAAAAGAGTCTGTAGTACACAAAAACAGACTGATCAAAGCTAGGCTAGAATAACGCACAAATGAGCTCAAAAAGCACCCATTTTTGCATTATTCTTTCTAAAGGGGGGAGGTGTAGCATGTCTGCTAAACAGATGAAAGTCTGCTAAGCAGAGGTGATGCAACGCAAACATCTGATGCGTAGATGTCACATGCATCACGGGCGTTAGCTAGGCAGGTAAAGGCGTAACCCATAGGCGAAGAATGGGTAAACCCCGAACTCAGGCGATTGTTGCCAACCGGGCCGGACCGCCCAAGGTAAACATAAACATGCGACGCGCCACCCAGGTGATTGCGGAAAAGGTTCTACCGCCTAAGAACGAGGCCATGCGGAAGAGAAAGCTACGGCCGAAACGCGGTCTGCAGCGTAGATGTTTGTAGCGCTTGCAGATGTTTTGTAAATCGGAACTCTTCCTATCCGACAAACGTATCGGATAAGGCAGTATAAATAAAGATGACTTCCGAGTAGAGAAGTCAGACAGAAGTCAGTACTCAACCGAACATCATCGTGTCACTTACTTCTTGTCTCCTATGAAGCATTGGTGTCCCCCTACCCTGGTAAGGCCCAATGACTTCCAACGTTCTCCACTGAGTAGGTGAATCACTCACGGGTGATTCACCACGGTTGTCCGGTCAACCTCGAGTCCACTTAGTTAACAACATTGGCTGTCCGCCACGACGGACACCCCGAAACTGCAATCGGCGTACAAACGCGGGTGTTCTAACCAAGCGATGCAAGGTTCCCGCGAGTGTAAAGTTACGCCCATCACAATACCAATGAATGCTTGTCGAGTGTCACCGCACCACCTCGGGGTTTCCGTGTTGCGGGGCCATTTCAAAGAGGAAAGATGAATTGAATTATGAAAACATCGATA
Source organism: Anopheles aquasalis (assembly GCF_943734665.1). Lineage (NCBI taxonomy): Eukaryota > Metazoa > Arthropoda > Insecta > Diptera > Culicidae > Anopheles > Anopheles aquasalis. The sequence goes on along the minus strand of NC_064878.1, from coordinate 11,137,702 downwards.
TTTCATTACCATCCTCCCTCTGGCTGCTGAACATGAGCCCTCCGGAGAAAATCAAGTGCTAGAAATTTCAATAAGAACTCGACATTGCCCAAGGCCCAAGGACAGCAACAGCAGCAGCATGGGACAGAAGGAGGTGCAAGGAAAGTGGCTTTTCTTATAAAACCTGCTCGGTAGCTCGGTCAGATTGCAGGATAAGCCCCTAGGGGGCGGGGCGGGGATGGCAAGAAATATAATTAACTTTGCTTGTTCCCATTTGAACACGGGCACAGAGAGCAGCAGTATTTGTCGCTTGATTTCTAGATGTGTCCGGTAGTTGTCATACCTCGGCATGCCCTCAGGCAATGCTTTAGGGCTTAGGATTGTGGTGGAGGGAATAGAATTCAAATCTGAGCCAGCTTAGGTGTGATTTGAGGACCACTATTGATGAGGAAGTGGCTATCTGGTTGGTTGCTTTTGATTTATTACGATTCAAGGTTGAAGATGTTGGATGATGGAATAGTTGATCATCCATTATGTCAATAGTTGGAATATTACTGTATTGCTTTGTTTGGCGACACCTGGCATACGTATGTCCGTTGACCAAATTAAACAAATGGGGACAACCCATTTAATAAATTAAAATGAAATAGATTTAGTATTCTAAAATGAAAATCTTTTGTGCTTATCATTCTTGTATTATGTTGATTCATCACTAGTAGCATACTTTCTTTAACAGCTTAACACGTAATGTATCATTAGTGTCCAGCTGTTTGAAGTTTTGTTATTCTTAGGTGTATTTTGTCTTTTTGTTTAAGTATTCAAGCAGATTTAAAACATTCAAACTTTAATCTTAGAAAAAAAACTACCAATAAATCCTATAGAAGCTTTTGTGTTTACCATAACCTACAGGAACTGAATAACTTAACAACCCACTGCACAACATCCCAGTTTACGAGTTCCCTGGGCATGGATCTGGAACAAACCAACCAACCAGTCAACCCCCGGAGTCACCGATTTTTTTCCATCCACATTCGAAGAAAACAAACACCACCGGCTGTTACCAGCACCCAAAGCGAAGCGTGATCGCGGTCGCGGTCAGAAGCACGTACAAAGTTGACCGAGACCGAGAAAACCGTTGCGCGATACGGTAGCAGCGCGTCCGGCGTGTTTCTGTTCGGTGTACAAGGGCAGATTGCAAGGCAGCACACTCGTTTGAAATGATACTTTCAACTGCACGCTCAATCATATCATCGCATGATCCCTAGCGCCCTGCGCCCTGCGCCCCACCACGAAGCGAAATAACATTCCACACGGAGAGATACTCGTTGCCGGATATGTTGCGAGCTGATGCGAGTGCGATCATCACCGGCTGCTAGCCAGCCAGCAGTAAAAAGCAACAAGCAGCGGACGCGAGACGCGAACCGGGTGCAGTATCCTCAGTATCCTTTTGCTAGCATGATTACGCCACGCCTGTCGTCCATTACCGCCCTCTTGGTACTCACGGACATGGTTGTAGCCGCTGCTGCTGCTGCGAGGAGGAGGATCACTTTCTCATGCACTCTCGTCGTGTCTTCTCTGTGCGCGGCAAACAACATCATGTTTGCCATCCATTTGGGTTAGCTCGGGTTCAGCCGGTGGGAGAGGAAGGTGCTGGTGACGCACAGGAACATCGTCGGGTATCAACGGGGACGGATGTAGTTGAGCTTTGTGTTGAGCAACTGCCACCCTGGCTCGTGGTCTGGATAACGCATCAAACGGTGGATAGCGCGCGGATTCGTTGGTGGTTGGTTATTTTTCTATGCTCGTCCGTTTCTACTTTCTGCTTATGCTCTGCACAAATCGACTCGGGCTCGAGCTTTGGAATTGTAGCCTTGCACCATGTGAGTGAGCCCGCGTCCTCATTTCTAAGGATCTTTTGATGGCCGCTTGCTGATGGAAGTGTGCATCTCGCGAGTTGCAGCAGCAGCAGCAGCAGCAGTGTCGATACAATTTGGCGTTCGCTCGTTTGTTCCTGTAGCTAAGTGATGCTACTTTTTAAACACTCCCGGTGAGTCCACTAATGCACCCGGGTGGACTGGCACTAGGATAGCAAAGTGCATTCACAAACAAACAGAATGATTTTGGCCTGAGCCAGACCAAAGGGTGTGTCTTTATAATTTGAGTGCATCTCGTCTACATCGTAGTGCATCTCGTATGCAAGAGTTGCACAACAAGCGCCGATAGCATATGCATTCATGTTATCCGCACCTCCTTGCTCGATTCTAGCAGATAAAACTCCAATTTCCTGTGTTGAAAACCTCATAATAGCAGCATAACCCTCGGTATACGTACGGTATTTGATGATAACATCATCGCAAAACGTCGCTACGTTTAGTGAATCTAACGTCGAAACAATAACGACGCAATCGAACCAAAGGGACGGAGCCAGCGCAAAGGCATTCCAAAAAAGGGAAAAAAAACCCTCCGGGAGTTTAGCAAATCTCTAAATATTCCCGAAAAACTCCCGATGGTGTGCGGTGCGGAGCGAAATGGGATTTTCGGTTCCCGGTTAACCAAACTTTCCGGCAAATTGCGATTAACATTCCATTGGCGAGCACATTTTTATTCGACCCTTTTTTTTTGTTTTGTTTTTGATGTTGTTGGCCCCAACCAATCACTAGGCAGCGGTGGTAGCCCCAAACCCGGCCCGGCGCCATCAGACCGAAACAAAGCAACGAAAAATACGGGAAGGAGAAGCTTAGAACTCGCCAAATTTGCTGCACACATCTCGCTCTCACATGCAGACCGCGACGGACACCACCACGTGGCCCGTGGCCCCTGCTCACCGGTTGCCGCAAGCAAAGCGCAAAAGCGGAGGGGAAAACAGATGAGAAACATCCGGCAACAACAAAACGGCCGGGAAGGTTTCTAACATCGTGCGTGTTGCCTGCTGCCCTGCCACTAACTGACGAGCCCTGCGGGATAGAAAATGAAAATGTTTTGCAGTTTTCTGACCGCCACAGGGACTGGCGTTGGCCACACAGCATTAGTCCTACGCTCGAACGATGGGTCTCTCGGTGTGTGTGTGTTGGAACGAGGGTTTGCGAATGCGGAAAATTGACCCAAATTGTTGGAATTATTTTGTATTTGTTTCTCGTACCCGGGCCCACACAAACACCCCGCTCCGGATACGAGCGATACGTGAAGCGCCTTCTGATACTCGGAAAGCAACGTTTCGTCCCAAAAAGTCCGTTCGAAAACCAACCATTAGGTGGAAAACTTGAGAACTTTAGGCGATCCACACAGCAGGTGAACAACATCACTGACCCGAACCAGGGACTCCACCAGAAAAGAGATCAGGCATGAGAAGAATGGAGAAGATTTTTCAAGATCACTGCATGACGTCATCGTGGGCGGCCATGAAGCGGTTGCCACGAATCACTTCATTTCGCTTTATACACTCTCGCGCGCTCTCTCTCTCTCTCCCGTTTGGTGACGGTCGATGGCTTGTCGGAACCCCGCTCGAGCACCGGTTACCAAATTTCTTGCCCAAATTCTTTCCATGACCCGATATAGTTGCAAAGAAATGCGAACCCACCCACCGTGGAATGTATGGCGCAAAGTATTCGGCAAGTTGCACTTGTATGTGGACTTGTGGCGAAAGGAAGATGATGCTGCTTTTTGGCCGACAGGCACGATATGCTATGGTACGCGCTTACCTTCTGTGCGACGAAGATCTCGTAGATGGCACACACGCCGGTGATGGTGATGCCCTGCTCCTTGCAAAGCATGGCCGTTGCGACGAGCAGCATGGAAAGCACCAGATAGCGCCAGCCTGCCGAAAAAAAGGGAATAGAAAAAAGCGTATGGTTAGTGGAGTGTTTGGAGAGATTTGTCAGAGGGCACAGTCATTTGTTGCTGTTTCAATTGATCAAAATCAAAAGTAAAGTTGGTGTTTTCTGTTACTGTTGCTTTTTGCTCGTGTCGCCCCACAAGCGATCGAGTGTGATCGGTCATATTTATTAATGAGGAAAATTGGCAAAGCAACACACAGTTTACTGTCGAACCGCCGCGCTTTGGAGCGTAAGCGTTGTGCGATGAAAACCACTTCAAATTCGGTTGTTTTGGTTGGATGATTTTTTGGCGAATGCGCGATTTTACAACGGGCAGAGCTGCTTTGGGCCGAGATGTGAAGAAGATGATCTTTCTCTTCCACAGCCATAACTGTGGCACCGATTGAAGATGGTGAAGAGAAGCGATTGAATGATCAGTGATTGTAAAAAAAAACGACGGCACAATAAGCGAGCAGAGTGAGGTAGGTTGTCAGGTATAAAAGCTTTCGGCGAACTCTGGACCAGTATCATTCGGTTGTGATCGTTCACTGCAGTACGTCGACGATAGACACCACTAGACAACAGGCAAACATGAAGGTAAGCAATGGTGGTGGCACATGGACACAGGAACTATCAAAGATCAACGTTTCTTCTGCGTTTCTTTTGACAGGCGTTCATCGTGTTCTCAATGGTGCTGGCCGTAGCCGTAGCGCTTCCCATCGACGAGACAAGCAAACAGAATGAGCATAACCTGTGGGAACAGGGCTCAGAACAGCATCAGTCTCAGGAAAGTTACCATGATTACGAACACCAAACTGCACAGCAGCACGGCTACGAACCCCAGACTGCGCAGCACCACGGTTATGAACAACAGTCTTCGCAGCACCATGGCTACGAACAACAGGCCACCCAGCAGGAGTACTACTCGCCAAGAGACTACGACTCCGAGCACTACGCTGAGAAGGAGGTGAAGAAGATCATCACCAAGAAGGTCCCCGTGCCGTACCCGGTGGAGGTGGAGAAGCACGTGCCGCTGCACGTGAAGGTCCCGTACCCGGTGGAGGTCGAGCGAAAGGTTCCGTTTGTGGTGGAGAAGCAGGTCCCGGTGTACGTGGAGACGAAGTATCCAGTCCACGTGGATCGTCCGTATCCGGTGGAAGTGAAGGTTCCAGTCGAAGTGCCAGTCTATCAGAAGGAGTACATCGAGGTCCCGAAACCGTACGCAGTTCATGTCGATAAGCCTTACACAGTGTACGTGAAAGAGCCAGTGTACATCGAGAAGCCAGTGCCGTTCACCGTGCTCCTGAAGAAGGAACACAAGAAGTCGTTCTGGGGCTAAGCGGAGCCACAGACACGAGCGATGAATGTGGGCTGGGGGTCTCTAGAATAAAATAATTTCTTTCTAAACTAGTGGCAACTGTGTTCTAAAAGGTCGTGACATCTGAAATTGTGTGCCGTGGAGTGGCCATTGGTACATTCACTTCCAAGAAGGAAAACGAAATTATAGAGCACTGTAAATGACCCATAAACGTATCACACACCACAGCTCACAAAGCAACTAACTCATTCGTGGTAATTTTACTAAAACATTCGCAGCACCATCCGCTCTACTCTTGCAACCAGATCGCTCCAACTCGATAGGGTGTTCCACTTTCCCGATAATTACAGAGAAAGCCATACAATCACTTACAACAGTGGGCAAATTGCAGCAAAGGATAATGGGCCTACGACTTCCCCATGGTAAACACGCATCTAACGCATTTATTTCGCAACGACGCTCGCCCTCCATCATCATCGAAAGGCGCTTGTCACTCTTGGAGGTTTGTACTTGTTGATTTAGGACAGTGCTAGCAAACCATGGCACTGTTTGGCGATAATTTGTGCCCACCAGAGTCAACGGATGTGATGTCAGTGAACGGCACCGAGCGCCCGGTGAAAAAAAGTGTGGAAAATTCCTCTTTTGCCTTTTCCGGATGGGTATTTTTTTTTCTACTGCGTCCCATGGAATAATTAACCGAGTTCTAATGCCTTCCTGGGATGGAAGGCGATCCCGGAACACAAAGCAACCCTTTTGCCAACGAAAGGCATCGCCTTTCGTCAGCGTTCGCCGTGTTCGTCCGTTGTGCCACCGAAGGATTGCCGTTTGTTTGATGAACGCTAATTAAAGTATGAAGAAGTATAATGATCCAATTATAATGCGACTAATTATAAGGAGAGCAATGCTTTAATTGCTCCGCTCAGCCATGCGTCAGCGGTCACCAGCACCAGTTCTGTAACGGGGCGACGGTACCGCCGGGTGCAACCTTAGCCAACGGTCGGTGGTGGTGGTCGGTCAGCACATAATTTGATCATGGTGGAATTTGCATGTAATTAACAAACACCGAACCGTCCATTACTGACTCTCGGCGATCGTCTTTGTTTTCAATGTGGCGCGCTAAAAGTTGCCAAGAATGAGTGAGCAGCGAGCTGGCTATTTGGAATTGCTGTTCGTACCTCTTATTGTATCTGGTTTCGCGCACAGAACCAATTGTTTCTCCGGAGTAAAAGCAAAATTTCCAAAGAATCAACACCGTTAGAGTATTGGAAGTTTCACCATTACGTTAAGTGAAAGGAATGGAATGAGCTGCTACTGCATTCGGCGGTTTGCTTTTTTGTTGCAAAACTACCATTGATTGCTGAAAACACTCCGTCAACCATTATGGAACCCATGATCTATTGCGAGTGCCATTTGGAGCATTTTTTTCCACGGAAAAGCTTTACAGCTTTTCCAACGAAGCACGAGCCGGTTGGTTCACACTACGGCAGCCCATACTTTCGCTCAATTGATGGGTTTCCATTTTCTATACACTCACTGGAGTGTACCACACCACACGAATACTAACGTAATGGGCGAAAGCAGCCGAGAAGTGAGAAAACGGCGAAAAGCCAAACGAAATAGAGTAGCTCCATCCATTACCGCGTACACACAGATACAGATGAAAAGAAAATCTTTTGGCAACCAAAAAAAAAAATTGCTTTCCACTCTTCCAATCAGTCGTCAGCGTCAGTGGCTCCCTGGGGTGCGGATTACTGCAATTGCGAATGCCGCGAATTCGTGGCAGCAAACGTTTGTCAATGTCTGACTTGCGTCGATGAAAAATGGTTCGTCACCCCGACCAGTCGCCTGATCAGGCACTTGGATCAATTCCGTGGTCGAGAACTCATTTCTATAAAAGCTGACGAAAGGACTAGAAAAAAAAAAACGAACTCAACCCCTAGGATCCATCAGTGCGACACTGGTGAAAGGAGGATCGGTGTGGCTTCGTTTCGTTGGATTTCTTATCGCCGGGCAAACGTCGCAAATGCTTACAATTTCTTCGACTTCGTGTACGTGAGCTCACTAACTTGGAAACAAAGTCGATTGAGGTACATTTGGTATCTCTAGCTGCACCAAATATTCTCTAAAGAAAATCATTTTGCCAGCAGCATCGCAAACATCATTAGAGTACCTTCGGTGAGCGAAAGACTTTCATCAGAAAACAAATCAACTGGCTAATGTTGGACTCGAAATGAGCTTTGCAGTTATGCGAGCAACATTTTGTCAGATTTTCTCAAACGAAAATTGCATTCTTCGCAACAAAAACATCCATCTAAAAGCAGCATAATGGGTTTGGATTTAATGAATCTAGCCGTTCAGAGAGTGAGAGAGAGAGAGAGCGAGCGAGAGAAGACCAGAGATAACCGTCATCGCATCTTAAAACAAGCAAAACAAGGATGAACCCTCGGTTAATAACAGACCCAAAACCTAAAAGACTTTGCTCAAATACGGTACCGGCATCAAGAGCAGGACACGGTGGGGCCAAGCGAAGCAATTTAGCTACGCCAAATTAAACAAAATGAGGAAAATTAAACTCATAAACATCGGCACGCAATGGCTGCAAGAAGCTGCACGGCTGCAACTCCCCACACCGACCGACCGTGAACTGAGCTAGCGTAGCGTCATGATTTTCTCGTCCTTCTTGATTTCGTTTTGACCCATTTTCCCCCTTTTGTAAATTTCATCTCCCGCCCGTGAACTCATAAAACTTTGTACCCTTTGCAGCCGCGTTACGCTGCACTGCAGCAACGAGTGCGAGTGTGTGCACCGTACTCCGTTGTGTGCGTGTTTTTGCTGCAGTTTGGAAGGTCTGCAAGATGTTTGCAAGTTCCACCAACCACCCACCTCATGGGGTCACCCAGGGACCAGGGAGTGAGGATAGCAAATGCGTTGCTGCCACGTTTTGCTAGATGACGACCGACGAACAAGCTGATAAGTAAGACTAATGGACAAACATAAACTCCACACCCATACCAAGCGCAAGAGCGGACCATATCCTGGAGCGATCCGCAGTTGGTGGACGGGTAGTTCCTTCATTTTTTTTTATTTTATTTTGATTTCCTCCTTCCTCGCTTACGTCCATTACACATTAATGGGTGACTCTCGCTATGCCAGTAGGGGATTCACTGTGCGAAGGAAGCAAACTTTTGGCACAGAGCCCCTGGATGGTTGCAGCAAACGAGCATCGATTGACATTACGAATGCACTTGACGTGTCTGTGTAACGGTGCATTGTGTTGTAGGGTGTGTTTCTACACATACTGAAATTTTTCGTTGCGCTAAGGCAAATTCGCTAGTACAACAAACATTTTCTGTGTAAAGAAACATCCCTTAACATGGCGTCAGTTCTCTCCGCCAATGTGCTGCCAGCAGAAGAATTCAATTACTCATCCATAAACATCGAAAATACACCCTCCCTTCAGCTGCTCGCTCTCTGTTTTTGTGTTGGAGAACAGTTTGTCGCAACCAAAAATCCCAAGGCATGCTACGGCATCAAACAAGAATTCGAGTATCAGACCTTGGGACTAAAAACTCTCACCCAAGCCTCGCAGTAACGCGTACAGCAGGCAACGTTATGCTGCGGGATGTGCTCGGTTCGATCGACGCCAATGCAGTGTGCGGCTCCTACTACTACTGTTTGGTGTCCTTGAGATGGTGGCAGTGTCGTCCTTTATAATGTTGAAGTATTTCGTTAGCCGCTTCTCGCCAGTAAGTGCACTGCTGCATAGTAACCCAGCCAGCCAAGGAGCCACCAGCCTCTTCTGACACCTCCCGGGTTCCCTTCCTTCTCTTACTCGTTTGAAATTCCATGCTATTTGGTGAGAAATTTGGCCATCCCTTGACGGTTTTACTGCCTCACCACTAACGCCAACGGATCCCCTCGAATGAATTTTCATCTTAGTGTGGCTGTGTGCGCGTCTAGAGTGTCTTCAGCGACGTCTTACAACTTTCCCAACGAGCCAGTGAGAAGTGGCCAGGGCATCAAGGACCTTTCCTCTCGTTGCAGTCCTCTTGTGAGCGCGCTCGAGTTGTTCGAAGCCCCCTCGTGAATGAGCGACTACTTCACTCGAATCCCTAATGATGCAGCGAGCAGTAGGCGAGGACCGAATCGTACCCCGCCACACTCTAGCACCGGATGCACCCGCAGCGAATGGTTCCAGTGCAATGTTGTTGTGCCAAACGGTGGCGAGAACGATAAAAATGAAAGTTTATTTGCCTTCGCTGCATCCTCTCGTTTGCGTTCGCTCTTCACGAAGGAAGGTTCACAGCAGCAGCAGCTGGTGGTGGGCGAAGAAGGATGCGATTGCTCGCGTGAAAATCCCTCCACTTTACCCTCGCAAGTGAGAAAATCTCGAATGCATTGCACCAGAGCTTTCGCCGATGTGGCAATACGCCAGTGGCTGCCGGAGGAGCTTAGCTTAGCATTCAAATCTCAACCCTAACGCTCCGCCAGTCGCGTGAAGAGGGTTGGGCAATGATTTTATTTTTCGAATAATTTCCCAGGGAGTTCGCTGGATGCATGCGCAAGCATTCTTCGAGTAAGTTATTCAGATTCATTCCACGCTCCACGGTGGGGCAGTGATTGGACGGAATGTGAAGGACTGGAGTGAACTTGGTGCGAACTCGCTGCGAAACCGCCATCGCCATTGGGCTTAAGCAATGTCAATAATTTAGCATCGAGCAAGGACGCGGCGTGGCGCTGGACGGTGTTGCAGTTTAGCTTCGCAAACCGGTCCAAACCGGATGCATGCATACGATTCGTTTACTTAAGCTGGAGGTCCTTAAGGAATGTAAACGTTGGCAGCCTGTCATCACATCGCGGGTGAAGTGGTACTTGAAGCAAAAGTGTCCACAAACAGCCAGCGAGCCAGCACACGTTCGGTGAGTGAATGCAAACCTTGGATTTGATGCCAAAGAAGGTTGCGCTGTAGTGCGAACAGGTCAATCGGTTATCAAACTTTGTCTATTCCAATTGCTTTAACAGTAACGTTATCCTGCGAATTGAATTGTGATTGGTTTGGTAAAATGTATGAAACAAAATTATCCTCATACATA
>NC_064878.1:11110000-11122500 GCF_943734665.1 Anopheles aquasalis | reverse complement strand
TGGTTCACAGACCATCTGCAGGCCGTAACAAAATGCCAAAGGAAAAAAAGAGGGAAAACTGGAGCCCAACCAGCATCGGTGCCATATTCTGGTGCCCATTTTCCCGAGTGCTCCACGGATAGGTGGTAGGGGATGTGTCTGGCATCAGACAGGGGGTGGAAAATAATCCAATATCATTAATCAAGATTTATTACCTATTTACGTTGCTATTATTTCTAAACCGATTCCCTTCCCTTCGCTAGCACCCTGTACCGCTCAAAAACTGGGTCGCAGCACGGGAAAGGGACCGAAAAGCCATCTCTTGCCCATCACTGATGCGGCGGTCACGGTGGTGCATCGATATGGTTGCCGGCGCTATGCTCTGCTGCTGCTGCTGCTCCCGGCTGACATCATCGCTATCATCACCAGATGAGTACCAGCTGCAACGACAGCCCTGCAGAGCATCGCTTGAACCCGAAGGCCGATGTCGATGACGATGCGGATAATGCTGCTGATAGCTGATGCAGTGCGCTGCAAGTCAAGCGTGGAGTGGAAGTGTCAACCGACGAGGACGACGATGACGATGGAGAGATAACCAGATAGATGGAATTGGGAGGGGCGCTTATGTGATGCGCAGTTAGTGTCGGTTGTGGATAAATAGCTTCGCATAAATACAGCTCAGTGTAAAAGAAACTTAAGTCATCATCATCCTAACGAGACGTAAAGACGTAGCAGAGACACAAAACCGAACGATAAAAAATAACTTTTCCAAATGGATTTCACAAAGTCATCAGAGCGTCATTCTTAATCATTATTATCATGATAAAAAAGCGCCTGTGAAAAGTGCAACTGTTAAAAGGCCGGACTAATCCTTCAGTTCCAGATTGAAATGCTCCGTGCAAAGGAGCCAACGATGGAAATGGAACAAAAGAAACAAAAATTGCCAAATGGAAACTTATATTCCGCTCCACTCTTTAAGCTTCTTGACGACTTGCCGCGATTTCTCGCCCTTTAGCTTCGCGCTGTTGGTGCTCCTTCCGAGTGTCCTGATGCCTAGTCCTCCCGAAAAGGCTCCGCATAGAAAACCACAACCTAATCCACCGCAGAATCCGCCGTCGCCGCCGCCGGATGATGATTCCACCGCAACGCCGGAGTACCGGAACGATCCACGAGGTTCCCACCGGATCGACCGGACGACTTTATCTCCGGCACCCGATGCGCGCCGCGTCGCTCCAAGCAATTAAAAACTCAATCAACACCTTTTCCCTTCGCTCGCTTCGAGCTGATCTCGGGGCTCAGGGCCCAGGGACGACTCTGAATGGCGTATGCGCGCGCGCGCGCTCGCTCCGTACGGAGCAGAAGAGAAAGATTTATCCAAAATTGGAATCAGTTTTCCTCATTTCCTTGAGCTTGAGGTTGCGGCTAGCAGCAGGCAGTGGCTGCACCGTGGGGGCTCACGGATTATGCTCGGATGCGGTGCGCTCGGGAAGATGCCACGGCAGGCGGGATGTCGAGAGGGGTAGTGGGTGGAAGAAGAGTTCGATTTGATTCCATTCACCACCGGCCGTGCCCCTCACTGCCGAGTGGTTCGCATTTTGCTCATTTAGAACGGGAGAACCTTCCAGCTGGTGGTGAGGATGTGGTGCAAATGTGGGAAGAGGAGTGTCTAGAACAAGGGAAGCGAATGGTGTCCTGTGTGAGAGGATGAGAAGTGTGCTGGAATTGGTATTTGCGGCGAGTTCATTCTAACGGATCGTGGTTTGTTCAATTCCAAATTCAATTATTGCTATCACACTCGGTTCGTTTTACTCCAGGAGACAAAGTGCGACCGTATGAGTGTGTGGTTGTGTTTGAGGGATAGAGACACATACACACGAAGAGAGAGAGAGAGAGAGAGAGAGAGAGAGAGAGAGAGAGAGAAAAGGACAACGATTTCTCGGGGATTCCACAGCCAAGTGTAGCTCTGGAATGCGACTGGAGTTTAGATTATGATTAATTCCAACTATTTTTAGAGAAAAGCGATTCATGAGATTGCTCAGCCACTTACAAACTCCCTTATTCACTCACAAGTCCAACAAATACTGACCTAACTGTAGCCCGGGAATCTTTTGGGTGCCAATCGATCGGAAAACTGGAGTCACTGTTGCCAGCCGTCGTAGATCACCGTTGCTTCGGTCGATTGAACAGGTGACCCTCTCGACCCCCGACATCTCCGGTCCACCTTACCGAGTCAGTTATTGGCACGCGGAAAACGTAAATTGCGTTGGCAAATCGTATTAAACCGTAATTGGCGGGCACGTCAGTGGGTGTATCCTGCCGACAATCAGGCCAGACAGGATGGCACCTGTTCTGAGGCACAGCAGACATGCACCAATTGGACAAAACTTCTACCAGAGATCGAACATTTTACTGTAATTAAGGAGTGTTTGGTGATACTTTGTATAGAAACGGTTGTACATTTTAAGTATAAGTGTTCGGAAAGGAGTGAGTTGAATGCAAATGTCCAATAAAAATGACGAACTTTCGATTTTCCGGTAGCGAAACTTTACTTTAAATATATTAAAAAGTTAATTTAATAAAGTACTCTTTCTGAAAAGAACTGAAAATAATTAAAAAAAATGTGCATTTTAAACTTGACAGCACCATAAATTAGAAATCATGACCATTCGACTGAATGCTTGCTTCCCGATGTCGCCACCATTCGCTTGGAATAGTTAAACAGAATTATCGTTCAATTGTGCACGAGAGTGTGGGTGGTGGCTGGTATGTTGCAGCTAATTAAGTGCAGTAAGATAATACGACAATCGCAGGCACATTCATCGGCCATCGGGTGCGATGGTCTGCAGCATCAAACCGGGAAACCGGGAGGACACTCGATGTGAATGGCGGCGTCAACCTCGACGGCCTCGACTCGATCACGATGTTTACCGCTGCTTGTGTGGTGCTTGATGGCGCTGCTGGCTGGCGCTGGCCGTAGATCGACCAAATTTAGTCACGATACACACCCTTCCCAGCACCTCAGCTTCATTTTAATGAGTCACGGCCCCATTCCGGGACACAGAGGAGAGAAAGCAGCATGCGGGTAAGGGCACCAAGGAGAGCGAAGGAGGATTAAACTCGATAGACGGTGAAACTTGGATAATTGTTTTCCCCCCTTGTCTGGTGCGGAGAAGGGTGGCTCGCTCGCTAGCGACCGCAGCCAACCGGCAGCCGGAAGTAATTGAGTGTGCGATCGATTGGCCCTGGGTGGGAGGGGGGTGGGGGGAAGCTTGTGGCCGATGCCGAGCGGTCAAGCCTAGACACAATCATTGGCACACCGCAGAGGAATATAATACTCGCTCGATTGCATTATGAAACGTAAACTCGATTGGGTCTGTCTGGTTGTTTATAATCAACGGGTTGCCGGCTCAGTAAGGGTGAACCGTAAGCGATGCATCTAAACCAGGAGCATTAATAATATTCTGTTACAGTGCTCGGGTGAATTGATAGTAACGATGCTGGGTGAACGCAACGATGTTAGAGGTTGATGATTAGACCATAATGCCGATTAATCAAATGGATCGTCGGTAGTAAGATTGCGGTAAATTGTGGTGCGTGCATGAGCGATGGAATTGCAATCGGTTTAATTGTTTTCGGGGCAATAATTTTACTAGGGCCCTTTCGTATCGTCGCATTGCAGTGTAGCACATTCTCCTGATAAGTACGATAAGCATCGTCTATCAAGAAGTGTTGTTGGAAAAAGGTGTGATTTTTTTGAGTGATTTAATTTCAGCTTCATCATCTAGAAGAAATTCTTTGTGTTGCTGCAAAAATTATGCAGCAAAACTCAAATGATCTCAAAGCAGATTACTTCCGAAGCGTAAAAAGAAAGTCGTGCGTGCATAGTTTGCCATAACCAAAAAACTAAACGTTAAATTGAGTTAATTTTTATCCGGTTTGATGCCTCTGATTGTGAAGTAAATTCCCCATTTTCCACCAGAGCACCCACACCCACTGCTGCTGCTGCTGCTGCTGTTCCCCTAGGCCCATAGGCGCAATGGCAGGCGCCAACGATACAAACAAAACGGAGAACAAGGCAAAACAAATAAGCAACAACAACAGCGAAAAAAAAATCGAATGGAAAATGCAATTGCAAGTGCCGTGCCGCTGCACTTTCGGGCGAATGCGTGCGCGATGGTTGTTTGCCTCGCTGAGTGGAAAATCGCGGAAACACGTTGCATCACGTCCACGTCGACGTTTGGGGGGAAAACGCGTGCTGGTAAAAGGTTGGCCGCTTCTCGCTGGCAACTTCGAAAACATTGTAACAACGCACCACCACCACACGTACGCCCATTTTCCTCCCCCTCCATTTTAATCCACTCAACCGGAGGCCATTGGATGCGGTAGCCGAAAGCGCTGGAATTCAAGCAACACCAGAGAGAGAGAGAGAGAGAGAGGGAGGGCAGGATGGATGGATGGATGCAGTGCGCTTGATCGCGAATTTGTTCCGGCTGCGGTACGATGGCACAAACGTTCGCACACTGCGTTACTCTTCATTTGGTTGCGCCTCCCGTTCGTTTAGTATTATTAAATTTCATTTATTGATACCATAAAGCATCGCCCTGTTCGGTGGGTGGCGGTCCCAACGAATGCGCGTTGAATGGAATGCGCGCGTTAGAGCGGAGTGGATGCATCGTTGTAGTTTTTGTTTGTTCTCTTATACGAACTTGTGTGAACGGTGGTGCGATTCCAATTTCCATGTGGCTTGTTTTTTGGGATAAAATACATCTGATGCCGCGCCTGGACGAGTGCATCGAATTCTCGCGCAATTGAAACGATGGAAGATATAGATTTCGTTGATTTTTTCTTCTTGGTTTGGTGATGGATGCAACGGAAACGAACAAACAGTGAGAACAGAAATATTAAACTGATTCTAAACTTGAATCAATAACAAATACTTCATTTTTTGCTTTACAACTTCGACGACAACGACATGCATAAGAGCAATGTCACGGTGAGTATCTTGCATCCGGAATTCATCTACTTCTTCTTAGGCATTCCTTGCTCCACTCACAAATCGCTGATCAGTATTCTGTGCCAAAAACGATAAATCACTCTCTCTCTCTCTCTCTCTCTCTCTCTCTCTCTCTCTCCACCTGACAGAGTTGTTCACTTCGATCGCTTTAATCGCTTTATGACCGGAATATGAAATGCGTGGCGCCATATTTGCGGACATGTCGTACACTAGACGTTCTTCCTGCTTGGCCATCGCTCGGTCCGGCTCGGAACCTCGGCTCGGGCTGCCTTGTTGGACCACATTATCATCATCGAGACGACGAGCTCCCGTCTCCGTTGAGCCAGTTGACTCAATTACGGTCGATTTGCAGTGGTTTGCTCCCCCCACCCTCAGAAAGGAAGGGTCCATTTTCTCGATGGCTTTTTTTCCACCTCCCTTGACTAAATCGGTGCCGATGGAAGGAGAAAAGTTGAAGTGACTCGACGACCACAATCTCATCTCGGCTGCCAGCAGGTTCAGCGAGGAAGTCGGAGAGGGCTATCGTCGGATTCTCGCGCGATACATCGACACCTTTTTGGTAGAAGACGTGGTGCGCTCGTCGAAAGAATGGCGAAACGATGATTGCGCTGGTGCTGTTCCGATGGAAATCGCCGTGGAAATGGTGAACTGTTTCCGTCCACCGGGGGGACCCTCTCTAGGGTCTGCCTGGCTGCCCTGCCTGTATGCAAACGATCAGAGCGATTGTAGAGAGCAAGTGGTTTGTGGTGGCGTGGCCATACGGCTTCGGCTGGCGATCGAACAGCGAACAAAAGCAGTACCGTCCGCCGGCAAAGGATAAGCCCCTGCTGCTGGGAGAAGCGAAAAAAGAGGATGAGGGAGCTGATTATGGCTAAAACTTTTGGCCAGCCAGCTCAAAATCCGCGGCAACTCGGCTCACCAAAGCCGAATACCTCTCGACAACAGCAATACCGAGCGCGCGCGCGCCGCCAGGATGCTTCCTCGTTGTCCTTTATGGGAGGATGAGGAGCGATGGGAATAGAAGGAAACTTTTAAATTGGAACGAATTTTAAACTTTCCACTCCACTTTCTCTACTAAAGCTGATGCGCCCGCTACGGATGCAGAACCGAGGCAACAATGCATTAGCATACTGATGGCCTCTCGCCATTCTCGCTGGCCGTTGTTCTAGCGGAGCCGCTAAATGTGGCAAATTTTCGATATTTTTTTCTGGGGGGGGGGGGGGGTCCAGGAGAAGGGGTCTAGAGCATCGTTTGGGTGTGTGTTTTTGGGGTAAGTCAATTTAGGTTCCAGCTCCGGATGCGGCCAAAGTTCAATCGACTTCCACCATGTATGAAACGAAACTGAGCAGACTCATACAGTGTGGTGGATCATATAGTTTTCCGGAGTGAAGATACTTTGAGTGATTATCATACAAACAAACATGCACACCGGGGTCAAATGCCAGGACATCAATGTGTTGCATGGGGCAGAATTTTTGGAGGAAAATTGTCGTAACCTTTTGTGGACCGTTAAGCCAGGTGCTGGTGCTGGTGCGCCACTCTGTGCTGCCTCATAAATATGGCCATTCGCTCGCTGGCACTGCATGCATCTTCATCATCCATGCCTATTATCCTTAGCACCATCATCATTATCATCATCATCATCATCATGACCCAAGGCTGACCGTGGTTTGGCCGACCAAATGGGGCCAAGTGCTTTCAATGCTCCATGTGTCCAATGTGACACTTTTTCTTTCGACTTTTTTTTTAGCCATTTGCGTCGTTCACCATTTTCCCTCGAAAATCTCGCGCGTGATAAAACGTTCAACTTTACTGCCCGCGAAGACAATTCATCTTTAGCTTGCCGGTCGGCCTGTGGCGAGTGGCTTCGGTCACCAGCAGCAGCAGCAGCAGCACCAGCAGGAAAGGTCAATGGTTGAGCACTGCAGGGAGTTGTTTTTGCGTTTTTTATGACCTGCTAGCACTTCTGCGGATCCTGGCTTTCGCTTTAAGCGTCATAAAACTCATCCGTACTTGGAGTTTAGAGGAAAGTTGATGTGTGGCGGTGCACGGAAGGGTGCAGATAGGTGTGGAATACTGCTGTACCCTTTATTTTCGAGAGTAAAATCGTATAGACGTTCATTGAGAACCTTGCAAAGGATATTGAAATGGTTATGGATTGCTGACTAGAGTGTTGCATTGCGTTCAATTAGTAATCAAACAATGCTGCTGATATAAATTTAGAACACCAAGAAGAGGATAGTTAAAACAAAACTTATTGTTAAGAGCGAAATAAAACGCTCGATTAGACCACCCAATAAAAGACTTACCGCTTCGGTGTGGATCGGATGAACGGCGAAGAGTAGTGCCGCCGCAAAGCTCGCCATCTCGGACAACAGCATGGCGCACATCCTGTAAATGAAAGAGACAGAAAAAGAAAATAGTATAAGCCAGGACGTGTAGGTAGACATGTTTATTTATGCTAACACTTTTGCTATTTCCCATTCACTCGTACGCACACCGCACGAATGGCGTTCGTTCGTTGATTGGTAAACGATGTTCCGTTCGACGTTCCCAGGCCCGACGGTCCGGTGTTTTATGTTCATGTTTACCCCCTTTTTCATCCCGTGCATCCCGTTAGATGAGGGTTGCGTAGGCACATGCCGACGGTCATGCTTGACCGTCACGTAGCTCGTAGCCTGAAAGCGCCGTTGCCCAAGGTCCTTGCTATTCGGACGGAAACAAATAAAACAAAAAACGAAGTAAAAAACGAAGGAACAAACAAGCCCCTGGCACGAGCAAGCAAATGGAATGGAGCGAGAATCGAATGAAACACGGGCCTGGGCAAATATCTGTGGCATTAATTTAATTAGTGCCTCCTGGGGGGAAGGGCCGCCCGGGACTGCGGACTGCTTTGAGGCGAACTTGCGCGCGCTCTCTCTCTCTCTCTCGCTCTCTTGTTTTCATTTCTCGTGGGATGCTGGAATCATCGGTTTGCTTCCGTCCGTCGCTTTATTTTTCTTTCCTTCGCTCTCTCTATTTTACGAAAATGCCCAGAAACCATCATTAACATTACTTGCCATCCTCCCAGCCACTGCTTTTTTCTGTGTTGCCTACGACCGGTCTGTTGACTTTCTCGAGCATTGTAGCATCTCCTCGAGCGTGCCCCATAACCCTCCTTTCACCACGATGGGTAAAGGGTACCTTTTCACCAGGCCAAATGGTCACTAGTCCTTCCAGTGAACGGGGTTTGCCCGAGTCGGCTCGGTAAACGACAAACAATCGGTTGGGCAGACCGGTTCACGGGAGTCCTAGTCCAGCATTAGACACTCCCCCCACCACTAAGAGTAGCGGCAGCAACAGCAGCATTGCCCGGGGGTTTTTAATTTACAATTTTCTTCTTCCCCCTTCTTTTGGCTTACAGTTGCTGCTTTTCCACCGATGGCACCGCATGAGCTATTACTGCTTCACATGGTGCACTGCTTTAATAATGCCTCGTTCTCGGCCCACGCGCATAAAGGAAGCTGAAGCTTCTGGTCCTTGTCCTAGAGTCTAGAGAGTCGTCGGCCAACGAGCCAGTCAGCCATAACCAGTAGGCAATTTAATTGGCTCGAGATGTGGTGCACGAGAGGTCGAGTGCATCGGTGGCAATGGTCGCCTCATTCCGCTCATTAAAATGGTTTATGCTCGGTGGCACTTGGGGCCGAAGCTGGGTCAAGTGGCAGTAGCAGCAGTAGTCGTAGCAGGAGCCACAACTGCATAGCTGCAACCGATTGCATAATGATTCTGCTCGTGTGAATAGGATATAACGAGAGATCGATGGCAGTGAAGGACAAGGAACGAATGAACTGTGTGCTGGTACGTGGATATGTGGAGCAGTTCATCGTTTCTGCAGGAGCCTTCGTTCGGATGTGGGGAGTATTGAACGAAAAGGATATTTAATGCCCCCATTGACGTTCATTTTCTCCATGAAGCATAGCGACCAGTTTGTTAGTGGGCTTAAGCTATACAAAAATTCATGCTTTTTTCATGGATTTACATCGATTTGATGTTTTGTTTTGATTCGTTTCTTTTGTTCTACTTCAGGGGCTTCAAACTGGCGGATCGTGCCAACTTATTTTGTGAATACATTATCCACGGAGTATAAATTTGTCGTGTTTTTTAATTAATTGTTTGTTCTATGTAATTTGATACTATGTATCTGTTTGGGAATTGAAGATATTGGTGTAGATTTTTGTTTGTTCTCCATTTTTTCTATTAGAAACTCTTGAAAGTATGCAATTTTACCGGTTACCTGGCGCCTCCATCATCAGATTTCGGCAACGGAGCTTCATCATTTCGTTTTCCCGGCACGGCGACCAAATGTGGTTTGTAAAATTTAATTAGGCCCTACACCTCGAGATTGTGTTGTGAAATGGCCCGCGGACTGTTTGACTGTTTGAGATTCGGCCCGCTAACTGGCTGTTACTTTCATCTGCGGCACGCATGTTAACATGAGTGCTAAAGGAGTGCACAAACATTAATCTACTTAACGTATTGTCAGGTTAAACGGGTCTACTGCTGTACTGCATGCATTAACGCTCATCTTAACAAAGCAATTTCCCGTCAAACAGCACTCCGCAGCCGCTTCATTGCAATCTGCCACCAAACAATGCTTTCACACATACGAACACATACTCTGGAGCCACCCTACCATCCGTGAATTGAAGAAATTCATTTCACGAATCTAATCGAGCGCACACTTCACGGAATTAAGTGATTCCCCGGACCGAAACCGGCAAACACAGCTTTTGTCGACAAGTAATGTCGACCTGTTTCCTTCTTTTCCTGTTCGGGAACGAAGAAAAGAAAAGAAGAAAAACACATTGAAAAATCCTCTGCAGCTCTCTAAAGGACCACCTACGGGCACGCTTTTCCCTTCTTGCACCAAATGAAGGTGCATCGATGTCGTCGTCGTCCTCGTCCTCGTCCTACTCTGTACTTTACCATTCCGGTCCGGGACCGGCGCGGATGGGGTATGACCTCGCCCCTCGCTATGACCTCGTCCATGCATTGTTCGGTGCATTGTGCCACCGACCCCTGGCTGGCTGGCTGGCTGGCTGGCTGGCTGGCTGGCTATGCAACATTAAACTAGAGTGAACTCAAGTGGCGTCGGTCGTACACGGTTGTCGCGGTGCTCCGATGGTGCAATTGTCCCCGGACGTGATCGCACGCGGTTCGCGTCGTCGTCCGTCTGGACCACCCTGGATGGCGGCTCTGTTCACGTGGAAAAAGGGGGTCAAGTCGTCCATAGACCGAGCACTGGCTCAAGTGGGCCGACACTCAAAATGTGAAGACCACCGAAGGTTCCTCTACAACACAATGGTTACATGCACTGGACCGAATACTAGAAATGGCAGCAGCGGCAGCAGCGGCAGCAGCAGCAGGAAACCTCATTCGTTACGCCATTTTATTGTCGGTACTCTGAGCTGGTGCATGTGTATGTGTATCGCTTTTACGTGAATACCACTAGCGTGAGGAGCATGATTTGTCAGGTTGTTTCAACCTGGAGGGATTGTTCAGCATTTTACCGCTTTGGCGACATCTATGCTCGGTGACCGGGCGGGCACGTGGTGCCCGTGCCCGTGATTGGATCGCATTCGCTGCTGCAGCATTGCAAATGAAGTTATTTATTGGATTGCATTGTACTGCTCCTGCTGCTGGGGTGCCAACAATGGCGATAAATATTTGAAACATTCCCCGTCGTGCCGTTGGAATGTCGTGCTTTCGGGCGATTATCAAAGGGAGCAAAAGAGGTCGTGGGACATCCTGACCTCCGGGCAGCCAGCAACAATGGTTTCGAATGTAATGTGCTGGTTGGTGGTGAGTGATTTACATAAATGCGCTCGCTTTGAAGATTGTAATGACATCAATCAAAACCATCAATAATCCAAAAGGGGGCGCGGTGGTGCGGTGATTTTAAACATGAAATTATTATGTTTCGTTCGTAGAATTCCACTCCTTCGTGCAACAGGCCAACATACACGTGCTGATTGACGTGCCATGGCATCAATCAGCGGGAGGTAGCGTCATAATTTCAAAGCATTTCCCGATGCTTGGTGAGTCCTCTGGCGTGCTTTCTTCTTCGAAGTAAAAGGGGACGCTGCCCTGTTGACCGCCATTTAAGGACACCCATCAATTACCGTCAATCACACCATCATCTACCACCGGCGCATCGTGACCGTTAGGCTTTTGTTTCATTTCATGTTTCATGCGCGCACAGCGTAGACCTGGAAGAGGTCGACGGTAGGCGACAGCAATCGCTGCATGAAATCAACCAACGTTAATGTTGTGCCGCGCGTGTGTTTGGATTGGTTGACAAACATTCTAATGACTTCCGTGATGCCCTAGACGCCCTTTTGCCCTTTTGCTGGTTGATACACATTCTTCTCGATCGATCGCTATCGTGTTTTTCCAACGCCTCCAAAATGACCGCTCGTTGATTCCGATGGAACACATCTTGCGATGGCCATCGTGCAGGCTGTTGAGGACAACAAAATTCCGTTTGTCGCGCGATGACATACACAGCATAATTGGGTGACAGCAGGCCACTCCTGTCCGCCCTTTGTTATGTCACTTGGAGCGTGCTGTAGCACCAGAAAGAGTGGCAAATATATCGTTCGTGGAATACAATTAAGCGTGCACGGTTGAAAGCACACAAGTTCGGGAAAAACGGGGACCAAAAAACAAGGCACGCGACTGGAACACGCCCGCAATCTGGTCTGGGCTCGTTATTACCGCTCGATAATGATATTAGAGTGAAATTATTGTTCCAACGAACCATAAACTGGATAACATATAATCCCACCGTACGCACACCGTTCTGGCCAGGCCAGTCGAGGCAGTGTCGAGGAGACAATTTCATTCCAATTCGTTCGGCTCAGTGCCGGCAGTATTCTGTTTTTCGCGAATTTTCCAAAAATTCAAAGTGGTGCTGGCACAAATTATTTCCCTCGCCCGGGGCATTCCGCAACGGGGTCTGGTGCACAACTGGCGCATAGAACGCTCGCTGTTGTTGTCCATCATCGCGCCGGTATCATCATTTGGTGTGTTGGTTATCAGCTGAAGCCAAACTGCAACAAACACCTCTCTCTCTCGCGTCGTGCACGGAATCGAACGCATTCGTGGACCAAAAATGATGATCGAGCGATGAACATTCCGCTGGGTGTGGTGTTGGTTAGAGCATTCTCGACAGATTGATGCTGTGTGCTAGATGGATTCTAGTGCGCTACGTTGCACAAATACAACGGAATGACGCCACCAGAAAATTCCAGTCCAGCCTGGCGAAAGGTGATTGCTCCGAACTAAATGAAATTCCGCGATACAAGCGATTATGATGGACGGAAGTGTACAAAAATTTTCAAAAATAATGAAACGAATGATGAAACTCTGTTATCGCGCAAGCGGCAGGATTGTAGTGGCCCTGGCACTGGCAGCAGCCAGAAAAGTGATTAGCATTTCGGGGAATAACTTTTAATGAGAAAATAGC
>NC_064878.1:11047500-11105000 GCF_943734665.1 Anopheles aquasalis | reverse complement strand
ATACAAGAACCAAACAGAGCTCAGGTGCAAATGAAATGAAGGATTTGCTGGAAAGACACCGTGGAGCAAATTTTCGTACAAGATTGGTACGCGGTCTGTGTTCAAAAGCACAAAGAAACCCATTGATTGCTTCTTATTCGTGGTTAGCACTAAGCACAGCCGTTGCTGCGGATCTCATTGGGGATGAATATTGCTTCTCGCCCAAAGATAAGCTACCGGCACAAAAGAAGAAAACGCGGTGATCGTACGAGCACTAATTAATCTCGCTAACGACGCGAAATTGTAATAGCTACCACAACAAAATGGCGCACCAAAACACGCGTTTCATCATCACTCAGTTCAGTAAATGATGAATCAGCGTTCTCTTCGGGTGATAAGATGGTTATCAAGCGGCATTAACATTTCCACCTAAAGCTTGTTTGACAAAAAGAGCACCAAGACGATAAAAAGATAATCTTATCTCGGGTGTATTTGGTCACCAAATTACATTTACAATCAAACAGGTTCCTCGGTGTGCGCGCGCGCACAAAAACTGATTAAACAGTTTGACCGCGTTGAGCAAACCGCAGAGCATGACATCGAGAAGAAAAAAGAAAGGCTAACCAACTTAGCCGCATCACTTCCATTTGGTTGAGCCTTTGTCGCTCCGCTGGCAACTGTTACTTTGCCTCACGCAAAACCGGCAAACGGGGTTGGCGATTGGTGAGTGGAATGACGAAGCCAAGCCTCATCTTCCTGTGCCGCAGCCGCATCGGTGTGGACAGAAAGGATCAGATGAAACTGATGCGACGACGACGACGATGGCTACGACGCCGTCGGTCGCCTGCCATCGCTAGTGCTGCTTGGAGTGAAATATATGATGGTAATTTATAACTCAATTAAAACAGAACAACCACAACCCCCTGCTCGCTCCCTGGAGGGCCCCCAGGGCCACACTACGACTGGCTCAACGCTCGACGGAATCACAATTGAGGGCTCGAGGACGGATGACGACGACGACGACCGTAGCGAGTGGTTCTCATCGAGTGAGCCCCGATCCTTTCGTCTGCTTTCTTCGTTTCGTGTTTCCTGTGGCGCAGTGTCGATGGACGAAACCATTTTCAGATGTCCACAGATGCCCTGGAAGTGCCCGAGTTTCGAGACGAGAGCGAACGAATGCTGATGCTGCTTCAGCTCCTGCTCTCTCTCTCTCTCTCTCTCTCTCTCTCTCTCTCTCTCTCTCTCTCTCTCTCTCTCTCTCTCTCTCTCTCTCTCTCGCTCTCTGTCCCTTGTGCTCGAGTTGTGCCAAAGAAAAACACAAATCATTTCCACCCGAAACGGCACGACATTTTTCTTTGGTTTTTCTTGGCTCACGCTCGACTCGACCCCGCCCGGCGGCTACCAGCGGCCTTCCGGTCCCCAGGGGGTTCCCAGGAGCTGGAATGAGCGAATGGTACATTTTGATATTTGGCATGGTCATGCCGACCAGCGCCGTGCTCGGAATTGATGGCCAGCCATGCGTCTCCATCTCCGTCAGTGAGGAAGAGTTGCGCAAAACGAGGAAAGGGATGCGAGGGTGCCACTCGTGGAAAATACATTATTTTAAACTTCAACAAGCTAGCGAGCAGGAGCTCGCTGGCTAAATATTTGGGGAATATTTTGGCAAAGTGAAAAACCGTGACTGCTGCAACGGCTGACGGAGTTCACGGATCCGCTGGTAGCCACTTCATGGTGAGAGATGTGAGAGATAGAAAGAGAGAGAGAGAGAGAGGAGGCAAAACCATTACACTGACGAATGTTCTAGTCAGTTGAGTGTTTTTTTTTCGTTAAAAATAAAAACGAAGAAGCTCAACAGTTTCATATTTTTAGGAACTAAATTTGTGTCATAAATTGGCTTCGTGGAGAAGAGGCCGAGCATACCACTTGGTTATTTGTGCAGAATGTCTCCCCGTTGCTTTCTGGTTCAGTTGCTGATAAAACACATTCCAATCACTTGAACTCAACCGACACGTGACACGTGTGCCTCGATGGTCGAGTTCCACGAGTTCGCTGGTCTCGAAGTGCACAGATCGATTAAAAGGTCCAGAAAATTGTCCAGCAAACCTCTTCAAAAACTCGACCACCAGCCAGGTGCAACTCGTGGCTGTGAAAGGTAGGAAAGTTAAAAAAAAACACAGAAAATGGTCTCATGCTCCACGCCACTCCACTTGATACACGATTGTTCGGCAGAACGCTGAAGATAAGTTCGAACGTTTTCGAGGTGTGTTTCGGTAAACCACTCGTGGCACGGCACTCCACAACTGCACTGTCTGTTCGTTGTCCGTGTAACTCGTTGAAAATTCAATGGAAAATGTTTGTTTCCCTCCCATCGCTACTCTCTCACAGATAGTACGATTCCTGGTGGTCGATAATCGCCCAAGTGCCATTGGGTCATTGTGCAGAACAAAGGCGCTGGCTGTCTGGAGTGGCAAACCAAGCTGAAGAAGCAGCTGCGGAACAGCAGTGGACGCCCGGGGATGCTTTGTTCGCTTTCTCGTCCGAGTTAGAGCCCGTCCCGAGCTAGCGCCTAGGACACACCCGGCCCTGAAGCTGAACTTCTTCGACCAAGAAGTTCGACCCTCTCCTGGGATGATACAATTTCGAAAACAACCACCGGCTGCGGTGGTGAGCGAGGATTTGACTTGCTAGAAATTGGTTCGGGGGCCACAAAAAAGGAAATCCCTGATTTTCACCTTCACCTGCGTTTCGTTCGTATCGATTTTGTGGACCGACGGTAGCGCCTAATCCGTAGAAAAAACATGGAAATCAAGAAAACAACCGGCAGCACACCCTAGAGACCACCACCAGAGGGAAAGGGGAATCGGACTTTTAGGGAGAACGAGCGCTGCCAGGAATTCTATGCTTGGACCGAAGCGATGTGTTCTCCGAGATGGTTCCTTTTCTAAACCATTTCGCCCACCTATTGCACGAACTGGGACCACGATCTTGAACGTTATCGCCATTGAAATCGCTAGCTCTGTTAGAACCACGTCGATGGCGAGTTCGTAGCCGGTGGTCGAAGGCCCATTGCAAAACCATCGACGTCGATTATGAGCGCGCAGTGCGTTATGTGGTTGCAGCGCCCAGAATATCTTAGCGGAACGAATGCTGATGGCGCAGCCCGCAGAAAAGGGAACAGAAAAGGGCAAATGGCATTTCGTCTCTTGGGTTTTTAATTTGAGCAGAAGAATCCCTTTAGAAGTCGGAGGGGTTTAAGGCGAATCACGAATTCCACACATGATGATGATGGCACACGTGATCGGACGTTACGGTTTGGCAGCGAAAGGGCGGCATCCACTAATGCGGAAGGAAACCCCAAAGGGAACGAATAATGCCAGTACATTCCACAAAGGACGCCACCGGAGACTGGCTGCTCACTTCGAATCGAGTTGGTTAAACAATTTAATTAAAGCGAAACTCCTCACGTGGAGCGCGCGTATCCATGTCATCTCTAGACCGTGTGGCTGTGACCACGAGAGACCTCGGGTCTTTGCTCAATTTGTCTGGGTAGGAATGATAAAAATGTCGTCGTAGAATTGTCTCAATTTCAACTTCCTCGCTCGGTGGACAACGACGCTGCTTGCGTTGGTATTTCACGAACGTCACCAAACGGGGAAATGGAATTGCGAGTAGTTGCCACCGGTTCTAGAGGGAGAGAAGGAAGGGAAACCGTTGCCCATCCGCAGCCACACTGGCAACCGTAGCCGTTGTGTGGCCTGTTCAAGGCGAAGGAAAGAGGATAAGATTCGAACCGCAAACCGTCCAAGGCTACGTTCACATGTCTTCGAGTATATTTGGCTCCATTTCAACTATTCTCCAGCACCCATGTCGCTCTGTGTGCTTGTGTGTGCTGGCAAAGGACCGTCCAAGGACTCGTTGGACAGATCCTTCCTTCCTTCCTTCCTTATACATTTGGCTGCATTTTGATTGCAGATTTCGTGTGTACACTAGCCCGTTGCGAGTGTATCGATGAAAAATGTGGTGTGCAGCATCAGAAGAGTGCGAGATTTCGGTTTGTCGGCATTTGAGCAATGCACACAAATACACACATATAGAGGCAGAGAGACGCCTTGCTGGCGCTGCATCCAATTTCGGTTTTGTCCAGGCCCTTATCGAACCGTCCGATCCACCATCTTCGAGTGGCATAAACAGAGCGGAACACAAGCACGACCGAGGCTCTGGATGTGTGTTTTACCGGGATGCAGGTGGCGTGAACGGGAAAAGACGATGAACACAGGACAGCCGGGCGTTTTCGGACCAAAAAAAAACAAAACAAAAAAAGCGGCTCCCGGAGATAATTGACCAACCGTCTCGAAAACAATCCTCTAAATCGAGGACACCGGCAATCGTTGGTGTATGTGTGCTGTGGCCAAACATAAAACGACAGCATAACGAGTCGAGGAGAAGAGCAAGGGCTCTTCCTCACCCGGCCCCCCTTGGAAGGACGATTATTTATGCGGGCCGGCTCCCTTTGCTACCGCCATAGCCGTTTTCTTCGACAGTTTTTTTTCTTCGTTTCGTTGCTGTTGTTATTTTCATCTTTATGCTTTGAGTTTATCGAACGGTGCACTGGCTGCATAGCACTGTGCTCGCTCTTTCGGTATTAGGTAGCGAGACTATGTTGGCAACATTTTCGACAGATTGCCACTCCATTCGCTCACCCGCCCCTGGAGCAACTTTGCACGAACATCGTCAACGAGCGTCTGGTTTTCCAAGCCAGCGGATTGCACCTGTCGAAGGAGGTGGAGAGGGTGTGCATTGCACCACGGGGGGCGAACTAGCCGAAGCGTTCGTTGCATAATAAATAACAAAATTTAATTTATGGAAATTGAGCAACACTCGCCGCCCTCGGCCAGCCAGTCAGCCTGTGTTTTGTGCTTTTTCCCGGGTTTTTTTCGTTGTGTTGGATTTATGCCACGTATACACTCATACACAGGCACTAACGCTGCATCATTTTTTCGGTTTTTTTCCTATCCAAAAAGGAGCATTATGTGTGATAGAAAGCGCTCCCAGTCAGTGAAAGCGAGAGAGTTCGCATCGATAAGAAAACTTCAGTGACGAGCTAGACTGGCGCTAGTATTCTTTTCCGAGACTTCCAGGGACTAGTGGCTCAATCAAAGATGGAAGATGGAGCCTGAAGGCCTCTGGCACTGCAAAGCATCGCGACCGTTTTCGGTCATCTCCACAGAGCGACCAATCTGCGGAAACGCAAAAGCAGAACTTAACGAGATCTCGTCCCTTTTGGCCATCGCCGATTGCCCGCTAGGCAATCGCTATGTATCGATCTGGGGCGCTAGTGGCATGCCGCAGAAATCCGATATGCGATCTGAGGCGAAAAACATAAACAGATACTAACGCGCATCGCGTTTCGCTTGATGGCCGTGAGGTCCCGGCTGCTTCGTGGAAATAAGATAGCCCCGTTGAAGTAATGGACATTGGAGGGAAAATGGTTTAAAACTTCCAGCCCGCCAGCATATGGCTACCGTGGATGTCTCAATACGTCAGGTTTAATGGAGCAATGGCGCAAAAGCTCATCACGATGGATATTCATCGGCGATGTAGTAGTGGTTGAGATGTCGTTGAGCTGCCTCTCCCCGGATTGTGAATCCTGAAATGGCCTACCATTGCTTTAATGGACCATTTACCCAACCATCCGCACAGTCTCCCCCCGGTGCCGGATCAATCGATTTTTCCACCAACCTTGGCCTCCGCAAAACATAAAGCTTAACAGCATCCGGTGGTGCAGCGTGACTGGAAGCGGGCAAACTTCCGGCATCCGGCATCCGTGAAATTCCGTGTCCCACGCCCACCCCGTAAGGGAGAGAAAGGCAGACGAATGATAACTATATTTATACGATACGATCGAAAACTTGAATCCCACATACTGGGCTGGTTGGCTGCCTTTGCGTCTTTCCAATTCCAAGTTCTGAGGGAAGTTGGCGCGCAGCACAACATCGTGCATGTGTATGTGTGCCCATATGTATTTATCTTATCGACCATCACGGGGCTTCCGGATTTCCCGGCATCGTATCAGGACGACCGGCGAATGGGTCTTGTTGGGCCATATTGTCGAAATCACGCTCCGGGGATCTGTGCGCCGATTCATGGCAGTTCACAGCAGCACCCGTTTGGTCTTCCTCTTTTCCAGCCCCATTTTGGACACTCCATTTCCGCCGTTGGAGCTAGATTTTTCCTTACGTTTTCCACAAACGAGCATTCCTTCGCTCGGTTTCGAAAGAATTTCGAATCCTGAAAACGGAAACTCCAACGATGGTTCGTCCTTCGGAACCATCTAAACTAAATCGAATCAATAAGAAGAGCAAAGAAGAGTAAAGGAAAGAGTCGAGGAGATGCGAGATGATCGCTATCGCCAACGATGGCAACGACCGATGATAACGAGGCCACCGGAAACGGTGAAAGCTCGCGCCTTCCTGGCGTACTTTCCGGGCACGATTCGACAAACTGCCGCCATCGAGCGATGGGAAACGCGATGTTATCTTCACGCTTATCGCGTGTGCAACATGATGGAAAAGGTTGGGATCGATGATTTTCAACAGGCCAGCGTTCTCGCAAACGAACAAACTCGATTCACCGATCAAAGGATGACTCTCACCATACTAACCGCGCACCTCATCGGCGCTAGTCAATTGAATCAGCACGTTGACAACGAGCCGGTGGGCCTAATGTTGTGCATAAATTGAAACAAATTAATGATCGACGCCTCGCGTGAATACTAATCAGCGATACTCTTTCTCTCTTTCACACATGATTAAGGGATTCCAGGCTTTTTCTCTTTTTTTTGCGCTTCGTCATCGCTTGATGATGGTGATAGCAGTCAAGGATGATGATGTTGGTTTGTTACCTGGGCGAGAAAAGGGAGAGATAAAGTAAATATAAATTAATTAATTAGTTCAACGCGTTTCGTAATTCTACTCGGTAGCGAGATGGAACAAATTCAATGACGTCAATCAGCAGCTCAATCAGTAAAACAAATTCCAAAAACAAACAGGATCCGTTTTTACAACGAAAAAAAAAAACGAACCTTTCTGGAGGAAAAAGGATGCAAACCATTATGTGGAACTGCTGGACCCTCGTCACCGCTCTAAGGACCTCAAGGTCAACCGATTCCAATTTCCCCGATATCCACGAACTCCCCTGTGGTTGCCTGAATTGGCGAATACGGCCAATGTACGTGGCTACCGGCGCGGATCAATTCGAAACGCTAATCATCGTGATTATGCCGAAAGGTTTTCACATACCAATCGTTAACCAACTTTCCACTGCCGCCCACCAACACCACAGGACAGTCGAAATGAAGCGATAAATTAATTCATTCCAGCTTTGCCATTTGGTTCGTGGCCACCACAAAAACCAGGACCGGGCGACCGGGAGGGAAATAGAATTATTTTATTCGATTGGCACGCACACCGCCGCGGCCGTGGCCAGCCGTGTGCAGGTGTGCTACTGATTTATGACCCTAATTTATGACCTCTCCCGAATGGGGCGGCAGGCAAGCGCTGTGTCATAATAAAAGCGAAGTTGTCGTGCGTTTACTCGGAGAGGGGCTTGAACTTTAAGTCTCGAAGGAGGGCTTAAGGTTCACGGCGTTACTTGGCCCGTTTGGTTTCGCAAGAAAAAGTCATCAATCGGTTGCGTGAAGAAGGATTATTACTATGTTGTGGTCTCTGGTCTGTGGTTTTGATCGACATTAGTCACTAGTATCTCGAGGATGAAAAATGTATTTGGATGATAAAACATTTGTATGCTTTCCATTAAACATTACAAAAAAGAAAAGGCCATTTCTATTAAAAAAAAACCCTTGAATGTCTACAATTTTACCGGTTACTTGGCGCCTCCATCACAGGATTTCAACAACGGAGCTTCATCATTTCGTTTTCTCTACGCGGCGACCAGGAATTGCCTTGCTTTTGGAATTGCCTTGATAGTTAGATGAGCTGTTCAGTCATAAACTAGGGCATTTTCTTCTAATTATTCTTAATTCTTAAAACGCCGAAAGGACTCTTCCTATTATTGAGCGTTCCATTTCATTTTCGAGCACCTGATGGAACCACAAATGAACAAACAGCACTCTCCAGAACGATCACTCAGCTTTAACCCTCCAAAGCGACAGGTGAACGATGCTAAGGTTTGCTCTCTCCCACTGCGCCCTGTTATGATGTAAATCATGGTGCCATTGAACATACACACATTAGCAACCAGCACCTGGCTGTCAAATGATGATCTGTCCTCTTGAGCGCCAATTGTCATGTAATAAATGGCGCACGATGTCTCGCACGGTAATGGCGTCGGTTACCGGCCGGCCAGCCAACCACCTATTGCCATGCACAACCACACCTTTGACACCATCATCATCATCATCATCATCAGTTCGTGCCAGTGACAATAAAGCCGTGCCTTCTCTCACTTCTCTTCAGTCCCTCTTCTTTATCTGGCAGGCACGAACACACATATTCCGCCAGCGCCGGCGGGCATGCCCCGTTCCGGTTGGTCCGGAAAAAACCCACTCCATCCGATCCGATGCGAGCATTTTCGCTCCCTTAAATCATTCCATTCCCGCGCGCACTTAAGGTTGTCGCCCGGTGCCCGGGTACCACCACTAGCGTATGGACTCTTGAGGATTATCGAAACGCTAGTGCGATGCTAGACGTGCTTTGGAGGAAAGCTTTTGGAATGGAAATGCGCTCGATAAGAGCATTAACCGAGTGCTTTCGTCCTTTCAGAGAGAGAGAGAGAGAGAGATGGCGCTCTGGTTTTTTTTTCGTTTCACTTTTCAACAATAATTCATCCACGTGCGAATGCAGGTTAATGTGTCAGGTCCCTCCAGGCTCCAGGGGCCTTAATCTCACAATAAACAAACACAAACACACACAAGCACACGCTTGTTTGTTATCAGCAGAGGCAGCAGCTGTTGCTGTGACACCCAACCCCCACAGATTGAAAGTACTTCTCCGGGTGTGAAAAATAGGCCGACAGGATGCCAGGAGTCGCGCAGTTGCGTCACCGTGGAAGATGATAATCCCTCGTAGCAGCATCACTCTCAGATCACAGGCGGCCCTCTCTAGCGGCTGAAGGATACTTGGGCATTGTATCTTGCAACCTCGTCAGCGTTCATCGCGCCAGCATGTGTGGTGGTGGTGGCGGTTTCGTGGTTTTGATATCGAGAAAACGAACCACCGAACCATGTTGGATGTGATCCAACGCATCCACTGGTGCAACGGGAACGCGAAACACAAAAGACATCGCATCGCACTGGCATCCCGGGTTTCATCCAGGGTGTTTAGGGCCGTTGTATCCGTTTCATCGTCTTCGGGCACTCGCTCGTCCGCCAGTTTGTCACGATCTGTTTGGGTCCGTGAGTGTTTGTCGGCCAAACCCGGCGCAGCTCCATAAATAAATTCTATGCGCTCCATAACGCTCCACGCCGCCTACATATTTTATGATGCGCTTCAGTGCTCCAGCGAACAAACGAACGAACGAATCCTTGACGACTCCGAGGGCGCACAAAGAAAAGCATCCACGCGTCGTTCGCAAAGGATAAAGGGGTCGCTGGTGTGGCTTAGAGAAAAATTTCACACCATATTCACACCGTGATCATCGCCATCAACGCCAAGGTCTACCGCTTGGCCAACATCACCATCGCCATGGTGGATCCTTCACTGACAACCCAGGCGGTACTTTCACCTGTTCGAAGTGCTGCTGGCAAGTGTTGGTGTATCGTTGACGAGCTTGCAATCCGTGATGCTTCCATCTGTGTATGTTTCCGTCCTTTTAATCCTTCCGCCATGAAAGGCGCCCGTCTGACACTCGGCTCTAGTCACTCCATTTGCCAAGCGGCTCTTATCATTGATGATGGAGGGAGGGAAAATGGAAAAAAGCTCTCAACCAAACCACGAGGGATTCTAGCATGCTTTGGAGGTGGTAGGCATTGAGATGCATGCTAGCGTGAGTGAACAGTGTGTGACCGAGATGCTGCTGGCTGGATGCATCTGATTATCGCACGGCTAATGGATGTCTGCGCCCCCTTCACTTGAGCGCCATCTGGAACATGCTCGAGGCGATGGGAACAAAGGGGAAGGATGATGCAAAGGCGCGATTCATGATTATCGTGGTAACTGATCTGTTGAGGTGGAGGAGAGCTTTCATTTTTTGGAGGGTTTTTGTTTCTTTTTATAACTGGAATGCCTTTAAGGAAGATGCTTTGATGAGTTCTAAGATCTTCTATTCGTTTAATACGAAGCTCTATCACGATCCCTTTCATACTAACGAGCATCTTTCTTAACAGATAGACACAAGATGTTCTGCGAAACGACATTTTATTGCCTCTTGGTACATTGGTGTACCCGGAAAAAAACCAAAAACATCTTGGTACCTTCTTGGTTATTTTCATGGCACACCCATTTGTAGAACACAAATGAATAGCCTTGTTTGTCTATTCAACCTTCCTCAAAAACCGTGCGCAGAGTACACAAAAGGGGCTTCCAAGAACGCTGTTCGTAATTTTCCAGCAGCTTTGTTTCCTGAAATTCACCATTAGTGAGCTGGGCCAAGTGGTTTTCTTAAAAAGCATATATCCCCTGAGAAAACATGTCCGTAAAATTGCTCCACTGGTATTACAGCCAATGCTGGCTTACCTTAGCCTGGAAATATGTATGAATACATAACGCCAGTGCTTTTCATACCACCCAAACATACACACGCATACATAGAAAATGCATTCATAAAGGTGGAGCTGCTGGCCAGGACCAATTTCCGGGCCAATATTGATAGAGTTTTGCCAAGAAAACACCAGAGTTCTGGTAGCAAAAAGTAGACCCACAGCCCTCCCTCCGCTGCACCACCCCAAAAACTTTACTCTCCAAACATCGATTCACATTGAAATCACTGTCAAAAGCAGTAAAGCTGCCTTGTAACGCTTTCACCGTTTTCTATGAAACTCATAAAACCAAACGAGAGAGAGAGAGAGAGAGAACGGTGCAAGAGGAAGAGCGGGGATTTCGTGGAAGACACAAGTGTTCGCGTTACAGCAGCTGGGCCTTGGTAAGGGGGCCAGTGAAACACTGAAAGGAAGCTCCGCATCGCATCGGTCTACATAAACATGAGCACGATGTTTTTCTTGTAACAAGTGCACTTCATAACCAACTGCGCTGTTTCCCTCGCCTGCCTGCACTCACCAGGGGTCCCAGGGTTTTACGGCATGGTGGCAAGCAGCAGCAGCAGCAGCAAGATGACAGGCACATCGATTCCCACCACCACCAGCAGCAGCAGCAGCAGCAGGAGGAATCTGACGCTTTAAGGATCGAGGAGCGAGCGCAAGAACGAAGGACGAGGCAAAGTCTAGCATCAAGCACGGTTGAAAGTCAGAAACACAAAAATGAAATAACTATGCTGCCATAACGCCGACTGTAGCGGGCTTTCCCGCAGTGGCGAAGTGATGTCGACTCGACACGGGGGGGGGGGGGGGGGGGGGGGGTCTCTCCTAACGTTCAATCGTTTTTGGCACGGCTGCTCCAATGTCGGCCTGACGCCATGAAGCCCACACCAGGCCAGGCCAGGCCAGGCCAGCTGACGCCATTGCTAGCGAGTAAGTCACTGTTCGCGCTCTTCGCTTCACTTCTCCCTGCGCCTATCGGTTACTAGCCGCGGTCTCTTGTGACACATTCCCGCTTTATATGCATCTCGTTGGTTGCGTTGGATGATGACGACGATGCCACTGGTGCCCCGGTTGGGTCCTTGATGTTCGCCCAGCTGGCTCGTTATGCTTTACGTCTCAGGCAACGCCAGTGCACAACCAAACCACCACCATGATGAATTCAGAATGCTGCGTTCAGAAAGGACTGCAAGGCGATACGCGATACTGTATCAGCGGGGCGGTTCCCAAAATCGATACGACGGTTAAGTGCCCTACTGGAGTGCCGACTGACGTCATCGGTGAGTGAAAACTATGCCCGGGCAGAAGCGAATGCGCTGGGAAACGGTATTTGCGAGCACCATCGTTATTCCAGAAATGTGATCCCGGATGAATCGATTAGACCAAGTTCGGATCATGAAATTCCATTCCAATTATAGGAAGATTCGTGCAGTGGAAGTTCCGCGAACTGCCGGTACTGGAAATTGAAGGAAAAAAACCGTTTGTTCCATTTATGATTCTGCCATGTATTCAATAACCACAAAGCGGTTATGTGCTGCACTCAACCTAATTGGAAGGTCCGGTTGTTATCTCGCAGACCACTTGAAATAGACCGCTGCCGATAAGAGCATTAATTTTCCAAAATCAACACAACTGGCCCGCCGGTTGTGGCCTGATTGTGCATTGAATATCAAACAGAAGGGGTTGGCTCTCGATGTGCCGTATAAATAATAATCAAGGCGAAATTGAAACTGAACTGCGAATGGGAGTGAGGGAATTAAGGAGAGCACTAGTTAGTCGAGGAAGATATGGAAGGGCATCATGATTGGCTGAAGCGTGTTTTGTTTAATTTTTGTTTTGGATCAATAAAATCGCAACCTGGCTTTCAAACGGATGCACCTACTTGATATTCAATTAATCACTTAAAAAGACTTTAGAACAGCAATATTGTCGATTGGTTTTAAGTTTAAAAATTTTGATGTTTCACTTTAAAATCAGAATCATTACACAGCAGCTGCGGTAGCCATGCTGGAATGTTCTGGCCCACTATATGCTACTCTCTTGTGCACAATACATCAGCACTCTGCATCAATCCCTTGGACCCGTGCTTCCTGGAATAACGAAACGAAATAAAAACTCCAAATTACCGTAATGGCGATGCTAATTTTGTGAAGCTTTCCGTTGCGGAAAATTGCAATCTCGCTTCGCACGTCACCGGCAATGATGGAATTCCGATCCGCCTTCCGGGCACTATCCGGCAGGGGAAAAAAGGGTTTTATGGAAGGGACGGAGTCAATCGTTACCAACCACGAGCACCACCACCATCGGTTAGTAATGAGAAAAATTTAATAACTTTTCTCATTTAATGCTGGCAGCGGTGTGCGGTGTGCGGCGTGGATGCTGGCTTTCTGACGTGGAAAGCCGGGTTCAATCGATTGATCTGGCTCGGACTCTGGAGTGGACTGGACTTTATACTGGAAAAATGCTACATGAAAGAATTGCGATGGAAGTGCAGGACCCACATTTTTGAGGTCCACTTCGGAGAACTGCACATTATCCCGCTTCACTGTTCCCATTTATGTTGCTGCAGGGAACGTGGAGGCTTCGAATGGGAATATGCTTTCATTTTTTTTCATCTCGCATCTGTCAACGCATACAATGCAATGGGTAAAGGATAATTATAGCCAGTTGCTCTTCGTTTCGACGAAAAATCATGTCCAATCTCTCTCTGTCTCTCTGCAGTAACTCGATGGGCCCTTTTCTCTCTCTCTCTCTCTCTGTGTCTCTCTGTCTCTCCAAAACAATGACAGGAAATTGTTAGAACATCACCATAATACCGAACCTCCCCCCCGTTGATTACGCATGCATAATACCATCTGTTGTGTAACGAGTTCCACTAACGACCTCTGCGTACGTTCTGAGTACCCGTGGTAAAGGTAAGCACACGACCCACAGGAAACAAGATTAACGAATACGTCACCAAGATGATTAATTGAGTACGGCGACATGTGACATTGTCATATCGTTGTCCCACTAATGAGATCCATGAGATGCACGAAGCCTGGAGCGCTTTTTTTTTCGGCGGGAGGGAGAACGCTCCACCGTGGGGTGGCCGGAGTCAAAATAACGAAATCCAAATGCACCTTCACTACCGGTCGGTGACGGTCGAAGTCACGATGACCAAACCCCCCCCCCCCCCCCCCCCCCTTTCGGGCAACTCTTGCCCTTTCGAGAGGATTGATGAAACGTGAACACGCGACCAATATGGCTACCAACCAATCCATCAACTTCCGTCCATCTGCATTTCCGCATTAATCGTCCTGGCTGGCGGTGGTACCCAAGGTGCACCCGCGTGTACGTACACAGACTCTCGGTTCCCCCCTTTTTTTTTTGTTGCTTTTTTTTTAATTTGTATTTCCGTGTTCCACTTTCATCACGAAACCACACATCACACTCGCTGGTACCGGGCCCTTGTGTGCTCGTAAAAGGGAAGCAAACATACTCGACGAGGTGGCTAGCATAATAACAGCAACAGCAAAAAATGAGGATCAAAAAACGGGAAAAAAACTACCCAGCACAGTGTCCCGTGGCAAGCTGAAAAAATATATGAAACACTCCCGTACAAATGGCCGCCCGGGGAGGGGGTGAGTTGGTTCACACACCCATACGATAAAAGCGATAATCAAACTTGTTTGCCGATGTTTTCATTCCACAGCACACTGGCACCACTGGCAGTGGGGGGTTGAGTACAATGGAAAAGGGGGGGAGAAACGGAACATCATTCTCGCGGTCCCGGCCAGGTAATGGTGCGAGTAGCGCGGAGTAGCGGTGACGCATTAACATCCTGGCAAATGGCGCTGGAAATGAATCGCTATAATTTGTACCATTTCGTATTGACCTCGCGCAACCGATTAATAAAAACAAATTCCTCGCAACAGTAGCAGCAGCACCTCCTGTTCCGTTCCGTGGTGGGGTTCTCGGTTTGAATGGATGGATAATTGTGGCTATAATGTCATCGATTTGGTACTTTGCTGTGGAATTCTTCCACTACCTCGCTCGTTCGCTCACTTTCATGCGCTTGCACTGCCAATCGTCACCCACCGGCGGGATCGATCTGATATCTCAGTTGCGTGTTTCTGCACGGATTATCTCCATTATGTCAGCTTGTGATGTTGCAATTCTATGTGTGTCACGGTGTATGAGCGGTGGATAAAGCGAAATGCGAGCTTTTCCACCTCAGTCACCACGATTAACGCGCTGTACAGTGAATAAAAGTGATGCGTAGTGCTCGTTTAGTAAGCTTACAACAGGTTCGTTTAGTGTGGCAAAAATCCAACAGAAAATTGAGAAAACGCAGCAAAGGTATCCAATCAGTACAGGATGGAAGCAGATAGCACGCAAATATAATACGGATCCAAGAAAATAAACAAAAAAAACATACAACGAGAATGGAAACGTGATAGCAAACCTGGATAACAAACAGGTAAAGCAATCAAGATCAAGAGCGTACCATTTCGCTTACGCTTCCCCTTGGAACCGGAAGATTCATTTGTGTTTGATCCCAGGGTCGTTGTTTAAGGGCGAAGGCGAAGCACCGAAACCCGGGCTAAAAACCAAAAACTTATCTGACAGATCTCGGTCGAACGCGGGCGGGTGTCCCGTTAAGCGCCAGTCCCTGAGGCACCGACGAAGGGTTATCCAGTAATTTGGCAACCGTTGGCACGTGGAGCGGAAGTGGTTGTTTTCGGAACAACAAAAAAAGAGAAAGAAGAAAGATTCTCCTAATGTTAAGCTGCTTGGACAGAAAGGAAAATAACAAAACCGAAGCAGCAGCAGTTGGTGGTGTGCCCCTTTGGCCTGATGGCCGGGGAGGATTAATCGCAAATTGTCGCGCCAGCTAGGACGATTTGCCTTTACAATCAGTGCGCGATCAGGTCGCATGGCTGAAATGGTTGTAAATCTGAACCTAACCAGGGGAAACCTCGTGCAGTTCACGTTCGTCCTCCTCTCCCTGGAGGAGACTGGAATTTGGAGTACTCCGGACGAGCCTCGGCTGTTTTGGACAAGGCATTCTAGAGCGCCGAACCGCCGCCGAGATGGCGTAAGTTCGGAAATCCCGCCGGAAGTGCCGGAACACGGAGCGAACGGAGCAAACGGAACGTCGAGGCCAGATGCTATCCGCTACACCGGTAATCGCAAAATTTACACTTCTTTTGGGGATTTTCAGTGCAGAGACACGGAGAGATGCTCAGGGGGGGGGGGGGAGGTACCAGAGGGATTTTGTTTATGCCGTTGTGTGCTGACCAGTTTTTGTCATTTCCTGGTGGCTGCCTGGTGCCTGGTTCCTGCTGCTGGCGATGGCGATGGCGACGGCGGTACGGACACCGAAAAGTTGTTGTTTCGTCGGCAAAAGGATGCTAGCGGCCGATGGATGGTTTTTGGGTTGCGTTTGGTTTGTGTTTTGTGCGCGTGTAGTGGCCGTACCACAGGGGAAACGGATCCGTCGAGCATACCAGCAGTGCCCGAGGCGGTGAAAGATGTTGGTTCTTTTTTTTCGGCCGATGGAACGGCTGGTGGTGGTGGAAGGACTCAGATTTATGGCAAAACTTGGACCACCACGACCGGCGGGCATGTTGTCGTGCACAGGGGGACGGACACGACGGTAGCCAAAGAGTAGCCAGGCCACAACAGGCTCTTCGGACTTTCGGCTCCCGGAGGAACGAAATTAGTTAACGACGACGACGACGACGACCAGGGACGGAGCTGCTTCGCGGTGCTATCGCGATGAGTGCCCCACGATGAGAGTTATCTTCATGTCGTTGGACTTCCCACAATTTCCTTTTTTCCATTTTTTTCTCTCTCACTTTCTCTCTTGATCCTGTTAAAAAATGGATTTTTTCGGTGCAAGAATACAGCCAGCTATCGATCTGCCAGCAGCACTTCATGTGACAATCACCAGCTCGCCAGTTTTTCCTTCGCTTCCTCCGCTTTGAGCTTAGCTCAAACTTAACCATCGGCAAACACCGATACTCCAACGCCAACCAGCAACAAAAAGCTTGCTGCTCGTTATGTTTTGTTTCCATTTAAAAAATGGAAAATTTTCCTCCCTAATTCTCTCCACCTGGAACACAAAAACTGGAACGTTTCTCGTTGAAAACACAAAACCAGCTGCTGATAGGTGATAGCATGAACCGCATGGAGATCGTAGCCACGATCGTAGAAGGGAAAGCGGGCGAAGGGAAAGGATATACTAAACCTCGACCCCCCTCGACCGGCAACCGGCATGTGGCTTGAAAACTAAAAAGCACGGTCCTCCCCTGTGGTAGCTCCTGGGGATTGGCCGCCGGATCTAAAATAAGCTTATAAATTGGCTGATTTGAATACTAAATTGATCATTAGCCGCACGGCTAGTGAAAGTGGTGCGTGATTTCTGCGTCACCAGAGAACCCAGAGGGTTCCCCAGGCCAAGGGGGGGATTGTTTCGTTCCAGCCAACGAGACCTCAACCGCTTGCGCTGCGTTGCGGCTTGCTGTCAACGTCTTCGACTGACGACAGCGACAGCGACGGTGACGAGAATGATAATTAGCACCGTATGGTGGGTAGAGGGGAGCAAAATTTAAAAGATAAAAACGAGAGTCCTTGGCACCGGATGTGGCCCAAGTAATGTTCGTAATATAGAAGAACGCAAGGCTTCGCTTCTTTTGCTCGTCTCGCCTCGCACGAGCGCTGAGTTCTGAGAAAAGGCGAGATCTGGCGCCCGTCATGACCTAATTCTTGCGACGTGTTTTCCATTTTTTTCCAGTGACAAAAAAAGGGAATGAGGAGTTTTGGGGTTGCGGGCCAAAATTACTCCATCACCAGCAAGTGAACCACAAACGATGTTTGCTCCCGATCCGTAGTTTTTTCCTGCGGAAACCCCGGACCGCGGACAGAGAAAAGGCCCTTCCTTCCATTAACTTTCCACGCTCCACATTTCGTATTCAGGGAGGACTTCACGAGAATGGAAACGAGAAAATCCCTCGGCAATCCAGTCGGCTAAGACTCGAGCTCGAGCGAACGAATACGGAATCAGAGGCAGCACAAGGCAGCGAGGATGGATGCTGTCTCGGTGGTTGTGGCTATCGTTGGATCGACGCGAGGCCAAGATCGTACATCAAACCGTGGCAGCGGTGGTGCTCGAATGCGGATACAATCGTAAGCAACGTGGACGCGAACCGCGAACGAATGCTAATTGGAAACGAAATGTGGCATCCGGCGATGGAGAGGCTTCGAAACGAAATCGTTACGGCGATTGGAGAGCAGGGTGTCTGTGTTGGTAAAGTTCAAGGGCATGACTAATGCTTGGTAGAGGTCAGCTTAGAGGTCGGACCGGCGGGGATGATTAACATTTGGGGCAGTTCAGTTCTGTGCGTTCGTGATTCGAAACGAAGAGAAGAAAAAGTTAATGATGAAACTCATGGTTATTAGTTGGGCGATATATTTCCATTTGACTAATCGTGATACAATTGTGGGCGTAGTAACATTATTCTGTAAGCTATTAGTCAAAGGTTTGCATTGCATTAAAGGTTGTACAAGGTTAAATTATTTACTTGGGGAATGTTCTTAAGGGAAAATTGATTGAACTTAGAACATACGTTTTCCCTAATATTTTATTTTACTTTTTCTTTGTTTTGTTTCGTAACATTTAACAAGTAAGCTCTTAAAATTTATCACATCAACTCAGACATATCAAAAGGTGTTTGCATCGTTCACCAGTAACGGCTTTTACAGCTGATGTCAACAATTGAATATAAACAACTTCTCTCATTCCACAATATAGTACGAAATGTGCAGGAGCATTATCAAGAAAGATTTTTGATGATTTTTTTTTAATATTGGGATTTTAGCACTAAAATTGCAAAGGCTCATGTGGTTTTGCTGCTGGAAAACATTTCTAGTTACCTCCAGCAGAATAAAACAGAAGTGATCTAACATTATTTCAATTAAACAACTCTATATCCATTACGTATGCGTATAACTGGCCTTGTCGAGCATCACTCTCATCGAAAATATTTTCCAAACATTCTAACTGCCCCAAATTGAAAGCGAGTTCAATATGATTCAACCATCAACGCCATACGATTCGACAAAATCCAAATCGACGGTAAACCAGCTCTAGGAGCACAGCAGTTGCCTAGACGAATCAATAAACGCGCCTCGAACCGATTCGTCACATTGGCACATTCAACTGCCACATCGTGTGACGGACGGACGGTGGACGGCACCATGCCCGAAACCAAAACAGGTTCATGGAAATGCTCTTCCAAACACCAACCACGCACGGTGCGGTGGCGTGAAAATCGCGCTCTAGCACCCCTAAACCCGGGGGAGAGTGACAGGGAAAAAGCGCGAGAACGAACCCACGGGCAGCGGACGAAAATAATCAAATACTAGAATAAACACATCTCGTCTATCATATCCGGTATGGCAGGGTGCGGTGGTTCGTGTGAGTATGAGGGAAACCGAATTGAGCCACCCACTCCGGGAAGGTGGCGGGTTCGTTTCGGTTGGCTGCGCTAAATCAACATCCTCCTCATCAGGCCATTGTGCGCGTTTCTGGTGTGAAAAGAGAGTGATTCGGTGTGGTGTTGTTCGAACACTTTTTTCTTCCCCCTTTCTCCTACCTCTACCACCACCACAACGAATTTTCCCGGACAAAAATAGAGGGAATGTTTTCCCGAAAAC
Source organism: Anopheles aquasalis (assembly GCF_943734665.1). Lineage (NCBI taxonomy): Eukaryota > Metazoa > Arthropoda > Insecta > Diptera > Culicidae > Anopheles > Anopheles aquasalis. Next base: position 11,085,610 of record NC_064878.1, on the reverse strand, counting down.
TGAACGAGAAATGCGACATAATTTTCCTACGCCGTCGCTCGGTGCACGGATGCGGAAATGTTCGCAGGCCAATTTCCCACGGCCCCAGGGCCGGCTATGATAAATAACCAAACTTTCGCCAAAAGCCGAAACCGGCATGCTGTCCATGTGCGGCCGCGGTTCGGATTTGGTCCATTAAAGGGGCGACACCGCCGCAGGCCCATGCTGTGGGAATTGTTGCGGAAAAATTGAAAATTCATTCCCAAAGACAATGACCATGCGGTGGCCACTAGAGCTTGACAGCGATTGTTGGTGGATTTCCTTCTCTTAAAAATTAGCAAACGGAACGCCAGCATCGTCCTCTTCATCGTCGCGTTTGACGCAACACACTTGAGCCAATCGGAATATCAAATCGTCGGCCAATGCATATTCTGTGACTAGACCGAGTGTGTTCCGGATAGCAAAAAAAAAAAACTTCAAATTATCTGACCAACACGCGCACTCGTGAAACAATTTTACGTAGGTATGTGCTGCTCTCGAGGCTGAAGCAAGGTTTTTATGCTGCTTTCCTAGGTGGAAATGTTCCAGCAGGGGTAGCAGCAGCAGCAGCATTGTTTTTGCGATGCATTCGACAACATCTGCATGTCTGCTTCGAAGCTGCATCCAACAATGGATGCACCATGATGATGAGAGCATGATGAGTGTGTACCACGTGCTTTTCTTCCTCCTTCTTTCTCTCACTCTCTCTCAGCTAGTCTCGGTCAGGTTCAGTGTGCCGGGGCAGCACGTATCTGTAGGGTGCAGCTGCACGAAGGGAATTTTGTGGCACAAACTTCACTCTGGCTCTGCTTGTGGTAGTGATGCTGCTTCACCGCCATCGAATACAGATGAAAATTCGACAAAGGATCCACCCTCGAGGTCCGCCACTGGGCCACATCAGGTGCGTCACGGCTGCTTCTTCAAAAGGATGAAAAACAAACCCAACAAATCGCATCCCACACCGGTCTCACGTGACCATAGCATATCATCATCAGCATCACCCCCGGCGTGGAATTCCACACAAAATCAGAGCAGATCACCTTTCCGGGAAGACGAGGGCGAGCGAGGGAAAACACACACTCCCGGGAAATGCTGCTGCAACCGGGAAAATGAGACCAAAACCCCCCACAGGTAGCAACCGCACCGTCTGTTCCGTCTGCGGCTGCACTGATTTTGCTCTGGCCATGGGCCTGGGGTAACCTTTTTGGCACGGAACGGAAGCGGAACAAAGAAAGAAAACAGAATCTCGGCGAAACGGAAGCACGGCAACGAAACCAAACTTTAATCCATTCACAATGCACCACAGTGCACCGGCAAGAGTGAAGTGAAGTGCGCTACCGATATCCTGACGCGCGCCACGTCCTGATGTCCTTCGCTGCAGCAGTAGCATCCAGTGGAACACACAACGTCGTCACCGTCATGAATTATTCATCTTCGGTGGAAGCTTTTGCGAAAGCAGCACCGTAGAGAGAGAGAGAGAGAGAGAGAGAGAGAGAGAGAGAGAGAGAGAGAGAGAGAGAGAGAGAGAGAGTGGGAGATGATCATGCATCATACACCAGCATCACTTATGATTGTGTATGTGTTTGTGGAAGATTGCAAAAGGATTTCCGGTTCTTGCTGGCTGATCTCCGGTTCTGAGGGGGCCTTCTCCGGTGGAAATGCTTTACGCGTACGTGATCGAAAAACAAAACTGAGGCCCCGGGGCCGGGTGATACGGTCGAGTGTGGCACAAGGACATTCGCACATGTCCACATGATGTATGTGAGAGGATTCACTTCAAAGCATCTCGCCTCGCCGGTCGCCATTTCTCAAGGTCCCTCTAGATGATGTCCTTTCCGGGGGGCGGGTTCATTCCGTTTTGGATTTGTTTTTTTTTTCGAATGCCACCAAACCTGTGGAACCAGATCTTTCGAATTCTTCGTTTAATGGAATCATTTCGTACGCATTCGGAACGCGCTTCGTCCTCTAGCGTTTGTTAGGAGTTGCTGTTGCTCCTTCCCGTACTTGACTTCGCGGCAGCAGGCGACAAACACGCGAAATACTAAACCGAACGGGCCATCGAGCTTCCTCCAACTGCCACGATAATCACTGATACCGATGCTAACGTCAGTTGCGTGGAAGTTTTACCGAAGACAAAAGCTAAAACTTTCGCCTTCTGGGAAAGGGGAAGCGACGTCGTCTAGTGTTGCCGCGCCTTATCGCCACTAAAATCCCAGCTGTCAGTAACACAATTATGCTACAAGCTCCCTTTCGCTGGAACCCTAGTTCACTCCCGGTGGAGCAACGTACACGGTACGCGATAATTTGGCGGAGCACCAAGCACCAGCCACAGCAAACGGCCCACTCTCTGGCCCAGAGGAGACGGTGTCCTCGACCGACGCCGCAAGTGCCGAGAGAGAACGGTTATTGCGTTGGTTGCGTACGTGGCGACCACCGTGGCGGTCGATCCGCGCACCGATTTCCATGCAAAACAACTTCCTTCCTCGGCAAATCGTGGCGTGAAGCAATTCGAACAGAAATTAACCTAATCTCTCTCTTTTTCTCTTGTGCTCCCTTCTTTCTTTCTCTCTTCCCGGTCGCAACTCGGAATGGATGTCTGTGATTTGGTCATGTAAAACATGACCAGCGATAGACCGCGCGCTGCCATTCACAGGTCTGGGAGGTGTGTTTCGGTTGTCTAGTAGTTGTTGTTTTGGGGGAGGTTGAAACAACGCTTCTGTTGTTGTTTCCACGATAAGAAGAATTCCAGTAAATCAAGGACAAAAGGGCGACTTTGGGATGTTGTTTCGACTCGCGCAAAACTTGTACTTTCTAGCGTACTCAACGGCAAAGAATCTAATCTAAACGAACTTCAACTTAGAATCGCAAATCGAGTGACTCGATTCTGTACTTGTAAATGAAGAGATAAAGTCCTGCACAATACTCTAAAATAGTACAAAAAAGATAGGCGACAACATTCATTACATGAGTGTGCAAAAAGAAGGTCAAGAGAAGTAATCTCATTCGATGGAATAGTGACACGAAGCAACTCATTAGATGAATACTGAATGCCACCAACACACGAACGCAAATGATCCCTAGCAAGACCGCCATCAACACGCTTTGTCTGCATGCATGTTGCATGTCCCGAGAATCACCAAGCATACCACGCCCTTGCTATCCATCCAATTAGTCGTTTCTGCTATCAGCACCCAGATGAGCTCTTGTCTTTGTAGTTGACTCCGCTGGGAACACGCCTGGGCATCGTTGTTTTTTGTTGCGATTTACATTCCCGGGCTGTGGTCCGTTTTTAAGCGCATCCTATCGCAAGGCCCAGGGACCACCATCGTCCTCGTCGTCCTCGTCGTTCATGGCGTGGCAATGGTGCGCGCGCATCAGCGAATGATGGGTTTTTGATTATCACCTCTCTCTCTCATTAGGCATAATGAGCTCAGTTCCTTCCGGCTACTGGTGCTGATGCAGCAGCGGGTTCTTAATTAGAAGTAATGGAGGGGTTGGCCAGCCTCGAGTGCAGCGCCATTTGCTTTCATCGTTTTAAAGCGGACAGACTAAACTTTCGACAAAACTGCCACGCTTTGGATTTGATAAAGTCGGTGAATTGTGTGATAAATGCTTAGCTCTTTGCTGCAGTTTCTGTTTAGTTCTGGAAATGACTTAACTAAAAATAACACTTTTGTGTCCTTCTAGAGCGCAAGAGGTTCGCGCTTGTTATAATAAAAACATAATTCTACCAACATCGTAAACTGATGTACCGTTGATGACCTTCAACTGGTGTAAGTCTCGCGATAAACGCGAAAAACTTTGGTCCATCGAGTCGATAAGAGTCGGTACTTGCGCAAAATGCCGCTTAGCCGCCAGGCCATTCGGACGGAGCATTCCTCGCAGTTGCCGCAGAATGTCGATTAGCGCCAAATTACCATGGCCCGCTCGTGGCCGATAAATGACAAACTAAAGGCTCATCGAATCGACGTATTTTCCGGCTCGACGTACCCAACGGCCCACCACCATTCCATTCCATTCCATCGACCATCAGCGCCGCGGTGGCATTCATTTTTAAACAGCGCTCAAGCACCGCGCATCCGGCAACTTTGGCGCCCACCAAAAGCCCCTATCTTCTTCTCCGGCGGGGAGCTTCAGAACCCAGATCCTCATCCTGGCCCGGCGCGCGAAAAGAGATCCTATAAACCAATTTATTTTTATAGTTACTTCCGCGTAAAACGGTTCCTGGTGGCCAAAAACCGGTGGAGAGGGGTGCGCGGTTAAGGCTGCAAAACGGCTGATGGGCATCGCATCCGGAGCGCAGCCAACCAGCCGATTCGCGGGCGCGCTCACGAGGCTCACCAGAGCGATCATACTCATGAATGGTTAATGCGCGACCACCACCACCATCATTTCCTTTTCCATTTCGTTTCTTGCTTCCTCGCACGATGCCAGCCTGCCCACTGGAGGGGCCGCTAATGAATCTGAACCACCAACCAGCGGTAACCGCATCCAGCATCCTCCTTGGTTTTGGGTGAGTTTTTTTTTCTTGTTTTGTTTCTTTTTCTTGCGAACTTCTCGCCATCACCACCGGATACCCTCCAACACCCTTCGATGGCAAATTAGAAGCAGCATTTTGGGGCAGAGAATAGCTCATTCTCGGTGCTCGGCCAGTTTCATGGGCAAACTTTTCCCTCTGCGTCAATTTAACAAATTCACGAGGCCTCGTGGCAGGGAGGATGGTGGTGCTGCTGCTTGGCATTCTGTTCATCGAGGGTGCATCAGCGTTAATAGGTGCCTGATAGTACATCCCCCCGTTCGATGGGAGTTCTTTCGAGGTTCCCGGGGGTTTGTTCTTGGTACACTTGTTGTTTGAGAAATTTTTGAGCATAATTGTTGGAATTTTTTTTCTCAAATAGAATGCTCACCAAGGAAAAATATTTAAGAGAAATATGGTAAGCCATCTTGGTCTATAGTTTGATAAAATCGACGAATTCAGGTTTCAAATAGATTGGAGATTGTAAAATTGGAAAAAGTAAACGATTATAAAGCTGCACAATCATTCTCTTCTCCTATTAAGTAATACAAAAAACGAGAGAACGTTTCAAGAACTCAAACTAAACTCAGTACAACTCCTCCTGTAAGTAGTAACAGCTCCTCAAATGAAAGTCAAAGTTTAAGTATTATCTAGGAATTCAAAGCTAAACAAAAAATGGAAACCAATCGAAAAACCACATTTTTCCGTGGCCCCCGATCCGGGTCCGGATCCATCACACAGTACGATCCATCATCACAACGCACGTCGATTTCTTCGGTAGCAAACGAACTGCCAACTGATTAAACCTTCATCACTCACCGGTGTGCGAAATGCTCGGATCGATAATGACGAAATTGATTCCGCCAATTCGTCCTCCGTCCTTCAGACACCATCGTACGTCTTCACTTGTCAACGAAGTAGCAAAACTGTCTCGTCAGCGAAGAAAAGCCTTCTTCCGAGAAGGCGCCTGACGTTGACGAGCTGCGTAAAGGCCCATCATCATCATCATTCCGTGTTCTTCCGAGTCATGCGGTCCTCATATGCTCTCCATCACTCGAAACGGAGGCACTTTGGGCAAAAACGCACCTGCGTAAGTGTAATGCAGATCAACCGTTCACCGCCGTGACTCATCCTAGACGAGAGTACGGGCGCTGAGGAGATTTTTGAGCAAATTCTCGGTAGCTGCTGATGTGTTGCGACGAGCGTCTAGCGAGCTTGTTCAGAGAGAGTGGCGAGAGTGGCAACAAAACCGATTCACCGTTGGTAAAGCTGATGAATCCCTCTGAACAAATCACGGAAAAAAACCGATCACGATCTCGCTGACGATGCCCCCTCCCCCCTCAGGTTCCTATCTCGCCGCGTAGCAGGTGTTTGGTAAGGTAAAGAAGCGCGAACAACCCCCAGCTCCTTAACCTGCCACGGCCGGCAATGGAATTGAATTTTTATCAATCTCATTTCGCGGCTTAAGGTTCACCGAGCAGCTCACCTACGCGACCGCCCGTATCCTGTCACCGGTTACGCCTCACTCGCTCGCTACCACCACCATCACCACCACCATCATGATCAGCGCCATCAGGCGGAAATATATTTCCATTCACTCAACCGTGACACCATCAATCTACGCCCTGCCAGCCAGCCAGCCAGCCAGTCAGCCAATACTTTCTAGTGCGGAAGGAAGCCCTTGGTACCTCAGCACATACTGTTGTACTCCACATTGGTTGTGCATGGACTTCCGGTACCGCTTCCGTCGCTGGAGAAACTGGGAGAAAACGTTTCATCGCAAAATGGGAAACATCCGATGCGAAACTAGCGTTCCTGGGCGTGAGGAAGAACGTCCGGAGGCAACGGGGAACGGGAAATGTTTTCTAACGAAATAGAAAAGATGATTTCGGGGTGGGCACCACCCATTCTGGGGGGTAACATTCCTGCACGGAATCGAGCATCGAGGGCGTTGTCGTGCCTGCCTCCGGCTGTACGAAAAATACGTTCTACGCGCCCTCTCATACACGGCGGCGCGCAAAAATCGAACCTGCGTGCTGAAAGCTAGAAAATGGCTGACGTGGATAACGTCGAAATCCGAAAAGATGACGACGAAAACAAAAGCGTCCCGTAGAATGACAACGTTTCACGCATTGACGACGACGACGACGAACCGGGAAGGGAGAATCTCTTTAAAATGGTTCGAAGTCGGTCGCTTTCTATACTGGGAACGGTGAGCCTAGGATTCTGTCGAGGCGCGTGAGCTACGAGCGAACTCGAGGAGTTCGTGGAGAGGAGTTGGCCAGACAACACCTCATTCATCTTGGAACACGACAACACGAAAGCGAAACACGTGGCAAAGGACATCTCTTTTAATATAGAAGGTGCACGCTTTGAGGGTGGGCGCCGAAAATGTCCGCCACCACCTTTCCTTCCATCTTCATCCTCTTGCCATGCCCTTTTCCTCCATCTCCCCGGGTGCGCTTTGTTTCTAGCTCGTCGCTTCGCTTCGCGAGCTCGAGGACCACACTTTTGTGTCACAAATTTGGGTGTCTTGTATGTTTCTGTGGCAAGATGCTTCACATTTCCGTCCGTAGACAGTCGCGCGCACACACAGGTGACACGTGCAGGTTAACACGATAAAAGCCGGAGACGAACGGCGGAAGGAGGACCCCGGGAAACATGTCACGGCCATGTGTCACTTGCGATTGCCTGGAAGTATCTGTAAAAGGTATTAGGGTGTACGCTTGAAGGCGCAATGTGCGATGGCAAGATGGATCCCCGGCAGCCCTCGCGGTGGAATCGTGGGAAGCAATATTTCTCTGTCATTTACGGTTTTACTTATGCATGCAGCTGACGCGTGCTGCTCCCTCTTGGGCGCTCTCCCTTCGTTCTGGGACCACCAACGGGTAGCTTCGGTTCTGGGATCGAAGAAAATGAAATAATAATCCCTGCGGTAAGGCTTTAAGCAGTCTCCCTTGGGCCCGGGCCCAGGTATTCATTCGACCGGATTTGTCTCGGATTCGAGTCGCTCGTTTCCATGTCTGCCGCCCAATTAATGTATGATTTTGCGTGCCGTGCGATCGCGGTGATTGATTGTGCGAGCTCCAAGATGGGAACTAGGTAGCTAAGTAGCATTTATAAGGGAATCGTGTAAATGAAAATTTGATTCCTCATTCCGGCAGCTCACACTCGATGCTTGAAACTATTTCCTTTGAACTTCGAGTTGAGCGCTGTCGAGAGTGAAACCTCTAGTGGTTGGTAGCTATTATGTTACTTACGAATGATACTTATCGGGCACTTCAACTGTCAAGCAGGCACAAAGGGTTTGAGAGTCTTTCATTCATCACGGCATGTGACGTCGGTCATGAGCCAGACTTACTGACATGAACTGTTTCCACGACATTTCAATGTGTTTTATGGCGTTAGATAATCCATTTATGTTATCGAAAGTAGCTTTTTAATCAACAAAAAGATGGGATGTATTTTTCTTACATTAACTCTGCTTGGCTAAGACTTGCTGTGAAATAAAGATTTAATCAATGTGGCGAAACATCTTCTACCGAATCCTCTCTTATCGAGGTGCAGTAGAAGTTCTGTAAAACCATAGAAAATATTTTACTGTCGACGTTGGATATTTATGTAATGGATTATTAAAATACACAAAAATTCTTCTTTCTATTGAATCGTCTGCTTTTTTTAATACGTTTTACCTTTAATCCCAGACCAGACCTTTAATTTGAACACAAGCATATAATTTTTATATATGTCCTTCACCTTCAAGAAGGTCAGGACCAGAGAAAACACTGAGCACTCCTGCGACCCCAAACCCATTGACAGCACGAAGGCCCAAGATCAATCAATTTTATTCGAGCGGCAACCAGACGCCAGTCCAAGCCTCCGTACCGGCTGTGAACGAACCGATTGGTAAGGCGATGGCGATAAAACGCGATGAAAACCAATCGATATCGAAGAGTGGCGGGGAGGAAGGGATGGTGCATTGATTTCGACCTTCGACCTCAACATAAGAAACGGAATTGCCGGTTGAAGGGCAATCGGACTCCGAAAAGGCAAAACCTCAATCCCAAAAACCTCAAAACCAAACCACGCTGCAACTCGAATTCCTTTTCCACCCAAAAAACGGACGGGGTGCGGTGCGATTTGCCCTCCCTGGGGGAAGAAGGGAGGGAGGATCCTGAACTCAAATAACCCGCAGGTGAAACAACTTCATTCAAGGTGGTGGGCTGGGTTTTCGGTGTGCTGGTGGGTGGTCGGTATTCGAAGTTTTACGATTCTAATTAATTTGCGGCTCCCGCATGACCCGGCGCCGGTCGTGGATCGATCGATGGATGGATCGATCGAAAACACGGTGCGCCCCCATCCAGACCCTCGCATTAATGATCGATGAGCAATGATTGGAACATATTTAATGAGCTCGACGTCGGCGGTACTGCTCAGCTTATGCAGCTTGCGATGACGCAATCGCGTTGTGGAGGGGGCACAATCGTGATGCATTTCTGTTCATTTGTGGTGCGCTCGTCGCGGCCATTCCAAACTACGCCCTCAAAGGCGCCGCATGTGATCGCTCGATCGTATGCCTTGTGCTGGTAAGTGTGCGTGTGTTGTGGCTTCCTCATCTACATCCTTTATTTTTTGCCGCTGGAAACAAACACGATATGAATAATGGATGCGGAATGTCCTGGCCTACACTCCAGGGAGGCTGCTACCAAGCGCGCCAGTGAGCTGTGTCCTTCCAGGGGTCTCACCAGCTTTAAGGATACGATTCGGCCAAGCTCTTTACCCTATTATGCATACATATATTCATCTCCACTTCCCATTCTCGCCGGCACTTGCCTCTCCTCGTCCCGCATGGTCTCTAGGGTGCAGAAGGCGGCCTGCTGATGCTGCTGATGCTGCTGCTGCCAGAAAAAAGGGTAGACCAACCCTTAACCTCATTCTCCAACGCCTTCAAACTACCCCAAGCCACCCGGAGCGAGGCCTGGCACATAAACGCACAGCGAGTGTGCCAGCGAGGCGCGACACAAAGGCCCAGTTGAGCACTCGATCAGAATATTTAAACGCAATCCACCAGGACAGAGAGAGAGAGAGAGAGAGAGCAAGCGGCCTCTATTTGGGGTTGAGGCTGCTGCTGCTGCTGCTGCTGCGGACACTGAAGCCTGGGGCGTGGACACTGGTGTGGCCCTAGCGTGCGCTTCAAACAACGGTCGTTGTTTTTTATGGATCCAGACCATCACCACCACCACCACCCGGGAGACCCGTATCCCTTGAGGACGCTGAAAAGCATCCCTTTTCAATTCGTAGGTATTCAACCGTCCCTCCCCGCCCGGGCAGGCGATGACAGCATGTATTGTCGAGGACGTGAATATTTGCCGGCTCGTTTGGCATCGTGCTTGTTTTTGAGGCCTTGTGATGGTCCAATCGGATTGAGGAATGACCGTAGCTACCCATAGGAAGCGGTAGTGAACGCGCTGGGAGTTTATTCGAATAGTATTTTAATTGGCTTTATAACAAACCATGAATGGTCAAACAATTTGACGAAATTCAATCAAAACCAGCACTCATAGAACATGTGAGAATAAAATGGGAAAAATGACAGAAGAAGTTAATCTCAGAGCATACTCTGTTGACAGACTACTAAACAAGACTACCTGAAGACATTCAAGCTCAACGCCCAGTTAGTTTTTTATTTTCATCGCAGTCACCATTGATAATACAGAATTGGTGACATTTCAGTAGATGTGTAGGCATCAAACTGTCAAAAGCTAATCAAATTAACCTCAAATTCGCTAGAGGATTGTCCCAGTCAGGCTCAGGCGTCTTCTTGGACAAAATTTTTGGGATAGGACTTTGAGAAACTCTAAGCAAAATCTTACAAACGTACCTTGTGCATCGGCGTACCCCAGAAGTCGTTCAGGAACACGTTCTTGATCGACGAGTGTGGCCGCAGGTCGCGGTTCTCCTTGATCGCGCTAATATCGTCAAACACGAAGCCACAGTTGAGGGCATTGTGGTAGCACAGCACGCACACCAGGGCGATCAGCGCCCCGTACAGGTGGTACGAGGCCATTTTCGGCGTGGTGGACGATGGGAGGGGGTGCGGTTTGTCTGGCTGCAACCGATCACCGCGCCACCACCGCCAGCCACACCATCTGGCACGATTCACTTGCTTTTCCCGGTGCTGCTGCTGCTGCTGCTGCTGTGGCCTTCTGCCCACCTAGTGCCCAGTGTGCATCTGGAAAGAAAAGAAAGAGAAAAAAAGAAGCGAGCATTAGCATTCGTCGGATTAACGTGGATTTTGCAAGGGGGGAGTGGTTTTTCTTTTGCGTTCTTCTGGCAGCCCCAGAACAGATGGCCTCGCAGTCAAAGTGAAGTCCACAGTTTGGTCGGATTTTCTAATTTCTCTTTCCCAGAGCCAAAGCAAACGGTTGGCCTCCGAATTGTTTTTTTTTTGCCATCCCACCCCACTAGGACACTTGTGGTTTCTTGGCTTGGCTGGACGGTGACGCCTTTCCTGGAACTTAAAAACAACTTTCAATCCGTCGCCGAAAAGACGTCACCGTCGTCGTGGTCCTGGTCGAAAGTGAAGAAAAAGCAGCTTTTCTTCCTTTCTCCTACCACTGTGGGGCCAGGCAGGAGGCGGAGGACGAATGGTGCCGTGCTGTCAGCTTCACTTTGGGGCAAATCCCCGCTAAGACAATCCGGACACTCGGGAGCTTCCACCACGCAACGTCCCTTTTTCCGTTGGATCCGTTTTCCTTTTTTGGTCCAAGAGCCCTTGTTTTGGTCCATGTTTGAAGCGCACACCCACATGCGTGCCTTGAGCCGTTCCTTTCACAATCTCATCTTTCACCGTGGGTGACCGAGGAAAATAATACCCCCCTCCACCCGATTCCCTTCCGGACGTTTCTTTGCATTCCCTACACCCCGACACACACGCTGGGGTGTCATCTTTCGACCTTGGCTTCGCTTTCGCTTCGTTCACCGAGATCTCCGTGGTGTGGAGATTGTGGCCAAAGCATTAAACCACATGGAGCCAAGCCATAGCCTCAGTGGCAGACGCTCGGTGGTGGTGTTAGCGGTGGTGGACCTTCTCGAAAAGGTCCTGCCACGGTGTGCATGTGAGTGTGGTGCGTATACAGAGCAGACGTCGGTTGTTTGCCTTTTGCGGTGTTGGTGTGGGTGTGGTGAGGGGGATGCGCACACCCACACGTTCACAAACACATACACGAGACTACGGGTGGCTGTTTACCTTGTAAGTGTTTTTGTCCCCGGAAGGACCAGTACACCAGACTGGCTTCCACAATCCAAAGCACTCGCCCCAGGCACACTCTCCGGGCTGCGGGAGCATTATTCATGGGAAAACTGGGAAATTTGAGCCGTAGGCGTACCAGGTGGGGGGAAGGAGCGAACGGGGAAAAGGGAAAAGAGATGGTGCCGGTGGCAAAGACACAATTCATGACGCCATGACTCCTCCTGGGGACAGCAACCCATCTCACGTGGGGTCCTGTATTTGCAGGAAAAGCAGCAGCAGCAGCAACGTCGAGGTTCAAGTTACGCTTCAGTTCGGAGCAGACGTTTGATAATCGTAAGACCAAGCTTCGGCTTTCCCAAGCCGGAGCATTTATCGGAAACTCAAACAACTCACTGTTCACCAGAAGATGCCAGAAATGTCTAAATGTGGATTCGCCGCATTGGCACAAGTGTTCGGGTCTGGTGAAAAGCTGGCGGATTGTGTTTCTCATTATAACGAAAACACTTCTTCCACGAGGTACAGAGCTACGTCGCGTTGAGGTGCGAGAGTCAGTGTTTGTTCGGTGACAGTTTACTGGAGAAGTAGAATTTCCATCACATTTTTCCAAAAAAAAAAAATCCATCGAATAGCAGTTTCGAATGACTAAGTAGTAACAAAACACTCCATCCATCCGAAAGGGCAACAGGAGACGAAATGTCACGAAACTTGAAATTCTATTCCCACGGCCCCGTCGACAGCCACGAATTTCGTCGAATCCCGGAATCAATTATTTCCCAGCCGGAAAGGATCACTTAAGCATCCTCTTTCCGTACCGACACCGGAATCGACGCGATTTTTTGCGGGGAATCGTCAGAAATAACAACATTTGTCATTGGAACGAACCATTTCGCGCTGGTACCAGATTTCGTTTCCAGCGACACAGACACACCAGCAGGGCGGAAGCCGACGTTTAAAGCAAAAGCAAATTCCTGCTGCTTACGTCAAGAGCAGCGCATTGCTGCGAGCGAGTAATCCATAATTTAAGTTATGAATACTTTTAACAGGCAGCGTAATGCTTTTCGCAGAGGGGGAGGAGGGGGCAAAATCACCGGAAGTCAAAAGAGATTCCAGCGCTAATCGCAAGAACTCGCCGATGCCGGCGATGGCTTTGACAGGTTACGAACACTTCCAGGACGTTCCAGGAGTTGATGGGGAAGAAAGAGGAGCTTTTGGGGGGTTGAATTCCAGCGTACCATCATAAAACCGCGCTACTTCAACAACCGTCCTTGCTTCCCTTCGGCCAATACCCTAGACTCAGCTCACGGTTCGTTGAATTGCTCAAGAAGCAAAGACCGCCCCCCGGGGGTGGTGCGCGCTTATCTTAGAATCCAAAACTGTGCTGGCTTTGGCCGAAAATTAAAGCAACCATTACGGACCAGCAAGAAGATTGTGCTCTGGCGGTTGCGAAATAAAAAGAAGATTTTCAATTCTTTTTTAGGGATCCAAAGGCGCTACTCCTGCTCCAGTGTTTAATAGATTGGAAGTTTATCGGTCATCATAAATTCCTACCATTCCAGAACTGCCGCGAGGCCAGGGCGGTACAGTCGGTGGGGTTGTTCGGATCGCCCGAATTGGGACGAGCACTACCTTTGGAAGAGAGAAATATTCAATAACGTGGTGAGCGTTCCAACTGGGCATAATAATAAAAAAAAACTCAAATTTGTCAGCTTAAAAAATCCAAACAAAATTGTTCATCCGAACACGATCCCGGCAGCATTTGAATGCGACGAGGTGCGGACCACCCCAAGGGAGCTTTAGCGGTGAAGCGAGCAAGGACATCAAACTCTCCCCCTGGTGACAGCAAGCGTTCTTCCGAGAAAGCTATGAAAGCATTACGGATTGAAAACTCAACCAGAATCTCCTCCTGGAGCCGGGCTATGGGGCCGCCCGTACTTAGGCTCAAGGTCGTTCGAGGGTCCCACACCGTCGAAAGGAATCAAGGGAAAAAACGGACCAAACCAACCGCGTAGACCATTCGTCGACAGCTGGTGCGGTGCGCCGTGGTGTGCTCACCGGTGATGCTCGTTTTACTTCCAAATTTTCGCAACCATTTTGACCAAGGAGTCCGCCTTGTAAAAAGCGCTGGCAAGGACACCATCACACCGAAATGGGGGCCCAGTACGCCATCGTCATCATCATATTCACGGTGTGCCGGTAGTGCAGTTGGCAGTGGGAAGGATCGCTACACGGGATAATGGTTGCCTGTCGCACAGCCACGACAACCACGACAAAGAGCCCAGAGCGGCGAGCAGAAGAAGAAGAGGAAGAAGAAGCATTAGGGCGAAGGATGGTCCCCCCCCCCCCCCCCGCCCGAAAGGCCTGCCAACGGCATTTAAAATGAATGGCAGCGAGAAAGCAAAGATGAAATTTAGCACCGCGATGTCGTGCTGAATTTTAAGTGCTTCCTCCCGATACCAACAAAAAAAAAAAAAGGTAAAAGAAGCTGGGGGACGCAACCCAACCACGGCCCTAGGTCGGAGCAACAGGACACAATCCGCAACCGGGCGCCAGGCCCAAGCCCAGGTCGGAAAATGTTGGAGCCGACCAACCAAAAAACCCAAAAAAAAAGAATATCGCGAAATAAACGCACGACGACAGCGAGCAGAGAGAGAGAGAGACTGAACAAAAATGTTTCGACCAGTTTGGGAGGAAAAAGAGACCACCAAACCCCCCCCCCCTTTTTGCACACATACAGACACACAGACACTAAAAGAATGGAGCATGGTGAAGTCTGGTCTGTCCTGTTTGCTGCTTTAGCACGCAAGCACCCTACGGGCCCATGCGACACGTGGTCGAGCGAACCACGAATTCGAGACAAAGGCATCGCGAGCTGGACGGCCCTCTCTCTCGAAAAAAAAAGGCCAAAAAAGGAAGCGACACCGTCCGGCCACCCGTCACGGCTGCATAACGTCACACAAATCGAGAAGTCGACTGGAAGCAATTCACCTCCAGGACCAGTGCCTGGTCCTGGTCGTCCCGGTCGACGATTTTTTCTTCCATCCACCAGCGACCAGCGTGACTCTCGCTGCGAGTGTCGCCTAGAGGCTAATTCCCTTGTCTCACTCAAACTGCGGCTACTCAGGGACACTGACGGTTGAACAGAAATTTACACAGACAACAGCCGAGACCGAGAGTTCACAGTAAGTCACCTACAGTAGAGAGAAAAGAGTAGGAATGATGGAAGAAAACGAAACCACAAAACCGGGACGGCTGGAAGGAAGGTTCAGCGTTCAGCGGCGAAACAATGGCCACGCATAGGATTGAACACGCTCCAAGTCTAAGCTTCACCGGCCACAAACCGAACGAGACAAAAGCTGTCCGCTGTCCGTTGAACCTGCAGCAGCAGCAGCAGCAGCACGGCACACCGAAGAGCATATAGATTGAGCATAACCGGCAATGACATTTGGGCCAAGTGTGCGAAGCTATCTCCCTCCAGATTTGCTGCTACAGCGAGCGAAAATTGGTTTATGACGATGAACCCCCAATTCAGCATCCCCTTATGACGACGACGACCACTTGGAAACGGCTTGAGCGACGACGACGACGACACAAGAAGGACCCTTGGCGGGTACGCGTTCATTTCTTTTTATATCGCCACTAAATTGCACGTGCTCTCCGGGCCTCCTGGTGGCCTAGTGGTGGCCAGTCTGGCGCATCCGCAATACGAAAGGGAGGACTCGGTCATGCGATATTATTTGGTAAATGGCTTTCCGTTTAATATGATCCGGCGAGTCAAGTGTCGACGTTATTTTGAGGGCTGGGAACATACTTTTAAAATAACATCCTCAGCCGGGTGATGGTGGCCATTTTAACAGGAGCGAGGAGGGTAACACATTCCGGAACAACCGACGTGGCGTAAATTCGTCGATTCCCCGGGCAATACTGAGGGGTTGCAATAATGAAAGGACAACAGATGGGACATATAATTTTCGTGAAGGATTTTGATGAAGAAACTGCAGATATACTCCATGATCTTTACCTTCACTAACACAAAGTGTATGTCATTCCTTTTTATCAAGTTGATATTATCGGTAACGCGTTGAACCAAGCCCAACCTTCCAGTCCGATATAAAAAATCTTGAAGGCCTCGAGATGAGGCAGAATTTAATTCCTTTAGACACCATTTAGTGTAACATTCGTTTACCTTTTTTCTTTTATAACAACACAAACCTAGAGATATGCTGTAAAAAAGAAGTCTCAACCTCATGTAGGCATAACTCATGTTAAATTTACTTTCCCCCCCCAAAAACACTTACTGGTGCCGGTTTTTGTGACCAGAGAGGTAGAGGCAATTCCAAATCTGGTTGCCGCACCGGGAAAACGAAATGATGGAGGCGCCAGGTAATTTGATGGAGGCGCCAGGTAATTTGATGGAGACGCCAGGTGCAAATGCATACTTTCAGGGCTTTGTAATAGAAATTGCAATATCTAAATAACCCAAGGATATTGAACTCCTTTATGTGGTGAATGTTTAAATATTGCAAAAATATTTCTGCATTAAATTTTTCGATTACTGTCTACAGTCATTGCAGATGTATTGCCAATCTTCAATTCGACCCCTTTTGTAAACACTTTCGCTGACTTTAAGGATTCTCCAAATTCTACCAAAAATAGCTTCTTGAAACGAGAAGCTGCAGAGTGACGTAGACAAACTTGTAGTGCTCTGACGCTGGCGAATCCCTTCGAGCACATAATACTAGGCAACTGAAAGGGGCTGGATTCAAAGGAACGACAACAGCAGCACCGTATCCGTGGCATCATCGTTCGCATCGCAGCGAGAGACTCACGACATTATGAATAATCCCTGGGCATAATGCACTTCATACCCCGCTAGAGAGGTTAACGAAATTCCACGGAAACCAGTCCCGAAAGCAGGTGTACACAACTCCGCCATCGACATCATGGCCCACGGGCACACGGTTGACACGGCCTGTGGTTGAGCCTTAAAGCTCACCTAAAGTCAGAGTCTGGTTTGGATCTCAAAAGGAGACAGACACACTGAACACCAAGGGTTACCAGAGCGCAGAGATACAGAGGGAGCATCTCTGCAACATAAACACCAACACCATCACACACGGCCGTGGGCCCGGGGAGTGGCGGATCTGGAATTAATTTCCTCGCACATCGTTGCGCGGACTTTGCGACTTATTAACCGAATCCCGGGAAACCATTCCAGGGACCGCGTGCGCTATCGTCGTGAGAAAAGGCGAGAAAAGTTGCCAGCTTTCTCAGTAGGTCAACGGAAGTGCCCTGGACCGGAACGTCGTCATCGTCGCCGTCGACGTCACGTCAACGGCTCTGGTGTTGTAACGCTGGGAAAACTCCCAATAGACACACACCGACACACACGCGAGAGACCGTTCTGGTGGCACGAAATGGAGCCAGCAAGAAAACGAGGATCATGAGCCAGCCTCATTAGTTTATGTGTATGTGTGGAAGGCAAGGTGGATCCTTTTCGCGTGTGCCCATTCCGTGCGGCAAATGTGGTCGGAAGAAGGAGGAAAAGTTATTCCTCCGGGGCCGTACGGCCTTCATTTCCCTGTCAGTGGCCCTCCCCAAGGGTCTGGGGATGCTGGGACCGAGCTTGGGCCTGCGAGCAAAAGTTTTCTCCACCACCAACCAACGCCAGCGGGCGCGAGTGCGTGAGGCGCTTCTTCGATTTCTGCCCCGGGGATTGGAGCCACGATGGGGAGGCCCATAACATCGTCGTCGTCGTCGTCGTCGTCGCTGGGGTTGAAGGTCGGAAGAAGTTGAAGCAAAATCGATAGCAAGGTACCTCGGTTCGTGCTTGCATCATTCGGCATTAATTCGAGGGAAATATTCCTAGAAGTAATAATCATTCATGGGCACGTGTGGGAGGGGGATGAGGTGCCCCATCCCTACCCCCCGGGACTCGTTATGATACCCATAAAGGGAACGCTCCCATCGTCATCACCATCACCATCATCATCATCATGCTGCTAACACATGCGAACGTTTGATGTCTGGTCTGCGGTGGTGGCTGCTCGTCGAGAATGGGAAAAGTTTATAAAATGTTGAAGATATTATGCTGCAATTCTAGGGTCCCCTCTCTCTCCCGCTTTCTCCTTCTCTCCCTTGACATAAAACATAGCCTCACGAACGACCCTTACCTGCCCCGTGCCAGCACGCTAATCTATCATTCAGAACCGCACAACGGAACTCCGGTTGCGAATGGTTTGCGGATAGTAAATCGAAACAGATGAGGCATCCGCACGGGGCCACCGTGATTATGCTGTTATCGTAATATCGCTAATGGACTCATCGCAAATTCGGCCCCCCAGTCAAATGGTCGTTAAACAAAATGCAATCAGGACCCCCCCCCCCTTCCTCCGCAAGACATGATTGATCGAACCTTGGCACGGAGAAAGGGCTTTGAAGCCAATTCGTTTGATTAATGCACGATTCGGAGCTCCAGCGAGAGAGAGACTGAGAGGAGGGTTCTGTTCGTGGTCATGGTCTTCATTGCGCATCGCTTTCACTTAAACAACCGGTGCCTAGGCCCCTTGGTTATATTGACCTTTTGCAGTTTAATTTCAGATTTTAAACCCCTCGAATCGAAACATAGCGAGCTTCCCGGGTGCATCCACAATCCTATGTTTAACTTAGCATAATTATTATGTTTGTGAATTTACTTTCTGATCCTTCAAAGCTCATTTCCTGTTCTCTTTAAGCTCAAACCTCCTCGTATCCTTGGAGCCGTAAGTATGTTTTATGACAAAATACATTTGAACATTTCATTCCATTATCAGTCTGACACCTTGAACACTCCCAGCACTCTTCGCTGAACACTTTCCCGTAACGCCAGCGTCCTTGGTGAATGTGGCCACCAAAAAGGCCCTGGTGTGCCATCCCATCCCGGATCGCTGCATTGTTATTTTTCAGTTACACGAAAGTTATATTAAATTTTCGCACCACCAGCACCGGCACCAGGCTCCTCGGCGAAAATTTTCAAACAACCAGCATGCCGGCGGCCCTCCGTGGCCTTCCTGGTTGGCTGGTCGGCGCCCAGTCCGCTGTTGGCCGCCCTGTCTCACCCTGAAGACGAACGATCCCAAAGTCAACTTTTGCTCGTGATATTCCGTCCATTGTTGCCTTTCTGTCGCACTCTCCTTTGGGCTCTCCTTGGGTCTCTGGCCACACTGGCCTGGCCTCTTGCCACGTTTCGCCACGGGGTCCTCGCAAACATTCGCGCCACCGTTGCCTTTTCATTCGGGAAAAACTCGACGGAGCCGCTCGACGCTCTCCGGCCAGCTGTAACAACTGCCTGGGGCTGTAGCGAGGGTTTACGTTTGACTTCGCTTCGCTCGGCACTCGGAAACTCCGACAAGCGAAAGCCGTGGGTCCCCCGGCGGAGGTTGGCATTATTAGGTTGGGTGAAAAGTGGGGAGCGTCTCAAAAATCAAAATGATCCTGTATAGGCCCCCACCGCCGGACTCGGATTGGTGGGAGAATTGTGGTTACGATACAATTCGATTACGCGATCCGCTCGGAACTGTGCCGCGAAAGAAGTGACCAAAAAGATTGGGAGTTTATTAAGAAGTTTGTTGGTTGAAGAAGGAAATTGCTTATGGCCACGTGGGCAACCGACTCAGGGCTTTTTGGTGGGCGTTGTCCTTCGGAATTTCAGGAAAAGTTTGTTTGGATCGAGCATCGAACGGAGAAAAAAGGTTCACGATAATGTAGTTGAGATTGCAGGTTTATTGCGGTTGCGGTCTATTCTTTTTTCGAACGTCTGAGCAAGGATCGAATACGTTCAAGACGTTTGCAGTATCTTGCTTGCTATTGCAATGTTGCTTCATCCTTCATAAGGAACTATCGCACACAAAAACATATAAAAAGGTTAATAAATATTTTCTATAAGACTACTGGTTCTGCGATAATTTTTTTGATTTGTCTTTCATATTTTGTTTGCATTGGAAAAAAAAGTTCAATGAATTAGCGGACGGTTTCTTATCATTTAAACAATGAAATAAAACCCCTGGCGAATTCAGAATGTTGCCAGAGAAAAGTCTCTAAGAAATTCGATAATCTGGCTTGAATTGAAAGAATGATGCTACGCTTTGGCTTTGGAGATAAAGACGATTTCCAGAAAAGTGACCCATAATTACATCATTTCACCTATTTTATTTAATAATAATCTTCATTGGAGTTAATTGGAAATAGCTGCATTTTTTAAAGCTGTAATCGATATCGTATAATCCCTAAACATTGCATCTTAAAACGTAGCGCATCATTTATGATTTTTGTCACTTTAAGCTCTCGTGCAATCGCTAATCGATTGAAGCGAAAATCCCTTCCTTCGCATGAGCACTGGATGTACTGAATCGCGTAGTATGTCAACGAGAGGCACGGTGGCAGTTGAGTTTGTTCGAGCAAACGAAGGAAAACGAAATATTTCGCGAGCGCAAGCAAGGATGAACCCCTTTCTGAGTATTTACCATCCTGGCTTTGATGTTACTACATGAAAAAGACGAGCAGAAGAGAGGCGAGCGTGGAAGGGAAGAGCATTTTCCTTTCATCTTTTCAACACCGTGTGACCGTGAAGCAGCAGCGGCAGCAGCACCAGAACTCTACACTCTCTGAAATAAACCTTTCTAGTCGAAAGAAGCAGCAGAACGACGCGCCAGCGCAAGGCCCTTCTTAAAGATTTTACAACGAGCCACTCGTGAAGTTTAGAGCTGAGCGGTGGTCTGAGCAAATAAAATCCACGATTCGACCACCGGCAATCGAAGGTGGGGCAAGCGGTGAAGACATTCAAAATTCCCCTCCCCACGCGCCGGGTTCTATTTTATTGGAGGCTCCTTTGGAGGAATTGAAAACATTCGAGGCATGAAATCGCTCGAAAGCAACATAAACACCACGGTGCCTCTCGGTTGGTTCCTTCGAGGGAAAGGATACCGCGCGAAGCGATGGAAGTAACCGAATTACTCGCCACCAACTTGTCTAACCAGTTTACGGCTTCTGCATACCGGGCGTGTTAATGCTAGTGTTAGAGTGCGAGACCGAACCGAAATGCTCTACGGAACTATTTTAATGTTTGCTGCACCTTGTAGCCCCCGCCATCTCCTTCTACTCTTCGCCCTGTGACAGAGATCCCGCTCTGCCGCTCAGTAGCATAAAATGTTAAATAAATGTACCCACTTCGAGAAGGAAACAAGGGTGGAGAAGTGAAAGCGTGGCCCTCCCTTTTGCAGTGGCTTACCGAAAAGCGTCCGGTTTATGCTCGCCATGAATTCGCCATTTCGTGGCGCCGATGTACTGGTGGGTTCAATTTCTCATCATCTCACCATCACCAACACCACGAGCATGATGGTTGGTTTTGACATTCGCGCCGCGCTTCACGCCGGGGCTTCGTGGCCGCGGCGGTGTTGCGTTTGCGTTTAACCAATTTTTAAGTGAAAAGTATGCTCCTGAAGCCCCATCATAACGTAGCCTGGCACTCGCTGTCAGATACAAATACGCGGCGCCGCAACCATTCTCGCCACCACCATTGCATCAATCCGCATCAGCCGCAATTCTGAGCGAAAGCTGCCAGCGCAACGGCAACGGCAAATTGGTGGCGCGTGTTTCACTTAAAAAGATTAAATTAACCTCCTCCTTCTCCTCCTGATTCGGCGTGCCAGGCATGCCCGTAGCAGCATCCATCTGGCGCAGACATTCCGGTTCCATTTATGCTGCTTTTCCGGGCGATCTCACGATAAAGCGCCGCAAACGTTGGTCAGCTCACTGCGCGTTGGACATTGCTGCGTGATTGCAATGGAAATGTTCAATTTCTTTATTCCAACACACCATCACCACCTCGACGGGATGAGCAGTTATGTCGGGGAAGGGGGTGGATAACGAATTCACCAACTGTCCAACCAGCCAACGCATGTGTCCTTCCTGCGGGCCTAATGGTCTCGATAAATCCCATCTAATTAAGACATCGCACGGGGACACTGGTGTGTTGGTGAAATATTTATTACAGTAATAAGTCCTACCGGCCATCGTAAATCGTGGCCCGTGTCCTCCAACATCCCGGTGCGCCAGCCCGGCCAGCGCATCCAAAAAGAGAAGGACAGGAGAGGTTTGGCATGCATGGGGTTTTGGGGGGATAGCAAATGAATTCGATTAATTATTCCATCGACATCAACACCACCACGACGACAACGTCATGGGTCTTCTTGGACACGTGGCACCGTGGGCCGTGATTGGATTTGACCGATCATGGCTCAAAAGCAGCTCCACGTAGCCGCTAACGAAACTGCTAACTCACTCAACGCTCCATTTTCACCTTTCGCCCGGTCAATGGGACCGTCAGTGGACCACACCTTTCGTCGCATGCATGCCAGGGAGTGGTCCCTTTGCTTGCGTCCCTTTTTTATTGTCTTTTTCCCATGACCATCGGGGTCCTTGGCCAGCTGACGCAGGCAACCGAAGCCGAAAACCGGACACTGGCCAGCACATTCCGATTGGTTGTGTCGTCATACTCATCCCCCCCCCGGAAAGGAAAAAGGACACCGTAAGGACAATAAAAGGGAGAGAGAGAGAGAGTAAAAAGGGAAAGAAGAGAGGGTGCGAAAAGCACCGCCTTGACCGCCGGCCGTTGCCATATGGTGGGCCGATTGAGCCGAGTGTCAATCTCCCACCGGTGGGTTGGATGGGATGGGAAAATTGCGAGATAAATCGTTCCGCAAGAACGATGGCGGTCCAGCAGAAGCCGCGAATGGTGGGGTGGCTGAGTGTGTGGCGAAGCATTAGCAATTCAATTTCCAACCCCACCTCCACCGCACACGCAATGCACACATACACCGGACCAAGCCAATTCCAAACAAAACCAAGCACGTGCACAGACAGACAGACACACATACACTCAGTGGTATGGTTGAGAGATGAGTTAGAGAGATGCTGGTTACTCCCGAGGCAGGCGGTGACTCGCGCTGGCCTACTTCGTTGGCGAGTGAGCGAACACCCAGGACGGCTACCAACGACTGACTGACTGACACACTGCGAGAGTGTATCTGTGTTTGTGGTACACTCCCGAAAGCAAGGACGAATTGCAAAATTCATGAAATTGGCAACACTTGCGGCCATGCGCTTCCGCCACTTTCCTGGCGGGAGACCTGGTGACCTCGGATCGGTTTACGACGCCGTACGGCAGCGACGGGACTGCATGGACCGGAATGGGCAATAAAATGGCACGCTGGATGCTGTGGCCGACGACTACTTACAGATCACCACTAGGGGGTGCCGCTCTCGGTTGCTTATGGCTCTCGGAGCCGAAGTTTAGTGCACGCACACATACACGCACACATACAAACCGGGGGCGGGAGAGTGTACTTGCTCTCCTTCTCTTCACTTCGCAGGGATTGTTGTAACTTCTTAAAGGAAAAACACTTCTTTCCACATGGAATGGGGGCTCTACGGTAGCATAAACTCTAAACACAAGCACAACGCGCTCGCGTGCACATACACTTACAAACACACTGGTACTAAATAACGAAACGAAACACTAGATTTCAACAATTTGACCCCAGTGCCCTCGCGGTGCGATGCAGGGGATTTCTTTGCTCCAACAACTAGCTGCTAGCTGCTAGTAAACACCGCGCACACACGCTTTCACGCACAAAAACACTGAAGCACACTGACCGACTGACTGGAGTGCAGGCACACGCACATAAAGCACGCACACACACGCAGCAAAGGAGGTAAAAACACTACCAGAAGCACACGGATTTTCCCTAGAAAGCTGCCCCTAGAAATAAGCACCGTCACGAGGCATTTTCTTCGGCGTGGAAAATGGTACAAAACCAGCAGGGAGTAAACACCTTTTTTCTTATGTTTTTTTTAATTAAAACTACCACCGCAACACGCGTGCTGGAACGTTCGCCTCTGCGTTCGCAAGCTCTGTGGGAAAACAGAATCTATGTTTTATTGTTGGGGAATTTTTGGTGATGGAAAGCAAATCATCCATTTTTCCAGGGGGGGGGGGGGGGGGGCTCAAGAAAAGCTGCATTTTCCACGACACATACGGAAGGACTGGGCAGCGGTGTAGCAAGGGTGCGTGACAATTTTCCAGCTCCAGCATGAAACACTTTAAGAGCGATGCGACATGGGCCCGAGACTGCGGCAACCGTGCGTTTATGCGTCACGCTTGAACGCTTCGCTTAGGGGTGTTATGCTTGCACCCCGTTGAAGAGAAGGGAAAATGTCAAAGGCATCGAGAGCGTCGACCTGGGGCAATTATGATCTGCACGAAGCAACAGCAGCAACAAGAACAACAACACGATTAATCACAGACCAGAGGCAAGGTTAATGATCTGTTGGTCACGAAAATCCCTTTTCTTCGGAAGGCACCAAAGGGGCGGAATATATGTTCGTACCCGTACCAGGTCACCGTGTTTTGATGATGTTTTCGGAGCGGATTACACCGCCTCGCGGTTTGTGTTTAAGATTCAAGGTCAAACCATTCCTCGGGATTGCCTTTTCATACGTTCACCGGGTCGCTAATGCACCCGCAAATCACTCCAGTTTTACGTTAAACATTCTATCAACATATATTTTGCCAACATTAACATAAGCGAAACAAACAGATGCCCCCTCTCGCTCTAAACAAAACTTGTTTTGACATTTTCTGCACGGCACTCCCTGCGCACGGTATCTCATCGTGAACCACTTGTTTCGGAGGAACTAAATTCCGTGGTCTTTTTGTCGTCGATTCTGAACGATCTCTGGCTCACGGCGTTGTCCACCAGCACTGATTGGGCACGTCCCGGCAATTGCCGGTCACCTGCTCGAAGACGATCGAAACCCCCGGCACTAATTAGCAGCGCAGAGCGCAGAAGTTTCCAGTTTTTTTGCACCTTCCCATTCCCGGGCACAACACTTTCCAAACACGCACCGGAGAGGTGTTTTTGCGGCGTACCACTCACCCATCACAATTCGATTACTTCGACACTTGTCCGCCTGATGGGAGATGAAATTTAATTACCACCGTGGTCCAGCGACGGCCGCGAGTTTGAGAATTTTCTTATTTTCAAAACCACCGTGCGCCCGCACTTGGGACTGTCCTGCTCACAAGTTCGGTCAAGGTGATTTTGGAGCGCTGTCTCTTTGCCCTCACGCACACACTCTCGCACAGAATTGCTCTCGCTCTCGCGCGGCACAGACCAAGCGAGAGGGCAAGCCGTTGGTCTGCGCAATGCAACATTTATGCTGTCGACATATGCAACAAAACGTACCTCGCCGAGTGTCACGCTACAAACTCGCTTGCAACGACCTGGATACGACTGGATGGCCACAGGATACGACTTCGCCCAGGACGTTGGCTTTAAAGTGCAAACCGCGGACTGTGCCGCGCCGCGTTCTGTGGCGTTGGATGACGGACACACAGGCCGCAGAACACGCTTCCGTTCGCGAATAAAGTAACCGAGAGACTGCGGGCCTCGGTATCACATGACCGATGTTTTTGTTTCCGAAGCTCGAGCACATCGTGAAGGTCCTTTCGGGCCACGCGTGCGCATCCCGAGGGCGGCCCGAACCATGCTGTCAGTTTACCACCGGCAAGGAACGGTTACAAGGACAGCTGTTGCATGCTCAGCGGTGAATTCAATGATAGATTTTACGAGATATCGGTCGTTACTGCCGTCTCTGAGCGAGGAACAGGCTAACCTGCGTTTTGGATGCGAATATAAGAAAACATTTCATCATCTTCGATGAGATAGGAATGCGAACATCTATAGAACATCTGATCTATTAAATGAGTGTGCTTTTTTGGTCGCAAATTCTAACAGTCAGTGTGCATGGGATTTATTTACATTTTCGATTAAGATTTTCTGTCATTAAATAAAAACTACTGTTGATTCGGGTTAATATTTTAGAGTTTTCTTTTGACAAGCAACAGATTTTATTTTTTATCGTAATTGTTGCCAATACAGCCGTTTTAAAACACATTAGGAAGCAGTTTGAAGAAATTATCGTCCAACAAACATGTCCATTGTAGCGCCTGTGCTCAACCATCTGAGACATGAAAATCGACAATCCTTTGTTAAATGATTATGTTTTTTAGATAATTTCGACTAGTTTTCGTTAAATTTACATTTATTCAACTTTTGGCAACTTTTTGAATATACAAAAGTGGATTTATCTCAAATGATGTGCCTATAATGCACTCCAATGTTAAAACAGACTCGTTCAGTAGTTTTAATGCTACAATGGATGGCAACTTTCAACATTCAGAGCAATTCATAGGAGCTTGGACGTAAACTGATCCGTTTATGACGCGTTTATCTTTGCCAATATTGCTTCGAATAATCCTAAAAAATTATACAACATTCCTGAAAGGAATAATAATAAATAATCGGCCTTAAGCAACATAAAGGCCAAAAGTTAACCAAACAAATGCACCCCAAACAACCGACGCTCGACAACAGACACGGGCGCGCGCTCTCTTTCTCGTTCGCTCCCAAGCGCAATCCGTGTCCTTGTAAACTGACAGCATTTTCCCCTCCACGACGAGGTGTGCAGCCGAACCGAGCACAAATATTCTTGAATCGTGATTATGCATCCCGAACCAGCCCGAATGCGGTGGTCGAACCCCTTTTCCGGTGGCGTCTCGTGGATCAAATTGCATCAACCGAACCCAGCAACTGCTAACCGGTCACCGCGGTCGGAGGGTGCAGGCGTCTGTACCGCCAAACACCGTCCCCCTCGTGACCAGCTTCCTTTTGACCCCGTAAGACCGAAAGTCAGACGGCCGTATGCAGCTCGTACGCACCAGCAGTGCCAATTGGAATCGGCGGCTGTCGCATTATTAAAAAGTGAAAACCAATGTGCAGCACCCACTGCTGGTTGTTGGTGGTAGATCGACGTCACCCTAGGGAAGGAAGCAGCCCAGCCGAGAGGGAGAGAATGCCCATTAGTCCACGGATTACAAGTCTATATCCTGCGAGCACGCGTACCCTAACCTGTCGCCTGTTTCGTGCGTCGCAGAGGGACAATAAATGAAAATTAAACTCCCGGGTTAGGGTACATCGAGGGTGCGAGCGTTAACGGAAGGGATGACTTCTTTATCAGCAATCCGAAGGGGATAAAGGACTCAGTGGTACCCTATACTGACTTTGAGAACAGAATAAAGTCAATTAAATTGTTGGGTTTTCGGAACTGATGAAGGGAAGTAAGATGTTCGTTTGAAATAGTTTTCCCAGTTAACCAGAGGGAAACTCTCTTCAGTCAATCTCGCTCTTCCTAGGAAGCATCAGGTGCAATGACATTTAGAGGAGGATTTAGTTTTCGAAGAAATCTCCATTTCAGCGAACCAACGCTCTTTCCTATCAATCATTAATCAAGCATCCGCATCAAGCACATACTCCAAACACATTCCAACCGAATTGCTTCCAACGAAACGGCCATTCACACTCCTTACCAACGATGGAGGGAGCAATTAAACGCTCTGGCACTAGCTTCCTAGCTAGCCACCACCACCCGGAACCTAAAAATAGAATTTCGGCCACACCAATCGATTCATCATCCGGCCGGATTCGTAACCCAAAAGCATGGGCAAGCACACCCTCTCCCTGTCCTTCCTCACCAGGCCTTTTCCTAATGCCACCCCATAAATCATCGGTCGCCAAAAACTTTTAGTCGGGAAAAATTTTCACCCGAAAAATGGTGCGCCTGACGCGTAAGCTTGGTGCCGATGTATCCTCGCTCCGTTACTTGGTACCACCAGCTAGTGTGTGGCGCGAAGTGATCCTCCCCAGGACAGGGGCCCGGGAAAAAAAGGATTGTGAAAACATAATCAAACCACATAAATTTATCAACCTCGAATGCTAATACCTTTCCGGTGGCAAAAAGGAAGGGGAGGCGAAAACAGGCTAAACGAAGGGAAACACATCCCATCGCACGGGCGCACGGGGGCATCGAAGCGAGGTAAAACTTCAAAGTTCACATTCACGTCCTTTCCATCCCCATTCCGGGCGGGGATGGGATGGGTTCTTGTTCGTATTACTTTCTGGTATTTTCGCCTCCCAGTCGTTCAACCGTCACCCCGTTTTCCACATGTTCTACTGGCGCACCTGAGAGGAGTTCCAGTCAGCATGAGAGAGACGGGGATTCATCGAAGCGTAAGATTGCGCCATCCAACCATCCAGCTAACCAGCAATCCTTGGAAAACCGAAAAACCCGTTGGAGCATTCGGTCGGTCCGTTGGTTGGTCGAATAAATCATTTGGCGTAAAAGTTTTCGGTGGCAAATCCAATTCCCTCGATGGCACCCACTCGAAACGGCTGGATAAGGAAGGGAGAAAAGAAAGGGGAAGAAACTGGTGGACGTGCGCGCGGGTGTGTCTCGCGGGATGTGGGCGAAGGGCATCGGTTTCGCTTCGTCGCTTTGCGCGCGCTTCGTGGCCTCGACTTTCTCCCAGCAACCCGAGGTTTTTGGCCACAAATTTCCCTTCACATCGTCGCTCTTTTTCTCTTTCATTTTCCTCCGCTTTCCAGTCACCTTCGCTGTCTGCATCGTTCTTGCCAGAAACTCCGGAGCGCCAATTGAACGAGCAACGCGAAAGCAAAGGTCAACTCTGGTCACACTCCGAGAAGGTGGCATCAATGTGGGTTACGTTGACCTCAAACACAAACCCAGACAGCACCAGGACGCCGCATGCTTCGATCTTCTATTCTCCTTCTCCAGCCAACCGAACTTCTCGAACCGAAACGCACTTCTCTCGAACATCTCACGAGTGATTATATCGTCGACGGCGTGAATGGAACGAAAGGAACGAGATAACCTGTATCCTGCGTTATCGTAGCCCACCCCTTGCTGATACTGAGGACAAACGCTTAGACGAGACCACACCACGGACGAGAAACAACCAAAAGAACCTTCCCGGGATCCGCCTCGGTTGTTAAACTTTTGGTTCACCGGCAATGTGCCGGCAATGTTGGCTTCTGTTCCTTCTTCTTTTCCTTTTCTCTTTTTCGAAGCAGTAATCCTTGCAGCAGCAGCAGCAGCAGCAGCAGCATCCCATGTCGGGAGGGTCGGGTTGCATCCCGGCCCACTAATCCGGCTCGCACCACAAACAAGACTTCTGACGCTGGCGACTCTTTTGGGCAGCCAACGAACGATATCCGACGAGCGACACCGACACCAGGGTTTGCACGTGCCCTCGACACCGGTCGGTCGGTCACCTCTCGCTCAATTAGTATCCTCCCCGTTTCTTCTATGTCGAGTGTTTTTTTTTCGGTCTGGCCGAAGAGACCGATAAGTCAAGTCAAGGATCGCTGTCTGCTAGAGACCGACCGTCTGTCTGCTTGTCTGGGAGTTTGGGGCGGTTTTTTGAAGGTGTCCCGGGCACGGTTTCTCCTGTTTAACCTTGCCTTCCACATGCATCGTTCATCGTGTGTCTTATTGGGTGGCTCTTGCGCTCGGCAGACGCCAGGAGCAGCAGCAGCAGCAT
The DNA here is from genome assembly GCF_943734665.1 of Anopheles aquasalis. Lineage (NCBI taxonomy): Eukaryota > Metazoa > Arthropoda > Insecta > Diptera > Culicidae > Anopheles > Anopheles aquasalis. Next base: position 11,056,330 of record NC_064878.1, on the reverse strand, counting down.
CATTGTTCTCGATGCTCCTCGATGCTCGTGGACCATGTTCGGTCTTGCACGCAACCGTGGCTTTTCGGGGGGTTGTGTCTTTCGATTGCACTTTGCCTCGTCTTTGACACTCGCCAGCTAGCACGCCAGCTAGTCGCCTGGTTGGCAAATCTAATTTACCGTGGCAAATGTGTGCCTCTGGTGTTCTGGTTATGTTCTGGTGGTTTGTCCCGATTCTTGAGGCTTGAGCTGCGTCTGCTGCTGCTGCGGCAACGAATTCATTTTTCATTTCATTGGTGGTGCTGGTAACGTCTTGCTGCGTCACGCAATTACTGCCACTTGCCGGTGCATGTATCATTCACATAACCTTTTCGGTTGCGTCGAAGGCCACGGCATAGCGCCAAATCGAATCACCCCTCAGGAATGTCTCTTTTTTTCTCCTTCCTTCCTTTCTCGCGCTCGAGCAAAGGAAGATCCTTTTCGAGAACATGGTGCGAGTGTGCGTGGTTGGCACGAAAAGAAAGAGGGAGAGGGTAGGATCCTGCGAATTGTTTCGGTCTGACTGATGAGCAGATTTGGGTTGCGAACAGCGTTAATTGCGGTGCTGGGGGCTTTTTTGCGGGGGAACGGTTTTTGGATCTTTCCTTCCCGTCCACTTCTTTCGCCAGTCTAGTTGCTCCCGGTGGAATCGTTCCGGAGTGTGAATGGTCTTGCTTGTTCGGCGCTGAAATTGGAGAAGGATACGGGTGTTTAATTGAGCTACGGATGTGATGTGGATGTTGCTCCGTACCTCTTAATCGTGATTTGACCTCGGGTTGCGCGGGGTTGGAATTTATCGAGCTGGATTTTCGTTCGGTGCCGCTAAAAGAAATCATGTTGGATGATATTATGTTTCAACGGGAATGCAACAGTAGCTTGGAGGATCTGTTTGACAAAAATAATGGAAATCCCTTCCTTGGGATCGAAATCTTAATTGGATGTTGTTAAAAAGTGTGTGATATGCTTGGATTAGGAGTACCAAGTATTCCTATGCTGCGCTATCAACCGGATATGATTGTTTGTCTCGTGAGTTTGCTGTACGGTGATGATCGATTGTAAATTGCAGATTGTCTAAAATTGCTATAAGATAGTTGTAGTTCATTTGCCAAGCTTTTCCAATCATTAAAAGAAATATATGAACAAAAAGGCGATGCCTAGTATAGCATTTCAACAATCCTTTCAATTCTATTTCAACTTTAGCTACTTCAGTGCTGTTAACATCATGTTAAAATATAAGTTTTAAGCACAAATAGATAAATTAATATATGCTAATAGGTCCATAGCAAGTCATTTGTAAACGTTTGTTAAACAGGGTAAATAAAAACTCGAACAGGCATTTCAGAAATTTAATTTTTCGAGAGTTTCAAAGATTTTCCAGAAATCAATCGGCTTTGATTGAAACAGTGTTTGGAGCATCACTTGGTAAAGAATCTTTCAGTAGTCAGTTTTAGGTTGAATGCACGAGCTATGCTAATGTCGAACAAACGTGCTCCATCCCTTGTTTCAAAATCGTCCATCAGTGAGCAAGCAGCTTAATCTTGCTGCCACGCTGCTGATTTTTGTGCAGTTACCAATGACGTTGCCCAAGAAGTAAATGCAGCAAATGTGCTGCATAATGATCCGTTGCAACCATCAACAGCTACTTCTTCGTGCACCGATGTGCCTGGTTTTCTGTTCGGGCACGTGAAACGCAAACAGAAATTGATTTCCCTGGCATATCATTAGCATAACCGCCCACAGCAACCACCCAGCGTTGGGTATCGTTTCCGCAAAGGTGGTGGGTTCAAATTTCCGGTGATCGTGTATGGTCCCGCTGGCGCAAACGCGGCAAGATTACTGCAATCGAAGCTACCGAGGGCACGCAGTAAATGCTGGCAGTCAATCATCGTGCATTTGGACGTATGTAGAACGAACGTGCTGAGGCAGATGGGGCCAGTAAGCTATCGCGAACATGATGAGGAATGGACCAGCACGGAGCCGCCGAAACTTCACACCAACCTGGTCGGTAGCGTATGGGCATTAGTGCGTCCAAAGCGTCGCATGTCACGCACTGCCTGCTAAAGGAAACATTATGCGACGTACGGTGAGGCACCATACACGAATCTACGGCCATGCACATGCAAGGATCCCTAATGGAAAAGCCATGGAAATTCAAGCGAGTGCGATCTCGATTTGTGAAATCAATCGGATGCCATGTCCTGGTTGACGCACGATGACAGGCCGCGCATTTGTTCCAGCTTGCAGGTGCAGGTCAATGAAATGCAATGTGGTGCATGGACGGTTGATTTGTTTTTATTTTATTTTATTATAGAGGTTCTGAACTTTAACAGTTCTTTCGCCTCTGGATGATTGGTGAATAAAGGTTCTTTACAGTCGGATGATGTAGCCCAAACATAAGTTCTTTGTGCCACAAACTGGAGACATTGATATGGGATTTCTGTGTATAACAGCGTTTCATTTCGGCTCCGGGCGCATGACTTCGACATGCCAGCTTCGTTTAAGGATATTTGAATCTGAATCATAGTGACGAAAATTAACAGCTATTCTACCAGTGTTTTGCCATTTTACAAGAAGGAAATATCATTCGAAAATTTCACTGAGGTAAGGTTAAGGTACACCCGAGCATCTGTAGCTCCTGGTATTCTCATGGACATCGGTCGTGAGAAGCTCTGTTCCCTCCGAATTATCAGCTTTCTCGATGTAAAGGCAATCATCAATAATTGCTATTCAGGGCCCGCTTTGACTTCAGCAAGCAATAAGGCAGTTTCTCAACGTTGACTCCGGTAGTGAATATCGCATTCATCACAACAGGGTGTGATCGGAATCGGAATGTGCCTGCTAGACAAGTGGTTTGCTGGGGCTTGTTATTATAGCCAGCAGACAGTCAAATTATAGGTTTGGTTGAAATGGTGAACTACAACAGCAGAAATTCCGAAGCACACAATTCTAAACGATCAAGCTACGATTTGAGAAACGACTGCAGATCTTGTTGCGCATGGCCGACAACATCGAATGATCTCGAAGTAACTCTAGACGAACAGCTCTGATGGATGGAAAACAGTAATTGGAAAAGGCGTCCCTCTTATCGCAATGTGCAACGGCGGCTACTCAGCTAGCGAAACGCGCATCATCCAGGAAAACGTGGAGGAGTTTTTTAATAGATAGATATTACTTTATTCTACGAAAAACCAGACCCCCCGTACACATTCCAATTCCGGCAACCCAAGGAACTGGGTACCAGCACCTCCTAGGCCTCCTTACTACTTCATTGTTCCCTCCGCCTTGGCATCCGTGCCGTCCGATCGCAACGCTGGGACGCGTTTCGTACGTGCCACCGCGCTACCACTACTGCGATCGTGCTTGCCATTGTTACGGTTGCTCGGCGCTGTCGTTCCTCGCCCTGGTAGCGGTTCCATTCGCGCTGAAGGTGATTTCGCTTAGGCCCTGCCTGATCTCGTCCCAACGCTCGGCACTGATCTGCGCCGTCATATTCTGTACCAGATCCTCGGGTGTGCAGCCATCAAGATGGAGGTGACGCTCTTTCGCGAAGCGAGGGCACTCAAACACCACATGCTCAGCAGTCTCCGGTACCCCATTGCAGTTGGTGCAGTCCGGAGAATCTATCAACCCCATCCTGCTCAGGTACGCCCGGAAGAATCCGTGCCCGGTCAGTACCTGAGTTAGGTGGCAGTCGACCTTGCCGTGATTCCGGTTGCACCAACTGTGCACATCGCGGGTGAGTCGGTGCGTCCAGCGGATGTTGCTGCTCGCACTTGGCTTTGTCGCTCGTCGATCCCACACGTCCTGCCAATCCGTTCAGGGGACGAGCCGTTCGGTTGCCCTGATCGAGCCAGCCTGCTCCGGGGGTCCGTCGCACCTGTTCACAGTACCTTGCGGCTTGCTAGAATCCACATGCGTTCCGTTCGATTGTGTTGGATGTCTCCTTGAAGTCTCGTCATAGTCATTTTAACAAAGCGGCACCCCGAGTGAACAGGATCGGTCACTGAGATTGCGCTGCCTTCAGCCAGTTGCGCTGGTATTAAAAATGATAATCGGTTATCGGAGTTCAAAGTACTACTGCTGGAAGTGGTTGCCGTGAACTGTTTGTTTTTGTTTATATTTACCGCTCATGTTTGCCGTTCGTTAATCTGCTGGGCGGATTTCCGCAACTTGCGCATCTTTTAATGTCTCTTGTCTACGTGATCTGATTCTGCTGCTACTGCTGCGCCTGCTGCGTTTGCATCTGCTCGAGTCGGTACTTCCTTAGCGTTAACAATTTGGTCTTCTTTCTGACGGCCACTTGCAATTGGCTGGTCCAGTGGCGCTAGAAGGAGTTCTGAAAAAAAAAAGCAGATTCCTGTTCAGTTCTCTGGTGGCTGCTGAGCCGGTTCGCCTTATGTTTGGTTAGGTAACAAGAACTCAGCATTCCTTACCAAAAAACAGCAGGGTAGGGCACGCACCACCCTGTTGATGCCGCTGCAGCTGCCCTACCCCCTTTAGTATACGCCTTTTGAGGGAATGCCCTGCCAACCGTTCTAGCACTTAGCCAGGAAAGCGCTCCCCTCCGTCCTCTGCGGCACGATCGCGTGCCTGTCCCACCAAACCGCAACCGCAACCGCGGGCTGCTACCTTCACCCGACGCTCGACCAGATGATGGGGGCAATCTGAGGACGCGGGCAGCCCTTTGACGTTCAGGTACTCTCGAAAGATTCTGCCCTCCGATAGCACCGGACGTCCTCTTGTAACAGCAGGTCGATACGCACCATTCTGGCCAGCACACTTGCAACTTCCACAGATACGGATACCCTTGCGCCCGCGCAAGCAGTCGGCAGTTGCTGCTTCCGCCCGGGGCGGTGCGGCAATCAGCTTCCTCTTACCACTGGTAGGGCCACCATGATGTTTCGTGATCGCGCCCTTCAGAGCTTTGGTCACAGCATACTCCTCGTGGCTCTTCCAGCTGAGGTGGTCATGAATCACTACGCCAAGGTACTTGGGGGTCCTGGGGGGGGACGATCAGGACGATCGTTCTGTCAGCTTCGTTCACACGAGCAAAAACGGGCTTTGTAAGCCCCCCCACCAAGGCCATTATAAGGCCATAAAAAGGAGAAATGAAATGCTGCCTGGTGGTAGGGTTGCATCTACCTTCAGAAATCATTTTTTAACGGCTGGTAGGCTGTTCGTTAACCGTAGATCCACTTTAATCCTCTCGACTAATGCTCCTGCGGCATCAGATATTTTCACTGATCGATTTCCCATCGATTGTAGCCATATTTTATCGCATATTTCAGCTCCTGAACCCTCCATAAGTAAACACCTTACACGGCATGGGCAAACACGGGCACACGACACGTTAGAAAATTTTCACCGCTGAAAATACCACACCGTTTTAAACGAAGTGCTGACAACATCTAACCGAGAGAACCGGTAAGCCTCACGTACATTGTGCAGTGATGATTAACATTCATTAATTGCATAAATTGAACATCCATCCAGCTACGCTTGCTTTACGCAAAATGGAGTTTCTGCCGGCCTCATATATGCAGGTGTGTGTGGTGGCTGCATTTGGAGGTGAACGAAGCGAAGATGGTATTCGTCCCATATTTTCCTTTGGATTTTCGACGCTGCAGAGATCGTATTCCGGATCCACGGTCATGACCGGGTGGAATATGAGTGCCTGGAGAACCCCTGAAGGATTTATCAGGATTCGTGCTCTCGGAATGTATTGCACAACTCCACCGCACGTCATCAACTCAACCGTCGTGACCGAATTTTTTAGAATAACGTTTTAACCGAACGATTGTTTGTGACAAACTAGTTGCATGAATTTTCGCTAGGCATAAAATAAATGGAAACATTTTAATTTGTTGTTTTCTATTTTGTAAACCATTTCGCGACAGCAACAACAAACATGCATCAAATGCAAACATGCATTATGTAACATTCGCACATAACGTGCTTGCGATCACCCTCTGAATCTTTAAATATTGAGGACACCTTCGTCCGAAAATTGATAAGGGACGGTGGATGATGTTGCCAGTGATCGCAGAATAGCATAAACGGTATCATAAGATTGTTCAATTTGGCCGAAAAAGTACAGTAAACATAGAAAATCACCCGGTGGAAGGGTGGTGGAGGGGTGAAAAGTTAGGTTGGGGGTTTGGCAGGAGGTTGGGGGTGACATCCGTCAAACGACGTGGGGCGACATCCGTCAAACACGCCCCAGACAGCAGCATGGTGTGTCGGCGTGCTGAGTTTTTCGTTTTCGTCCTTTTTTAGTTTTTTGGTCCGGTTGATCAAGCTCACTGCATAACGGCAAGCACTGAGTACAATACTTAAACAAATGGAAAAGAATTTTCTCTTTTCGATTATATTTCGCGCACGTAACCTCGGCCCTTTTTTGTGAGGCCGATGAGGTCATCGTTGGCGGTTCAGTGACACGTGGAACATGGAACTGTTGGTCACCACTTTTCGATCACATGATCTGAACTTACACAGCACTTTTCCAACAACAATTCAACTTTGTAACAATTCATATTCCCATTTGCTTCACATAAATTTGCACACACACACACACACACACACAAGGAAGAAAAAAACACAAATGCCGAGAAGCGCACCCAAACGTAAGACTTGCACCACTTTGAATACACCACTAACCTTATTGTTACGAAATTACTTTTCTTCAATTAAACAGGATGTGTCGAACGTTATACATTACGTAATTATGACGATCAGCAGATCATCTCTCAGCAAACAACGCTTCACTACGCGAACCAACGAGCAAACAGATCGAGATGACGATCGCAAGCAACTAGTGGACTTCGTTTGATTCGACATCATCGCAGCCTCTTATGAGCAGCTTGAGTTACGGAATCAGTAATGAGTTCAGTTGCAAATGAACATTACAGAGTACGTACAAGCAACAGCAGGAAATTGATAAGGACACAATCACGTACCGTTATCACATACTGCTCTCCCCAGCCGGCAATCGTGCCAGGCCACAAGTTCACAGTTCGAGCATACATATCAGGCAGCTATCGGACGGAGCATTACCCAGAGGACACCGCACATGCCCCACACTGCTATGCCTCCTGGTGGCCCTCGCGGTCAAATGTTGTTCGGATACTTATCGTACCACAAACCGTTCAAGAAGTGACCACATGCTCGCCCCAAAAAACCCAAAAATGCAATGGTTGCGAAGCGCTCGGCTAATAATCTAATTTTTCTAGAATGCCTGGTTTCGAAACAACTATGCCTCCCTTCCAGCAGATAAGCCTAGAACTTAACGGAGCAAAAAAAAATAAACAAAAATGAGTTGCCCTGCTTCAATGGTTGAGATTGTTTTAATGACCGCTTTGGCGAGGCTTTCCATCGGATGAAGCCAAAGTAATGAGAGTAATTGCTCTCTCATTGCCTGAAAGTGAATCACAATTACTCTTATAATGAATGTGACTGTGATTTGATGATGCTGTGTGCTATGCGAAGTACAACTACTGATTGAGACCTACTGCTGCACGGAACCGTACAGAATCATCTACATCGAGGAGTGAGAATGTAAGTAAATTTTAGCAACTAACTTAATAAGGAATTATCTTGCTTTATCATAGGAAGGAAGAGACTCATCCAGCGATTAACCAATTCAAACAGCCCAGCGCAACCGCGGACGAGATGTTTTGGTATTGCAGTCCGAAGAATCCCTTTCCGAGCAAACAATGATGCATTTTACGCCATGCTATCCTGTGACTGTAAACTGTAAATAACACCGATAGCATTTCAAATGGATCTGATCTTCATTAGGAGGTAAACCATTCCCTCAGCGGAACGTTGTATTACACATTTTTTACCGGTTCAATCTTTTTCTAGTGCCATGTCTTTAAACAACGAACAACCGACGAGCGACCATGGCCTGCTGCAGAAGATTCCTCCATCGCTCGCGATCGAGCGCCGTCGTCCTCCATGTCCAGCTAATCTGGCGTCAATGTCGATACCGTCGCTCCACCTCGATTTGGGACTAACACGCCCTCTCTATCCATTCGGAAGGCCTAAGAAGTTTTTACGGGCTGTGTTGTCGTCTGCCATTCTCATGACATGCCCAGCACACCGAAGCCGGGAGAGTCTCATGCGCTGCGCGACAGTGAGATCGCCATACAACGCGTACAACTCCGCGTTGTATCGGCTTCTCCATCGTCCCACCTCACATACGGGGCCAAATATCCTTCTGAGTACTCTCCTCTCGAACGCGGATAAGAGGGCTTCGTCCGTTCTGGACAGTGTCCAAGTCTCAGAGGCGTATGTTAACTATCCACTAAAATACCTAATGTTAATTCTTTAATTTTAGGTTCAAAACAAACATTTGAAGGAACTTTCCATTAGGTAAGTTGCCTCTAGCTTATTGACCATAATATCTGATTCCGTTTGAAGCTACTAGATGCCAAATCTAAGCCGCTAGTGTACCCAAAACGCGAAGGTGAAGGCATCGGTGCAGCCGCGACATGTAAAACGTTTTTTCCCCAAATTGGTTCATTACAGAAAATGATACTTATTTTCGCCGATTTTGCGAAAAGTTCTTTTTCAAGAAGCTAATTGCGACCCAAACCGGCTAGACTCACTCTCCATCTGTCGAATAAAAGCCTGGCAGCTAATTCACTTTGTGCGAAACCCTCTCCCCCTGAAAGCACGGTTTAATTACGTTACCTTTTTATTTGAAACCTTATGGTACGCAACGTGAGGGTCCTGGAAGGTGTGTGAAGGCGACCGAAGGCACTTGCTGGTTCTGGCGTGTGCGCTCGCAAGGCCAATCATCATTTCTCCT
>NC_064878.1:11035000-11045000 GCF_943734665.1 Anopheles aquasalis | reverse complement strand
GATGGCGATGGCGTGGTCGGGTCAGCAGCCGCCGTTCTGGCCCCGAAATCGATTGGATAATGGATCCACTAGTCCTGCTCCCCCTTTCCTCCTCGTGGAGAGTGCGGTACGCCGGTGAGATTATCTGTGGGCCACGCCGGGGGTTGCTCAATTTGGTATGCCGGCTGGAAGCTGAAGCGTACTTAACGGGAAACCCACCATTGGACGCTGCTCGCGATCAAATCGCTACAGCTTGGCTAGACGGTAAGGGCTTAGGCCGCTATTTTGGGACCGATTCGCAGTAATTCCATTTGTGGCTCGAGTGTTGCTAGGCGTTTACTGATTAAATTTGATGCGCTGGTATGCCGGTCTGGTAGTCAGCCAACCCTGACATTCCAGTTGGACAGAGTGGATCCGTTTTAATCGTTTTAAACAAATATCTGATGTCTCTAGGCCTCAGTTCTTTTAAAAGAATCGTTTGGAATTTCTGGAAAATGTCGTAGTCGTTAATGTGGTTTTAGGCATCTTATAAATAACAATAATTTGTCTTATACAAAACGTTCTATTCCCTTTCGAGATCAAATTCAACCGCTTGCATCGTATAGCTTCTAGAATTCGGAGAAATCCAAAAATGGTTTTATGGAACATTTTTGGTGGCCTTGTCCATAACCAATCGTCAAAATGCCCGATTGTATTTTAAGATTAAAAGGATACCTTATTATTTACGAAGAAATTGTTTCAATCGTGAATGCTGCAACTGAAGCTTAGAACCGTTTATTGAATGACAATGCCAGTGACTTTGAGCATGAGTTTCAAGTGTATTGCGACGAAAGAGGATCTTTGGAGAATACCTCGAACACTAGGAAATGAAGAGTAATGATAGAAATATTTTTAGTGGAAATTTTTCCAGAGAATTTTCCAGGATAAGAGGCTACTAGATGGAAACGAGAATCATCCAACAATTGAAAGTTTTAGGAATTTCCCGAGTTGGTGCTATCGTTGCTGGAAATTTTTTCTAGTCTGAACTATGAAATGTTTTACGAGCATTCAATCACGTGTTGTCTTCAGCGAGTTTCACCGAGCTAGCAGTCTGCTGGCTAATTTATACAGGGAAAAATAAAGAAATTTCATTTAATATATGCCAGTATTAAGCTACCATGTAATTCTTTATTAAAGCATTTTTCTTTTTTACAGGGCATTCTTTGAACTAAACCGGGGTGTTTGAAAGTATGTTGAAAGCCTTTCTATCAGTTTGCTGATCTGTCATCGGTCGAATGTACCATCATCAATAATCGATCGGAGAAGCAGAAACACGAAATTCAAGAATAAACGCCATCATCCGCAAGGCCGCAAGTCATCATCACCGACGGAAGCGTTACAGGCGAGCACAGGGCGCAAAGTGTCCCTTCATTCCGGAAGCTTCGGTCGCATGGCCGGTTGACCGATATGTAGGAAGCGAGAAGAAGATAAAGTTTTCATCGGCAGCATGAACATCGACGCAGTGATGATGAGCCATGGAGTCCGCCAGCTTTCTCGAGAGACAGAGAGAGAGAGAGAGAGAGAGCCCCGGTCTCATCACGGTAATTGAAACATATCCCCGGGAGCATTTAACGAGTCACTTTCACATATGCGTCACGTAGCTACCTAATCTTCCCCCGAGCCTTTTCCTTTTCAATTTAGCTCACGGCCGCAACCACCCAAGCGCGTCTGGAGCCACGCTTTCTTATGCTTTCCTTGTCCACGGAGCAGCGACGCTCACGTCGTCTAGCATGATCATGAAACTAAAGCTTCTCGGTGCGGAATTGAAGGCCATACCCCGTTTCGCATTTTGCCCCGCCTGTCTGCCTGTCTGCCTGCCGTTCGATCGGTTGCGGTGATGTGGGCTCGGATGAAAATTTGAAACCCCGCACAACCCGCCACTTCCTTGGGATCCCTTTCCCCGTCTCGCGTGCGGTTCGAAAGGAAAAACCGAAAAGAAAAGCAGGAAAACTTGGTCCGTGCCTTTTCCCAGCGATAGGAGACAGCATAATTTAATTTATTTGTTCTTCGATGATACTTTCGCTTGGAGGTAGCTCGCGTTCAAGGACTCCACAGTTGGGGCCACAGTGGGTTGTTTGATGTCTAGGAATAGACAACTTGTCGCACTCGCTCTTCTCTGTGTGCTCCTTGATGATCGCCTTGCCTTGACCTATTGCTTCGATGAAATCTATTTCCCATGCGGGCACGATAGGATGCCCCAAGAAGCGCCGGATGTATCGACGAAGGTCAGCTCGACGGAAGGCCGTAGCTCGTGTGTTTGTGGCAATGTTATGAATAATCATCATTCGCTCATCTTACTTTGCTCGAGCGGAGTGGTTTTGGTGCCAACAAAAATATGTTCGTACGCTTGTGTCCAATAGAATGTGATCCACCGCAAAGCGAAAACGTTGTAGCGAAAGAGCAGCTTTTAGAAGCTTTAGCTCCCACTAGCATACGCCACATTTTCGGCATCCGGCGATGCAATGCGGAGCGTTCCGGGATGCATTACCATACCAAAGTGTAGTGGGTGCGCCGCTGCTGGGGGACCAAGAGTGGCCAAGCTCGCAACATAACGGAAAAATTATGTGCCCACCTCCCTCCCTGGTCTGCCTTTCAAAAAAGATCGTTTGGTGTATTCACTCTAGCAGAAGACTATTACTTAAAAGTGGTGCAGACGGCAGCACGTCGTGCAGCGGCATTATTAATGCTGGCTGGCTGGCTGGCTGGCTGCTGGTTGCCGGTGTCGGTGTCGGTGCGATTGTATCCCGTTGCGCATCGGACACCGTCCGGGTCCGGGCCTCCGAATGGTTTGATTACATCCGGCCAGACGGTCAGAAATTATTCATCCGTTTGATGTTCGATGGTTATTTAAATATCATTAGTGCGGGAGAATTGTGCGCGCCCGGTTGCGGATCCGTTTGCATTTAATGGTCTTTCGGGAACGGGGCCGCATGGTATGGTTTCCATTTCGCTGATGAATATTATTTAAAGTGATTCTTTTACCGTGAAAACCCGTTGTGTTTTGTGCAAATGTTTAGGAGAAATGAAGATGGTTTTATAAAACGACATAGAATGGTGCTTGGGGTGCAGGAGAATATTTCTCGGAATTGATCGTTTGATGAACTCGATCAAAATGATTGCTATTTACAGCGAGGTGAACGTTATTACAAAATCTGATAAATGATGTTAGACTAGTTTGAATTCAGCGAATGGCAACTCTCAAAGGATTTGCGCCATAATTTTCATTTGCGACCAGATCAGTGAGAGGAAAACTGACAATAATAATTTATCTTCAAAACCCACTCATTTTCATTTCAATTCTTGAGGTTTTTTATTGATTTTTTCTTGACAAATTGTACTCTAGCATGATATTTATGAGAAAAATATCCAAAGGTTGCGTCTCCTGAAAACCGCAAATCTTTCATCTCAATCCTCGCTTCGGGCAAAATAAATATAAGCTCTCTTTAAACATTTCTGTGTATCAAGTAACATCCTTCTACAATATTAGTTACAATTATTTGTAACAACAGAATCATTAACAACATCAAATGATTGTTTCCCTTTCTAGCACCATCTCACCGATTATCTAAGCTCACGGTAGCTCAAAGGAAGAGAAATATGATGAAAAAAAAAAAACAATCCAATAACCTGATGATCCCGCGATGAACGAGCAAATGCCTGTCGCGCTTCACCGCTTCCACCCCCAAAGACGCGCGCAACCTGAGCGACCGCCGTTGCTCTAGGACCGGCCGCAAGCCCTCGCACCAAGATAATAATAATTAATTTGCAAACTACGGATCCGTTATGAATAACAAATGAGCGAAAGCGAGAGGCTCATAGTTATCGACCGTGGCCGACGACGACGACGACGACGCCACCAGGGAACCAGGCCCCCGACTCTCTCTCCTCCGGCCCTTTGAGTGAAGGAATCGCCAACGCAAAAGCCACCTCGCAGCACCGAAACAACACAATCCCTCATTAATCTTGGATGGTTTTCGTTGAAAGGTAAGGACTTTGCCGGGCCGGGGGTTTCCCGAATTCAAACCGAAATCCTTTGGAGCGAACGCTTTGAAGCGTAAAGTCCGTCGTCCGAGCAACTTCCCGAACAGTTGAACAGCACTCCAGAGCAGCTCGTCGTTGCTGCTGCTGCTGCTGCTGCTAGCGGATCTTCTTCAGCGTTCAGCGAAGGAGAAGGAAAAATTCGAGTGAAACAAATTGAAGCATAAATCAAAAAGTCGTTCCCTTTTGCACCGTGCAGATTTTGCCCGGCGCCCGGCTTAAGAGTGGAAGAAACTCTGGACCGGAAAGCTCTAAGAATTCCGCCACAGCTGGGAAGAGCAGGGCCGTGGAATAAGGAAACCTATTCAATTCCAGTGGCGAGCGCTCTAAGATTGCGCCAACCGCAAGATCACCGAAGATACGATGAGGTCGCACGATGATGCTTCAATCGGTTTTTCGGATAGCGCCGTCGGTCCGTTGGTCCGATAGCTGCGAGGATTTCTCAGACTTTCCAGGCCCTCACTCCATCTTCTCCAGCTTTTCTTCCCTCTAAAGCGAGAGCTTACGCGGTGCTTCCCGGCGCGGTGAGCCAGGTGCCGATTGAGACATTTCTTGGCGGTAAGAGGTTCCTTGATTTCACCGCACTGTGGCAACCGACAACCTGCGGCCGTGGTATGCGCTAATTGGGAAAATATGCTAAAGAGGCACAAGAGGTGCTGTCAGCCGAACCGAGCGTTGCTTCTTCCCTTTCCAGCCGCCACCACCACAGCTACCGAGCGACGCGACGATTTTGGCGAATATTGGCGCAGGGGAAAACTTTGAAATTTCCCATCCCAACTTCCCACCAACCGCCATTTCACCGGCGTGGAAGCATATTTTTGGTGCGAGCATGGCACGGCCGTTAGTCACACTGGATGGCATTCGCACAGGTGGAAGTTATCGTTTTGTTATTGCTGCATAAATTTCCACGGCGATCGCGCAACCGATAGCTTCCCAGCGGGGTGGGAGGACTGGTGTGATGCTTCCCCGTTCTGCATTAGGCACCAAATATCGAACCTTGGGCTCGGGGGTGCCGGTTTGGCTTTTTGATATCCTCGGAGGCACGCGGAAGAAGCCGTGCCGTGTGCCGCGGTTTCGTAATTAGGAGCGCGTGCAGCAACTAACGATATAATAAATAACAACCGGAACAGACCACGCCGCGCGCCTGACTGGCGAACAACTCTTTCGCGATGGGCTTGGGCTTGGGCTGGGTTGCTGACTCTCGATGGATGGTGATGATTACCCGAAAAACAAGCCTTCCGTCTGAGTGACGACAACGGCATTGGGTTTGACAGTGTGGTGCGATGAAGCGACGAGACGGCTTTTCCGGGGACATCATTAAGATTTATTTACATTTTACGTCGGTACCAAGCGAACACGGTACGCTATCGGGTGAATCGTGCGCCGCATCAGACAATTCGAAACCAGATTGAGTGAGCGGCCGTGCCGAGCCCAGCCGGGTCTGACTGACTGACTGACTGACTGGCTGACTTGTTGGATATTAGATTATCGCACGATGAGCAAACGAGATTGACGTGGAAGTGAACAGCGCCCCGCGGAACGCATGATGAATTTGGCGTTGGATTTCACCGAAAACATTCGAACGATCCGACCGTGTGGTGGGCTTTCGAGTGTGAGAGCAGAGGTGGTTCGTGAAGCTGAAACACGGAATAACAGTTTGTTTACTCATTCAACTGGCTGCTCATTTCATTACCTATGTTTATCGGAGGCTGTTCCCGATGATTTGAATATTAAGTTTCCGTTTCCATTCGTGTTGCTTTGGATTAGTTAATTCTGGATGTCTGTTAGGTTGAATGGCTGTAACTAAACTTTAGAACATAGTTAAAATGATTGAAGCAGGTTGTTTTAAACACAAGGATTTGAGCTGTACAAATTTTATAGCTTGAAGCGTGGACACTTATAAAAAAGTGGATGCTCTGGAGACACCAGAGAGCCATCATCAACGCAATGTTTTTATTTGTAAATATTGTCGGCAAGTTGCTCGTTAGATCAACAACAAAAATGAAAGAAACTCTTATGAAATCATATTCGTATCAATTCGCAAAGCTCCATGCAACATTAATTAGAAAAACTTCTGATTAGCTAAAACAAAATCAAACATATTTTTTTAACCAAACATAAACATAAACGCTATCTGTCAGGAATACAGAAGTGACTTAATTAGTTCTATGCCTCGGACGTTAAGGGCGCTTCTATCAATTAAAAGACAAGAGATAAGCCAACGCTTTAGACTCAAAAACTCAACGAAGGCAATTAAACAGCCAGAAAGGGCAAGTCGAAAAGTTACTGATCTTCGATTTGTTGCAGTTAAATAGTTCAATTGAGTTTTATGATAATATGATGCAACCAAACTGTAATGATAGTCTCTTGCGAACCGAAAACCCCGCTTCTGCAATACGATTATGGAAAGAGATTCCATTTTACAAATTGAAACCTCACACTGCTCCGGCACAACAATTGACTGTGTGCTCCAAGTATACAAAACCGATGACGCCGTAATAAAAATGGATACGTACCATCACATCAACCACAGAATCCATCAAATGCACACAGCACCGTGGCGCCTCCATTGCGCTCTGATGGAGGGTGCTTGGGAAATAATAAAGAAAACACAGGAACAGCAGCAGCAGCACATCGTATACTCCTCCCTAGCCACCACTCGAATGATGTCACTGTTACTGACGGGATTATCAAATCTTCAAAATCTAATCCACCGCAGCAAAAACCACTCCCTCCTCCGAATCTTCTGCTTAAGGGTGTTGCTGCGGTGGTGCGGTGTTGAGTGGAAATGTTGCCTCATAACGCACCAACATAATAATTTTATCGTCACATATCTTGCTCCATCCTCATCCTTGACTGTGACTGGCTTGCTGTCCAGGATCCACTCAAGACGAATTCTGGATTGTTCATTTATATGCACGAAGCAAAGTGCTGCGGGGAAACAAGGAAAAAAGGGACCCAAACCACCTCGTCCAAACTCGTCCCTCAGCACAAAAATAATGTATTCTCGACGTAAGCGAACGGGAACCTCTTTTTCTTCTGAACTTTTTGTCGGTCTTTGTCGTCTTTTCGCCGTCTTCTCAAACTCGCTCTTGCTCACTCCACACACGAGTGCTGGAAATGGTGTCAAGGAGAGCAAAAAAGGGAGAGACAAAAATCTGTGACGCACAAATGGGGAAGCTGGAGCAAGACAAAGGATACAATTTTATTGCAACCACCAAAGTGCATTATTCCGTCCTTTTTGGTGTGGTGGTGGTGGTGGTACAAAAATTTACACATTATGGCAAATCGTAAAATGGCGTTCCTTTGCGGCCCACCGGAGACGTCGCTGACACCCGTAGATCAAGCTTCAAAGGTCTGGCGGTGTTGAGGAACCGCAAACGAAACACATTCTCGCATACATGTATCAGCCACGCCATCGTCAATTTGAATACAGAAGGAAGGCAAGTTGTCGGATCAAGATGGCACCATGGAACGAAACCATGGCGAGGGAATCTAGTTCCCGAAGGACCATAAAACATGGCCAGATCGGTTGTTCGCCAGTAGGCAAGCGGAATGTTAATTCTTTCCGTTTTTTTTGCGTTAATTCTAGCGTCGGAACATTAATCCTATGCCGTGCTGCGATGTGCACGGTTTGTGCTGTAACACGCATGTGACGCTGCACGGTGCTTGGTGTGGAAGGAGAAGGAATGCTAATTTATAATGCTTCATGAGCGGAATGTTTAAACCGTTTCTTTTGCCTTGATGTATGTTAGGAGTTAAGTGAAGGACCCATCGGAAGGTGAAATGGTTTTCGGACGGTGGTGGTGTATCCTTAGGAAAAAGTTAAGCAAATTTAGATTATGATTGAAGCCCAATTTTTATAAATTTACCTTAAAATTTAAAGTTATAATGCTCAACTTTACTTTACATTATTTTTTATACACCTTATTCAATTTAAAATTGTAATATTTTTCATTATTTCTCATCAAACCACACAACTTTACGTCTCACTGAATGACGATGAAATATGATTTTGATTTTAGCTTATCAATCACTACGTGCCTCACAGCAGCAGCGTCGCCGGTCTGAGCACAGTAACCACCGCGCAGTGAACCTTAGCAACCGAAAAGCACTACAGCCGACGCCAAAACCAATTCCCCCCGGTTCCATCCCATCCCAGGGAGTGCCAAGTCGGGTGCCGGGGATTGCACTCGATTTCATTTGACCCTCAAATGACACGACGGGATGGCAGGGCAACGACCGTCGCATCGGTGCGCTGTTCACATCGCCGCCCGCTTCGTTCGAACGTTCGAACGAGTGTTGCGTGCAGATAGAAATGATATTAAGCGCCGGCAAGCACAATGCATAACGAGGACGCAGACGTCTGAGAGACGGTAAAGCTTATTACCTCTACCTTCTACCTTCTCTCCAACCAGTCGGGTCTACGGGTACCGTAAGGTTGCCAAAAGCGAACAAACGTAACGAGGCGAAACGCTTTCAACGACGTTCAATCGCTGGAAGATATGATGCAAACAGGGTGCCCACCACCTCCGCAAGGCGCCCAAGGGCACCTTCACAGCAGCGGTCGCTGCACTCGTGGCGCTGGAGCCATAGCAACCCTTAATTCTCCTTTGCCTTTCCCCTGAGCGAGGATGACTTCTCCCCCAAAAAGTCGAGTGGAAAATTCCAACAAATTAATGCTTGTTTTCGCACGAAAAAAGCGCAAAAAAGGGGGAGGCGAGCGAGATGAATACTTGGGCGTGTGAACCGGGCCATCGG
Source organism: Anopheles aquasalis (assembly GCF_943734665.1). Taxonomy (NCBI): domain Eukaryota; kingdom Metazoa; phylum Arthropoda; class Insecta; order Diptera; family Culicidae; genus Anopheles; species Anopheles aquasalis. Next base: position 11,036,183 of record NC_064878.1, on the reverse strand, counting down.
GACCACGTCGGTCTCCGCCAGACGCGGGCGGTGGTTATGCGTCGATGTGCGTCGGTGTTGGATGAAATGAAATCGCTGTTTACATCGTCCTCTGGATATTCATGGCCGATCTGGACTGCGGTACTGAATACCCGTACACACGGTTAGTGTTGGTGGTGGGCGAGGGTGGTGCAGATTTTATGATGCCTTTTTTGCCTCATCTTTCCGCGCACACATTGGCCACAATGCACCACAGCGAGAAGGCAGGGCAGACGACAGGACGACCAAGACGTTTTGCCCGGAGACACCGAGCACATGAATAACGTCGTCGTCGTCGTAATCGTCGTTGAATGGCAAAGGATGCGAGCGAGACCGAGGATCAATGGCCAACGCCCGGTATATGGTGTCCCGTGTATGACAGTACCCACAGGGGAATCATTCCCAAAGTCTGTGTCGGCCACGTCTTCGGTGTCTCTAGTTGGAGGACAAGGCGCTCAAACGTGTCTAGGCAAGCGGCGTGTGTGCCGGCGTCTAATGAGGTCCTTCACCTTTTTTTTCCACCTCAAAATGGTGCAACTTCTGTTTGGTGCTGGTGATGGTGAAAGTGTAGAAGCAATAAATAGAAGATTGTTTGCTGCGTCACCAGCATTCCCCTTTTTGTAAGGAACGAAGCAAGCCATGGAAAACGAAGGAGCTGTTGCTGTCTGGCAAACACAGACTCACACGAACGCACACATACTGGGTTACTGGAGTAAAAGTTAATAACTTTGTTTGGGCGAAGCAACCTAATGGTGTACATGGTGCTCCCTGGAGGACCGGTGTCGATCTCCGGTGGCTTATCAAGAGAACCGAGATGGAGCTGGTAGCGAGCACTGAACCACGGGTTAATGCCCCACCGGATGGCCAATGGTGACTGGGATGGTTGGAGTTTTGAACATTTCAAACTCAACTCAAAAGACCAATGCAGTGGAAACGTGATGCTTAGGATGTTGCTTTCGAGTAGACATCGGTTTGATATTAACTGTGATTTTGAAGACGTCTTGACGACGTGACAAACACATGAAATGATGTCACAAAATTACTTTCTTGCCAAAATAACAGTTATTTATGGTTTAAAGTTTTTTTTGGAAGTGCATCATTACTCATCATTTTATAATAAACGTTTTCAATAACAATTCCTTCGCGTTTTATCTTTTTAATAACA
>NC_064878.1:11022500-11030000 GCF_943734665.1 Anopheles aquasalis | reverse complement strand
ACTCTCTAGTGCTACTGGGGCCCTTTAGCTTTACTGGCACCTTTCAGGCGTTTGTCAAACTATGCTCATAATCAACGAGCTACCCTCCCGGCTCCTTCCCCCCCCACCCAACCCCTTTGTGACCGCGTGCACGCAGACGCGGATTGATTGCCTTCACAACTTCGGTCGCTTGTCCGGGCTCTTATACAAGACACGCCACCGCGCGAAAGGTGAATTCAATTAAACCTGCTGAATACATCACCACAACTAACACTGCGTGCCTGAAAAGGGGGGGGCTGTTGTGGTTTTATTGCGCAACAACCGCGCTCGCACGTAACGATTCTATTACAAAGTGCCAGCAGCAGGATCCGCCCGGTACTCGTCGGCCCTAGTGGGCCGCAAGAAATGATTGGCCTTTTTGGGAAGGGCGGTCTGCCACAAGAGCCACTTCAATCTTCGCACAACAACGGGGCCACATAGGGGGAGAGCAGGGAGGATGGATGATGGAAAACTTCATTTGCGTTATGAAAAATTCATACTTTCCAACCACTTTTCCCGGTGATTCAATACGAATCAAGAGAAAAATGGGAAAAATGGATCCCTCCCGTTCCTTTGCCCGCTCGATTACCAGGAACACACAGAGCCACCGTTGGCGTTAGGGGATGCAAACACACAGAAAGGGGGGCCTTGCGTGAATATAATAATTTAGTCAAAAGCGACCGAATGCAATCGGCTCATCGAGCGCTGGCTGGCAGGCATCGAGTGATTGGCCTTATTGGCCGCTCCATTTTCTCCGTAGCTCCAAGCTGGAGCTTCTGCGGTTCAATCGAATGTCAGTCCTCCTTCCCCTCCTCAGACAGAACACTCGGGAATGGATGAATTGCGCCCCGTAATTGAACCTGATTCACCAGCGCTGAAACGATGATGATGATGGTGCGGAGCGACCGCCTGTAACGAACTGATCCGCCACTGGTCACCAGGCCAGGGCTGTTCGTTACGCCCGTGTGCACCTTCTTGGATAATCATACAGTCATCACCCGAGTGGGTGCACGGCGATGACCGAAAGATCGGGTGAAAACCGGTGGCAAAGGAGCAGAAACCTGAATTGAACTTTCAATGAAAAATTCAATCAACTAAAGCCATTCAATATTTGCTAATGGAACGGTCAGCACGAGCACCACGGGGAGAGAGAGAGAAAGAGAGCGAGATGAGTGCTTCTCGCGGAAAGCAACCAGATCGGAAGACCATCGGCCACTATGGTGCCTCTTCCCTTTCGATATTGACCGATACGAATATCACTGTAATGGCTGCTGCTCCTCTAGCGACGAGAAGCACTTCAAATGGGATCCTGTTCAGCCAGTGGCTGCCGAGGTTTAATGAAAGTAACGCGATTTCCGAGCCCTTTTTAGTGCAAGTGGTTCATAGTCAATGGCTTGCCGTCCTGGTTATGGTAATACAATGGAGGACACCATTGCTTTCAGCGAAATTAGTACTCGCTCTGTAGAAACTTTCATATCTTCGATATACTGCCAATTGATTGAGTTATCTACTGTTTGAAAGATATTTTATGACAAAAAGCAAAAAATTAAAAAGAAAAAAAGCGTTCCCTTATTTTTCCTGAGACCCTTTGCAGCTGGTGCGTTAGCTACTGTGCTGTACCCCTCGCAAGATACGCTTCATTTGTAGTTAATGATGTATGCAGCTCCACCCGGGTTGTGGCTATGTTGCGTTCCATCCTATTCATCAGGTAAACGGAAGCCAAATGGACCGTGGTCGCTACTTCCTCCTCCCGGGATGCTCCTCATGTACTCGCCAAAGTGATCGCAAATGAAGCTCCGTATCCGTTGTAATGACGATGACCCAAGAGAACGAAAGGGAGAGAGAGCCTCTTTGCCCACAAATTGCGTTACAACATCAAAGGCGCTGACGCTACGTTCGGAAAGAAACTGCTATCAAATGGGTCCTACCACCGGCAAGTAACGGTAGGTAAGGATTGGGAACCGAACCAGGGAGAAGGGGGTTCACTTCACTTCACCATCGACGTCCAGTCGGTCTTCGTTCATCATTATCGGGTACCTTGGACAGTGCGACATGGTGGAGAGTAGGAGCGACTCGCCCTTAACGGCCCTTTGCACCATCATAAATATTGGAAAAAGCTCGTCCTTCCTTCGTACCAAAGTGGCACGTGTGTCGTTTCCGTTGGTTGCAACTGCAATCGCCCTGCTCGTGCCTTTGGGTTTACCTTTGATCGGTTTGCTTGACCCAGAAGCAGCGTCGGTTGATGGGAATGTACAATGAATGTCTTAAGACGGATGGCGCCCATAGAAGCGTCCGGTGAACCGGACCGGGCCAGACTCCTGGCAATGAATAATCAAGCAAGCGAAGGAACTGGTGGCTGGTCGGTTTGCGCCTGAAGGGGCGGAATGGCTCGTGCAAAATGTCAATGACCAGCGGGCACTGGCTGACACTTGGGAGTTTGTTTGTTTTGTTATCGGCTCCACGTGGGAGGCTGCCCTAAGATTGCAGTTCAGTAGGGAGGACGTTGAGAAGAAATGTTTTAAGGTATTATTTTCTTTTGATTTAACAAAGATATTTCATAATATCATCGGATATTTCATAATATAATAATACGTTGCTGTAGCTGTACGCTTTCTCTCTTCATTCTCAGGGGGCGCTCTTAAGAGGTTTGGTGCCAGTAAAAATAGTGAATAGGGAATAATATTTATTCCTCGATTTCCAACAAGCAATCCAAGCCTTAACACTCGATACAGACAATTATAATGTTATTACAAGCCATTGCTTATCTTTTTAATTTTCAACGAATGCCAACGCTTGATCAACTTTTATAACACCCACGATAGCAATCGATTCACCATCAGCGTAACTGCGACTGACGACAGCTACATCAGCTCCTTGTCATCGCATAAAATAGAGAATCAGCCTGAACAACAGGGAAGGACCATTGAAAACTGGCAACGTCAGAATCCTCTCTCCCCTATCGCTCGTTTACCAGCATCAGACCAAGGTATTGTGGTACGAAAATTGACAGCATAAAGGGCAGTCCGCAATCGTCAAGTTTTGCTGAAAAAAAACACCTCAATAGCCAGCGGCAATGCGGCAAACCTCTTTTCTTCTCAGCTCTCACGGTCCGGTGTGACCGAAGTAGGAAGCTGGAGAGCAAAAAACAGATAAACAACCATTCTGCGGTGGATGGTTGCGCAGAAGGAAAGGGAAAAAAGGTTGAAAAAGAAAACTGTTTCAAAATGAATCTTCGCCAAGGTGAGAACCGGTCTTAATGCGACGTTGCCAGAGTGTCTCGTGTCGAAGAGTTTTGCTCATTTTGCTCGTTCCTGTTGTTTTAGTTAAAAAAAATTTACGACCCCCACGATGTGTCCTGTTTCACTTAAAGTGACGAAAGTCAGTTTCAGTTGCATCCATGTCTCATTGGCTGGTGTCGCATCGGATCGCCAGCATTCCTGTAGTACCTTAGTGTATGATGCGTCTGATCGGCAAAGGATGACCCGCAGGATGCAGTGGTCAGTGACGCCGGTCACGCCACTCCATTCCAGGGGGCCCGGCCTGTTTGGGGCCTCTTTCAAGCCGAGTCACGAACGCCGGATGTTATGAAAACCAATTTCCGTGATGTGATTGGAAATTTTTGTCATTTTTCATCATCTCCGTGCCACGGTGGACGGTTCCTTCGTGCGCCCCTGCCTGGCGCGATGGTGGGGCTTCCGGTTAACGATTTGTCGGTTGCTTGCAAGCGAGCAGATTCTTTTTTTTTGTTATAGCTTCGCTTCTTCACTGTCCGCTCCGCTCATCGTTTGGCGTTCGGCGTGATAGCGGCGCTTCATCGTGGGGTTTGGGATGCGCGGCAGACACACTCCACCTCTGGCTACTCGGCTGGTCTGCTTGCCTGAAAGCGAAATGGTTATGCGGGCTGCTAACCCAACACAAACGCCTCGCTCACCAGCGGCCATTGTGTCTGATCGGCGTCAGGGACACACTTTCAAACCATTGGACCGCAACGCAACTGCTGATTATTCATAAATCCATTTCGAAAACTTAATTAATTAATCATCAGCGTAAATTGGTGTGTGTGTTTCTGTGATGTTGAATGGTGGTTTTTACGAGCAAGTAGTGGACCAGAATTGATTGTCAAGCTGGCCGGAGGTGACTGCTTGTTGTTGGAGAGGTTTGTAATATTCCCTGTCGGATGGTTCATGGCGAGTCCTGTAGCGTATCATCTCTGTATCAAGCGTAGAAACTGTTTACATTCTATTATTTTTATAAAGTAAACTACTTGAAACATAAATGGTGTACAAGTTTTTTTAGATGAGGCAATTTAAAGAGAATTCACTCACAGATAGGAGCTTAACAAGATGATCTTATTTTTTTTAAATAAGTTTACTCTCAAATATGTTACAAAATGCTGACATCACCACGACAGAAGACAAAAGTGTCAACTCGCTACAGCAGCAGTACCACGAGTCACGCTTGGTGCGGTGCTTGGAATAAATAATGAAAATTTATGTATAAAGCAATGCCATGCTGCTCATCGTTGCAATTTTGCTGACTTCGTAACCAGAGGTCTTGTACGTGGAACTAGCGTCAGCCTCTTGGCGCGTCACATTTCTACGCTTCTTTTCTCGACCAAGAACCATTCCGTTCACGGCATCAGTGGAATCAAATGGAATGATACAGCCGTTCATATGGTCGTTCAGTTTCAAGCTTACACCACAACAACACAACAAAAGCAAAAGCCTCGACCAAGCAGCTGGCCAATGGCTCATGAGTGAGTGAGTGAGGGTCACGAGTCCTTGAACCGCCAGACGCTGGAAACATTGGCCCCTCTCGAAAGGAATCAGTGAAGCGATTTACAATCCGATTCCGTTCCATGGTTTCTACCGTTCACATGACAACCGGATGGTGGTTCTGGTGGTGCTGTAAGTTCGTGAATTCCGGTGGAGAGGGTACCAATAATACAGCAAATTGTACATTGTCCGACTCTACCACCGGTGAACAGTTGATGGCTTCTTTCCTAGTCATGCTCCCGGTGCTCCTTCATAGTGGTATTTGTGTGAACAGAGCATACGAGCGAGAAGGGAACAAAGATGATTATTTTTTTGTTTAAAAATTGATTTTGAAGCTGCTTTTTAGGACTTTCCAAGAATGCTTCTACCAGCAGCAAACTGTCTACGAACAGTTGAAATTATTGCTACTTCCTTTCTCTTTCCATCACACCATTGACTCAATCGTTTGACCACCGCGAAGGGCAGCTTGCGACAGGTAAACATAGACGCCAGCCACACCGCAGCTGTTTCCATAGCGGATCCACCGGTTTGCGGTTGCTGTCGGTGACCGACGATCCGTTTGGTGCTAATTATCACTACCAACATAGTGTTTGAGCTACCAACAGTGATGCGCCTGGCCATCATTATCTAGCTTCTGGTGAATTTTCACACATTCAACAATCAAAGCCCATTACAGGTGTGATATCCATTCCCTGGTGGTTAACCGGAGTTGAGCAATCAAAACCGTGCGGATTGTTTGTTTTCATGATGTTTAGAAACGCATCCGGTGGACAGCTTAATGTAATTCTGTTCGATGAAATGCATGCAAATCACCTTTAAATCCGGAATTGACGCATTCTCCTTTAATTCCTATCGATTGAGAAGGACCTTAAACGCATGGTCACTCTATTGTAATAAAGCATCCGCAACGAATGGTCAACTGGAAGAGCAACCGAAGCTTAAGCTCCTTACAAAGCATACAAAATCACACAGTGATAGAGATGGTAGAGGAAACCACATGTGATAGTCCTTTACCAGTCCACGCAAAGAAGCAGCAGCAGCTCTTTGATTATTCGCATGACAAATGGATGCTCAGCTCCGCTCACTCCATCCGTGGACTGCTCAGCAAACCAGCCGACCAGCGAAAAGTTTAAATTACTTCGTCCGAATGCACATCTATGCAAACGGGAGTATGACAAATGGATCTCTCTCTCTCTCTCTCTCCGTGTGCTTGTGTGTTTCGAGGATCGATTTCTCCACTCCAGAATCCCGGCAAAAGTTCAATCATTTCGCCCAAAATGGGACAAAGTTTCCGAGAGGGAAAAACATTGCTGATGAACCTCGTCCGTCGGACCTGGTGACAGAGAGCCCGAGCGCTGCTATCGGTAAACATTGGAGGCAGCCCTTTAGCTGACCCTTTTCCAGCTGAACCTTCTTTTCCTTTTGGAGGAGAAACAGCAAACGGGCACCGTTTAGAACGCTGATGCCTCGCAAGGGAGCATCGAAGCGGTGGGCACAATGGAGCAATGATCGACCCAGGAGAGGTGCTTACAATTTGCAACCCTTCTCGTGCTGAAGTGTATTCATTTGCTGCGAGCAGCTCGCCTTTTTCCGTCTCCCGAGTGCATCAGTATCAATGTCTTCGATTTCGCTTTCGCTTCCTCAAGCTCAACGCTCCGTTCGCTGTCCGTTTGTTCCTCGAGAGAATGCCAGCATGCCACGTAATGCCATTTCGAAACGAAGGCGAGTTGGCGAGGATAAGAGTAAACATTCGCCTGGCTTCTTTTATGTATGTAAAGCTGGCTGCCGAGCTGGCGTGGGAACAGTGCGGCACGGGTAAGCGCATCGAACCATTGTTTCTGGGACCGCCTGTGACGATGGTCGTTCGAGTTTCGTTGGAAGCTATTTTTGCACTCGTTTGGGCCCCCCCCGGGTTGCATGCCCTACTCGGCACGTAATGGTGTTCGATCAAGGAGCAGCAGGGTCAGCAGTGGTTTTCCTTCCAGCCAAAAACCGCACCCAGAATGTGAACTGCACTTTCTCGCCGTTGAGTGCCGGGGTTTTAAGTACGTTTTTAAGGAATCAATATTGCATCCGTGGTGGGATTTGCATTTTAGTTTCGTTACTTCAACTCTTCGTATCCGGTGTCACCGTTACAGGATCGCCATTTCGTTATATTCTCGCTTTCTTATGTTGGCTTTATGCGAAACTCTCTTCAGAATACCCTTCAGGGTTCACTTCGATTCCCGCAAGTATTCCAATGTACTGGCGCCTCGGATCGCATTACTTTCACAATTCACTTGGCAACACCTTGGCATCATTTGCCACTCCGTTGCGTCACGCTTTGTAGCGCCATTGCGGAAATCCAGAAGAGAAAAACCTGGGAAAGAAACAAAAACTGCGGCCCTGGCGTCGCGCACAAACATTTGCCAACAAAACGATTCTTAATGGTTCCGGTCAGCAAGTTCTGCAGTTCCGGTGTTGGTTGGTTGGTTGGCTGGTTGTCCGACCGACCGACCGACTGGCCGTCCGGTGGACCGTCGGTTGAAAGCAATTAAAGTTATGCGTTGGCCCACCGAGCCCACCATGGCCGCATCGGTGCGAGCCAAAGCCTGTCCGATTTTTCTTTGACGACAAGATTGTAATCGTGGCTGGCATGCCATGGCATGGCCTGGCATGGCATGGCATGGCCTGTCCTGGTGGCGTATCCTATTTGTGTGCGCTCCAG
>NC_064878.1:10870000-11017500 GCF_943734665.1 Anopheles aquasalis | reverse complement strand
GTCAATCTGTCTCTCGGTGCTCTCTGGAGTTTCAATTCCGGAGCACCAGCAGCTCGACTAGGATGATCTTTCGGAAGTCCCGGAACGCTACCATCGCCCTGGTTGGCTGACTGGCTGGCTGGCTGGCCAGCACATTACAATCAACTCCATCAAACAGACTGTAATCACCATTACCGGGGGGGGGGGGCGAGAGTTCCAAAAACCGAAAAATGAAAATGGAAGCTTGCTGTGGGGGTCTCTAAGGAAGCGATGGGAGTCTAGGAGGCCCGTTATGGAAATGGGCTAGTATGGCAATCACGGCACACCAAACGGATTGCTGCTCATCAACCGAAAGGGACGCCCGGACGGAGCCCAATCTGGGGGGGGCGAGCCCCGGAGTGCCTATCAAGACATCAAGATCTATCGGGCCCGGTTCCTGGCGTTTCTTGTCCCCTGTCCCTTCTGCTGTTTGACCGAGCCTTGATGCCACTCGGACGCATCCTGGCGAGAGAGAGACAGAGACCGCACTCAAATGGCAAAGGAGCTGCTCCCGATGCCTACGAGATGACTTTTGAACCTTCGATCGATCGAATCGCTAGTCAGCAGTCCACCGTTGCTCCCAAAAACAATGCCACCCACTCCGGGGGAGGGTGATGTGGGTTAACGAAGGCATTGAAAGGGTGCAAGGTGCGTACGTGTGTCCTTTCTATTATTCATACGATTGTCTCTAAAATCCGAAAATGAGATTTATACCCCACGATGACACCCTTTTGCTACCTCCTGGAATGGACGGACTAATAGAGAAATAGAGAGAGAGAGAGAGAGAGAGAGAGAGAGAGAGAGAGAGAGAGAGAGAGAGAAAGAGAGAGACTTAGGGATGGAATCCCGATGGGACGAGCGACGGGACGCCGTGGCAATCTGTCGAGATGAACGAGCGGCCATCAACTTCGTTCCTGCTGCGCCTTTCCTTCACTTTTGGACCCCCTCGGTTGGCTCGTTGGTGAATTATTAACATTGAGCACTGGCTGTCTGTTCGGATAGTACACAATACAGGGCACCCTGTTTCCTACCCTTCAAATTCTCATCCCTCGTCCCTACATCCTCTATTTTTGCGAGCGGGGAATGCGACTAAATAGAGAAGGGAGGGAGAAGAGGAAGCTTATGCTAGATCACTGGACCGTACCCTTTGCTACTGGCTGGCTGTTTCAGTATTTCGAAAGTGATTATGATCGAGATAGGGTGTGTACCAGTGTGCGTGCGTGCCTGAGCGTGTTTTTGGAGGGAGGAAACTCTCCAGATGATAGCTGTCTCTACTTTATGCAATCATTTGCATGTTTTCCCCCGATGTGTGGAATGGAAATGGTGGTGGCAATACATTTATTTTCATTTACTTGAGTCCTCTTTTGGGTGTGCTGAGTGCTGGAGCACGAAAGAATGATTAAAATGTGAATCCAGCCCATAAAGTAAGGCGGATTTACACATTTATGCCTCTGCTAAGCGTCGACGAACAGATGAATGCCATGTTTCATGGTGTTACGCTCTTTCAATTACAATTCGAACAGCGTTCACGCAGTGTTGAGTCCTTGTTTGTGGGATTGCATGCTGATGCAGCAGCAGCAAACACTATCTGGGACCCTAGAATGGAATGCCATCACCCACACAGATCACATCCCATCACAGGAGGGGGTGCAGATTTTGCAGAAAAATTAAATCATTGTCCCCGGCCCACCGAGGTGTGATGGACGGAAACCACAGTTCCCGCGTAGCCGGCCAACAGCCAAGCCATTCGAGTGGTGGCATTACACAGAATCAAAAACCCCAGAGAGAAAGAGAGAGAGAGAGAGAGAGAAAAAAAATACTCAGAAAGCATCGGACCATTTTAGTGTCACTTAGTGGTCAGTGAGCGATAACAGCGTGGCCAAGCGAAATTCTAAGAGAGAGAGAGAGAGAGAGAGAGAGAGAGAGAGAGAGAGAGAGAAGGGGGGGGGGGGGGTGCAAGAGGGGTGCAATGAAATTCGATTAAAATTTTATTACTTTCCCGATCAACAGCACACAGCAACCATGTGGCCATGTGGTGTTACCATGGTATTCGCTCTCGCTCCGCTTCTCTCCCTCTTGCACTGGTGTGTTCGGCTACATCCTGGACCACCAACCAGCAACCAACTCGTCAAACTGTCATCCAGCCAGTACAGTGGGCCAGATTGCCAGCATTTTTGACGTTTTCTCTGGGTAGGCTCTGGGTTTTTTTCCCCCCGATTGACCTCCACGAGCTGCACCTCTGCAGCACCATCGGCCATCGTACCTCCACCGTTCCTGTCGCCGAACTGTTTTGTTTTATGACGATCCCCGATTTTCCCTGGAATGTCATATTGTAGCTCATAAATAACGGACCGTGCGCGAAACCACCAACCATCGGTGTATGTGTGCATGTCGCATATGCATTCGCGCATTGGTTTCTCAGTTTCTCCCGGTGCCCTTCGCTCGAGAATGGCTGGTGATGGTGGTACAAAAGAAACAAAAGGAAAAGCGTGGAAAATCCTTCACCCTCCCAGAAGAACCACCAATGGAGCATAATATGGAACCGGCAGTCCGGAATCGGAAGTCCCACTCAGTGCGGTGGTTTGGTTTGGGATTCGGGCTGGGGCATTTTTGCTTTTTTTTTGTTGCTCTCTCTCTCTTCTTCGACGGAAGGCAATTGGTGAAAAAATGAAATTGCGTCCGGCGGTCGTCCGGTGTGGCCGCAACCTAGCCCATAAACGGTAAAAACCTGGGACCCCGGATGGATGGTTGGATAGACGATCTGTTCCCTGGTCCGTAGCGTTCCGCAGAAGAGGAACGTGATGTTTATCGGATTGTTTGCATATCACTTACAACACTCGGTAGCTTGGGCCGTTTGTGGCAAATATTGGATCTCGCACAAATGCACGCACACCGCTCACCGCGTGCGCGTGGCGCAATTTCATGCAAAAGGCACCAAAAAACATCCCGAAATAAAAAATCAATAAAAAAATAATAGAAAGGGATCGAGTGCTATCACCACCAGCAGCACCACCAGCACACCCACCATCGATAGTTCATCGGTTTGAAAAGTTGAAAAATGATTGAGAAATGGTTGACCTCGGTCCGCATGGGTTCGCAAGGCACTACGGCGAATGATGCCGAGAAATGAATATCATCGATCCCGAATCACCGATAAGGGATTATACGGGGCCGTTGCTATTTGTCAAAATAAAAAAAAAACCCCGTGGCCAGGGACTGTGTGTGGTGCCCCTTCGGATTCCCTGATGAATGCTTGATGGGATGGGCTATACATGTTTTGCACTGACGCCCATAAATCATTCAGCACATTGCGGGGCCAGTCCGTTTTTGGACAGCGCTGGCGTGCCGTGCCGTGCCTTTTTTTCCACAGGCACCGAACCCTCCCTTATGGGCACGCCTTTTTCCTTTTTCAATTGCAATGCCCCAAGTGGATTGAAGATGGGAAAGTCCGGGACCGGGAGAATGGGTATCAATTTCGTGAAAACCGATAACCGACCAAAGAGGTCAGGATATATTGGTGATAGTTTTACTCATTTCCTTCTCGTCGCTCTGGGCGGTTCCACAAAGATCAATTGCGGAAGAGTGCTTGGAGAAGAGAGCAGGAAGAGAGCACACCGACCGGGGCGGCCTTTTCGATTGAATTGAAGGAAGGAATCAATTTAAGAAATGAATTTCCAGGAGGGAATTGACATCATGCCGCACCCCTCCTGTTGACAGAGGTGACAGTGTGCGTGCATTATGGACAACGGACCGTAATCCGATATCAATTTATTATTAAGCAATTTATGCATTAAGAGAATGACGAATGCAGAACGTTGTAACAGGTGATGAGCATAATACAACGATTGCTTACTTTGCAGATTCAAATTAAAGCTTCAACTCTCAACTCCTATTCCTGTACTAACTCCTATTCCTGTAGAGTGTTGTCCTTTGTATCAGTCTTCTAGACTTGTTGCTGGCAGTCACTACAGAGAGATTTAAATGCATAAGCAGTTGAATAATTTATATCAAAAGCGTAGTGCTATTGGTTACGATAATTTATAGAAAGGATGTACAAGCATTAGCTTTACTCTGAAAGATCAGACAAAAAATGGATTCAATCGGTCATCAGTTCACTCGAATATTAGAGAAGATTTTTTGGTTTCAAAATGTAGCAAGATAAACGATAAAACTACACATTCTTGCGTTGCGTTTGGGCTTCTGGTCAATATCGCTAACAGCAGACTTCTCCAAAAGAAAAAAAATCTACAGGAATCCACCCTTGACAGCACCCTTGACAGGAAAGAAAAAAAAGTTGTTTCAATTCAATGTCATACAAGACCCATTATTACATTCTGATGTTAGCACTTGATGCTCGATGCAAGAGCAAAGCAAGGAGCTACATTCGTAAATTTATCAATCCTACAATGCATATTCTCCTCGACTGCCAGTTACATACGCTAAAAACTCCAGCACTTTGTAGTTATTCCAGTCAACTAATACAGGAATCCGTGGACTTCTACCCCAGTCACCCCTCGGACATCCGCTTCGGAATTTATTAGGAACAATTAAACAAACTTCCAACCAGTATGGCCCCGTGACTGGCTTCCAACCCGGATATCCGGATACCCCACCCCGTACCGGGTGCCAATGTCCTGTGCGATGAGCGCATTCACCGTTGGCGTCGCGCGTCGCGTATTGTCGCCCACATAAAAAGCATTAGCTTATGACTTATGCTACCGGAAGTGTACTCACGGGCAATGCCAGAGAAACCCCGGAGCGCCCCGAAGGGCGTGACGAAGCCGCCGGGCGGGACCGCGACTCAGGAAACGATGGTCGGTAAAGCTCAACAAGTAATGGACACCTTCCGTGAGCAAATAAAAACGTGTTGCTAATTTCATTTACACGCGAGACCAGCGACCGTCCGAGCCACGCCACGCCACGGTGGGATGATTAAAACGTTAAAAATATTATGCCACCGGCGGGGGAAGGGGGGGGGGGGGGGAGAGCATTGTTTCGGTCCCGTTTGGAGCGACCACGAGTGACCCTAAATTAGTGGCTATCATATCTTGGGGCGGTGTCGTCACAGCACTTTTTCACCCATTCGGCCTTATGCAAAATGGGGTCAACATAACAAAAAAAAAACCTTTCCCCCGTCGCTTCGAAATGAAGCCATAAAACACAAAACTTAATTGCGAAGCTCGTTCGTGCCTCGTGGAGGTGTCATCACGGTGCATGATGATGAGGGCAGTAAGGAACGGCACCGGAAAGGGAGAGCATACGGTCGGTCGGACACCTTGGGATGCTCACGCTCGCTTCCATGCTGGATGCTCGGCTGAACCCACCACATGGTAACATGGAACCCAAACAACAAGAAGAAAAAAAACAGGAGCCTTCCCGTTTCCTATTGCAAAAGCAAATGAGGCTCGATAGAAAAAAAGGGGATCATCTCCACCGGGTCCCCTAGCGTGGGCACACATACACGTGCATATGTCGTATGGTGGGATCGTAAATTACCTCCTAACTACCGGCCATTAGTTTAGGTTCGTTGGATTGGAGGGATTCCCCTTTTTATCCGTCGCTTGTGGTGCTTGCGTTCCGTTGGACGCTTAGACAGCCAGGATTTTAGCACGGAATTGGGACGTTTTTTCTCACTTCTTTCTTCATTTTTGTGTCGTTTCCGCTTTCCACGAACATTCGCCTTCGCTCGAGAGGCCGATACACGCATATTTCATGTAAACATTGCCGAGCAGGAAATTGAATTGTGCTAATAGTCCTAACGACCTTCGGCCGCGCTAGAGACGTCCGGGCACGAAACAGGACCGATAAAAAGATGAGGAAAAGGAATAAAAGCCTAGGCCGAAGGACGATGGAGGTGAGTACAGTGCGTTGGTTCCGTTCAGCGATCCGCCCACTTTTGGTGACAATTTTTGTAACCAAACGGATTCACCGGAACGGAACCTGTATCCTCCCCCATTCCATGCCCAGTTCTGGCGTCTGCCGTAGATGCTTTAACCGGATCTTTTCGGTGGTTCCGTTGCTAGGACATGCAGAACACTCGTACGCGTACGGTGCGTCAGCAAAGCGCTCGAAACGGAAGCGTCTAATAGGCAAATAAATCAACCATAACTCGACTCGATTTTGTTCTCGTTCACACGGGTTGGGAGAGCAAGTGGTCCCGGTAGTGAGGTCGACCGGTCGATTGTAACACTGCCAACGGCAGTAAGCGGAATGCCGGATGTTTCGGGTTTGTGGTTTTGTTCTCTAGACCTGATGCCGCACGAATTGAAAGTGCTGAGTGTGCTGAGGAATTAGTCACTTTGGGGTGTGGTGTTTTTTTTTTGTTTTTTTTTTGGGGTGGACGGGGAAAATTGTTGGGTTAGAAATGTTGGTTTTTGCGATGATGTTCCAGTTCATGCATTCTGCTGATCCAATCAATATGCGTTATTGAGGTTTGGAATAAAGGGCGATTGGGAAGACGATGTTTTTGCTGCTTTGTCTTCCGCTTTTCGAAGCCGCAGTTTATGTTTTAGCTAGATTTATATCTTATTTGTGTATTGCTCTTACAAAGAATTACTACTTTCTGTCAGAAGTTTATGAAAATATGAGTATGAGAATATTTAGCACTACTGACTCTTGTGTTTATGGTGAACAAAAGATAATTATGCTAAAAATGGTTTAATTGTGAAACTGAAAATGTTAAAAAAAATCGGTAAGCTAATTAGTTTTCATGTTGCGATGGACACAGAGTTAGAAAACGTTCAACTTAAAAAGACCGTAACAAATATGCGATATGGGGAGGCGTGATTTTGCAAATAGCTAATTTTTTGTAAATTTTGCTCCAATAGATTCCATTTTTGCAGCACAATACTAAGGAAGGTTCTTTGATAAAAACAGTTTATAAAAAGCGATAAAATTTAAATTAAATACTATCGTCCTTTCAAACTGCTTTCTGCTTTAAATTCTGATCAACTTTAATTTATTTGTAACCGATTTTTACATAAAAGCGATGTCAATTCGTGAACAATGATCTCATGGTAGCCAATGTGTAAATCCGATCCATCGTCCAATGTTATCACTACGTACAGCCGAATGGAGGGAGTTGACCCTATTTCTGGTGTGGGAAATCCACTTGAGAATGCAAGGCAAACAAAAGAGCCAATTAAAACTATTCTCTCCCTCTCTCTCTCTCTTTGTCACTCTTATCCCAAACAGAGAGACGCTAAGCTTACCCGATTAAGTGGGACGATCAGGCGGTTTCAAATTGAAACTCGCCCCCCTTCCCCTCACCGAAAAAGTGCCGCAAAAGCAAATAGATTCGGACGTCCGATTCATCCCGGCCGCACGTCCTGGGTGCTGGGTGCAACTTTTTCGAAAATGGAAATCATCTTTCAGCAACCACTCGAAGAAGAGAAGGAGGAGGGGAAGGAGGAACATAAACCGGTGGTGGTCGGTTTCGGTTCGTTTCCACGCTCGCTTGGCCACGCTCGGGAACTAGTGACATAAAAACGGCGCTCGACGAATCAGAAATAATGGACCAGGGGCTAGTAAAATTTAACGAGACTTTATAATTGGTGTCCACCACAGGGCGCGTCACCAAAGGATGGCCCGCGTATCCTCCCAGCGTGTAAAACCCTTTCTTGAGACGCTCACAGAATAGATTATTATATTCCCGGCCCGGCGATCTCACCATCAGCCCTTTCTTTGTATTCCCGCTCGCCTGAGGATGATAAGGGCTTGAAGCAAGAGCACCGTCAGCGAATTATGTGACCGACGAATGATGATGATTGCAACGGAAGTTCTTCCGTCGCATGGCAGCGCAGAAACAAAGTGAAACGAATCGTAACATTCGATGGTGAAGTTCGCTGCTGCAGAACATAAAAGCTAACCAGCGGAACTCTCGGCACCGGTACGTGGGGCCAACCCGTTACAATGCAGCATGTCCGAGCGAGTGTGTCTTCTGCTTCCGGCGAGGATCTCGGGCCGCGTCGCGTTTGGATGATCCCTTCCGTGGATGGCAATCACGGGGTCCCCCTAGCTCGAGCTTGAATTAAAGAATGAATGCTCCCACAAAAGCTAATGATCGAAAGAGAAACGGACGAACTGCTGCTTCTGCTGTTGCTCTCTCTCCGCTCGAGTATCATGACAAAGGTTCTTTCATTTTCCCTTCCGCGCACGCAACGCAACCTCCAGCTTGTCCGGGACCGCGGACAGTACGTTTGTCTTCGGTGACATTAATTAACGTACTTCGTGACCGAGATTTGCTTCGAATGCTGGCGTCGGACACCGTCGGACAGCAAAAGAGACTGGGTGCGGTGGTTTGGGGACGGTGATGAAGTGATGTTTTCATCTTACTGGACGGTCCACCACCACCAGCAGCAGCAGGTAATTAGCGCAATGTTCCGTAGAGCTCGCTGGACGAGCCCCAGGAACCAGGAGACGAACAAGATGTTTGACAAAGGCAGCTCAAGGACAAAGGAAAAAAGGGGGGGAAGTTCTGTTGCTTGCGCGACAAGCGAACGATGATGGTGCCACGGAGGTAAAGGTGGATTGGTTTGGTTTGTGTTTTGTGCATTTCCGTTAGAAGCATATCAAAGTGTACTCCTGCGAGACCGAGTTGGACCTCGGAAGGAAGGACCGTGGAAGCTAATGGCCGACAAATTGGAAAAATGGTCAAGGATTTCAATTACCAATCGTCGCGAATTTTGTGTCAAACACTTTATATAGACAGTTATGTTATTATAACGCTGATGAAACATCGTAATCGTGTTCAGCAACAACAAGAAATCATTTGAAGATAAGTACAGAATTTTTTCAATTGATAAAAGATTCTAAAACTGCATAAATTCTGCTTGAAATTTTTTTTCATTTGTTTTTCAAAAAAAAATTTCTCTGTTAAAATGTTAATTCCATGCTTTGCACTTCACTCATTCTGTAGATTAACTAAACAACTTCCTCACAAGAAGGACACCTTTCACTCCTTGAGTTGATGATAACTCACGATCCGGTTTAAATTCAAGCCAGATCCAAGATGCCTCCTCAATTCGCTTCCCAGGTTACGCCTACTCCGATGCAACCATCGCCAATCGCTTCAAACAAACAACCATCCATCCGCAGCCACAAGTCGTTAAGGAGAATGAAAGAAGATTAATGCATTTCGTGCACGTTCGCTCGCGCCACTTATTACACTCTGACCGACTGCCAGTAACCGGTAATCGAGACACACACGCTGGTAGGCCGGTTTTCGAAGAACCCTTTTCCCATTTCAACCTTCAGACAACTCCCAGAAGTTATTGCCTGCCGTGTGGTCACATCATTTATATGCCACTTCCCAGCCTCGTCCGGTTCTGGTTGGTTGTCAAATGAGCAGGCACACTCATGTAGTTACTGGGGACAGACAGCACGAGGACATCAATATGGCGAACCGGTGGCTTCTCACTAGGCCGGCACCGGAGATGGTTGTAATAAATGATCCGTAACTATCTTGGAATGTTCTGGTAGGTAAGGCGCGACGCTTTATGCAGTGAGTGGTTACCACGGTGTCCACGGAACCGATCCGGTCCAAATGGAGGCCGAGATGCTTCTTCTCGACCCAACGAGGCTCTCGGAACTGCTGCGCAAGGAATGCATCGTCTCTGATCCGCACGTGTCAATCGATGGTGTCCTAGTGGCTCGGTACCAGGTCCGGCAACCCTGGAACCCCCGGCCCCTATGATGCTATGGCAACGATGAAGATCTATCACCGAAGGGATCCATTTCGGTGGCCACGGACGCATTATTGGAGCAGCCACGCAAGCGGCTTCAAGCAATCGTCGTCGTCACTTGTCCGCCGTCCACTTTCTGATGACTACGACGCTAAGCTGAGCTTCACCGAGCTCACCAACGGTCTCTCGGTCTCGTGCATCGAGACGAAGTGCCGATCCGATTGTGGTTGTTCACGCTGGCGACTGGCCATTTGTCCTGGCATCTCGTCCACAGTGATGGTAACCAAGGGAACCAGGAAGGCCGAGCGTGGTCGCTCTCCGAGGGGACCTCACCTTTGAAGTCATCAAGCACCCTTGTGGTGGATTCAGGGGATCCGCCTGCTAAGCTAGTCCATTGCACGGTTGACGTTTCATTGGACGGTCTGTTTCAGTCGGTCAGACAGTTCGTGACATGCAGATGCGCGTTTGGCGGTGACTTGTAGGACGAGGAAGCGACAGAACAGAACTGAATGAGTTCACTATCGTGGCGGAATGATTCGTTTATCGGCTCGAAAGATGTCACCTTCGGTGTGATTAATATAGGCCATTCCAATATGGAGACATTCCGTTAGTTGCATTTTGATTTGATCGAATGATTCACGATCTTTGAGCAAATGGTTTGAAGTGGATTGTTAAATTGTCATATCATTAAAGTCCAAAGCAATAAACCGTGTTCTGAAGATTCCGATTTAACTCGGAATTTCTATTTAGAGATGATATGAGGTCCTAAAGTTGTATCAGAAGAGCAGATATGTTCTCTGAATGCTTTCACTATTGATTCAAATCTGCTTCTGTTCCCTTGAGTTCATTTACTTCACTTCCTAAAAAAAGATGTGACAGTTTCCTGTTGAATTTTTGACTCTAGCTTTAAAATGAACTTCCTCTCGTTTCATTACTCCACCATGTGGCCCAAAAAAGCAATAAAAGGCAGATATTACGATTAATTTTATTTTATTGGATTCCCTTGCCACAAGATTAGCTCCATTAAGGGAATGGACTAGGAATGCACCACAGTCACTTACACTGTACGATTGTGTCGTTCCGTTTTTTCTTTCCCGCACTAACGCCATCTTCCCGTTGCACATCGGTGCACTCATGTTTACACAGAGAACGGAAATTGTTTTCCTCCGTACAGTATTACAAAGCTGAGAGCTGGGAACTGCTCACTATGCTCCTTTCCAGGCACACCAAACAAAGCTGGTTATTCAAATTTCGGTCGCTTGGTGAAGCGGAGTACAGTTCGTTGGTTACCAGTGGACTTTGGTTTTGTTTCGTATTTACAAAGAAGCACTCGGTGTCTTTCCTCGGTGCTGCGGCTACATTTTCATTGCAAACCGGAGCTAATGTTTGTGGTTGGTTGGTTCATGTATCTTTGCCGGAGAATGGTTTGTTTGGTTTAGACGAAACGGTCGTAAATACAGGATCTGGTCAAGGAATACTAGATGGAGTGTTCAAAGCACATCGAATACGCGAAGCTTATTGAGGGCATCGCTTGGAGAAAAGCGAGTTCATTCCATCCTGCTACTGTATTCGCAGTGGAAAGAGTTCAACTCACCGTTGCTAGTAGACAAAACAAGTACAACGAAACTACGAAACGGTTCCACAATACAATCTCGGAGAACAGCACACCGAAGCAAATCAAATTATTGCTCCACTACTGGCTACCACTCGTTCGGTTCGTTCCTTACGGACTGGCTATAATTTTGTGGCTGGGCCGGCCACTAAGAGGACTGGCGCAGAGAGGTTAAGACGCAAACCCACTTGCCCAAACCCATTGTTGAAAAGTTGCACCGAATCCGTAGCAGAGAACCCGCTGAGTAGCCCTCATCATCACCACCACCACCATCGCACTTTCTGGAGTCTCGCATCGCCGTACCGCAAGTTTCTTCGAAGTCTTGGTCTCTAGCAACCATCGTACGGGTTGACATCGCCTTTCTCTCCGATTGTCCATTCCCCCCCCCCCTCCAAAGGCCACCTCCCTCCCATCCAGCCAGCGAGTGATTCAATGACCAGGCGGAGGTTGCTTGAAAACAAAAGCGAGAAAACCCCTCTCCACCAGCTACCAGAGGCCAGAAGTCCACCAGTTTTCACTCTTGTCACTTCAATCCACTCGCTCGCTCGAGATAAAGTGAGAAAAGGAGAGAGATAGAGAGCGGAAAGGATGGAAAGAAAACCTCCCGCGGGGGAAACTTTCTCGCTAATTTTGTTTGTAAAATCTTCAAACCAACAAAGCCCAACCCCACCCCGTTCCCCGTTGTTTGCCGTCGGGATTGTTCTGCAGAAATGAAATCAAAAAGAAATAAAAAGAGAAAAAAAACGGAGGGAAAAGGGGAGCGAGGGCCAGGGGAGTGAAAACTAAAGTTCAAAGGGACCAAAAAGGGGGACGCTGCTGCAGCTGTCACTGGGCATTGTTGTGCTGCTCCATTTTCCGACCACTTCACCCAGTCCGCAACCCAACCACCCAACCGTCGCATCGGCTTCGTGTGCGGAGTGCATTAAAGTGAAATCAAGCGATCGGGCTAAGAAGATAAGATACTGTTCCCGGTTCCCGGGTCGGTGGAGCTGGCAAATGGCGCTTACAATTACGGTTCGGTGGCCACCACCAGTGCGCCATTTTGTGCCTTCACTTTATTCAGGCTAATTAATCAAGTGATCGACGGTATGGGTTGCGGGGCCTTTGGTGTTTGTCACTGACTGATGACTGATGGAAACTGTCATCGAGCGTTTGCAGACTGGTGTCAGTCTTCGCGAGAGAAAAAAACAAAGAGTGAAGCGGCGTTACCATGGAAATGGAATGCTGAGAAAATGGAATAGCGCTTTACGAAAGCATTTCCGTTCATTCGCGTTGGAACCAATTTCAATAACCTTCTTTTCGAGGAATCCCTCAAAAACACCAGCTACCAATGCAGCTCACAGAATGCAGTTCATTACAGTACGCGCGCGCGTGTGTTTTCTATGCGTCGCGGAACTGGTTTTCATAAAAAAGTTTCCCCCACCCGTGGAAGGGTATTACCGTGTAGCTCGATCGTGGTAACGAGCAGCGCCATTTTGGCGTAAACTCCACACTCCTCTGACAACACGCTTCGCGCAGAGGACGAAGCAGAGCAAGTTTGAACCGCCAGCCAGCCAACCAACCAGCCAACCAGCCAAACTTTCCAATCCTTTTCTGACGGCTTTTACACTAATTGAATTTTTGTGCTCGACCGACCGCTTGCCTCTTCCTTTACTCTTTCTCTCTCACTCTCTTTCCCTTCTTCTCTCTCCACCAGACAAGGGTGCGATAAGGACAAACGGATGCAATGAGCGTGAGTGAGACCGAAACTCCGTGGGAATAAAGCATAAAAAAACCCGGAATATCGTTATACGGTGCCACGGGTGCTGGCCGTAAAACATCACCCAGGCCCTCCCCTTCTGAGACTTCCATTCCACATGCCAGAAGAGGACGCGGTCCCTTTTTCAGGTCCTTCAAGCAAAAAAAGGCTCCTAAGAAGGCGAGGACGGCTGGGCACGCGATGGGCCTAAGAATGTTATCCGAGTTCCCGGACGGACGGGGGTTCCCGGACCTTGGTCCCGTTGGTCGACTTGTTGCCGCGGTACCAATCGAGTTGATGGATCCCGAAAACCATCAACCATTTGGAGCCTATTTGTTTGACTTCGCAAGCCATTCGCAACAAGCCCGCGTCCCCTTCTTTTGGAGAGACCGGAAGGTGGGTCGATGTCCTTTTTTTTCTTGTGTATTTTCATCGCCATCCGCCCAGCCCTTTCCTCACGGCTCCATTAATACCCGGTTGGATGGGTCGTAAAAAAAAAGGGGGGATGGTTGCAAAATATGCGCCCATGCTCCATTTATTTCTATTTCATCGTTTTCTGCGCTTCATTTTTTTCCTCCTTCTTTTCTTCTGGCGGAGTATCCTGAAGGATCCGATCAAGGAGATGCCGGTCCCGGTACGCAAAGAGGAACTGGTCCGGACTGGCGCATCGATAACAGCGAATCGTATCGATAGCGTCAATGGTGAGCAGGAATAATAGAGCGGGATAGAAACGACACGATTCTCGTCGCAACACAATCGAATCAATGTGCCTTGCCCTCGAACCCACGGCTTGAAGAAACCCGGACAGGTCTACTTCCGGGCTTCGGTGGAGAAGAAACATTTCGATTGTTGCTCTAATGTCGCGAAGGAGGAACCCAAGTGTCGCGATAACAGGAACCGGGGCACGAGACAAGAACTTGTTTACGGTGACACTGCTCGATTTTCTTTTTTGTGATTTCCACCATTGCCAGCGTGTTCTTTAAGGTGCGTCGTACGACATGTACCTCGTCTTTATTATCATTATCGATGGGCGAAGGTCCTTCCTGGTCGGTCTTTGGAGTGTGAAGGCCAGCTCCGGTTGGCAGGTTGTTGATGTGTTTGTCGTTCTCCTTACCTCGCATTATCATGTTTTCCGTTGGTGGCGGTAGGGCTATAATCATTTTTTTACATTTCAGCGAACCATACGCGCTTAGATGGACCAGGAATGGGATGGCACATAAGCCACGGTTGAGGTAGCAACGGCAGCACACTTGAGTAGAAGCCAGTGCCGGTATGTACGATGCGAGATCCTTACAGACTGGGCGTTACAGTGAGTGTCGTGTCTGCCAATGTTCCCTCGATGGCATCGTTATGTTGGAAAAGATATCATTAGTTGGTTCGTTTCACGTATTCCGCTGGCACAATCATTATCAACCGTGATGCTGTAGATGATAAACCGAGTCTCGTTCACTCCAAACGTACACCGAAGCGAAGATTTCTCATGCTATCTTATCGTGGCAAGATTACGAGTTACGAGAACAGACATATTTAACTCATCATCGCCATCACCGTCCCAAACCGTGTGCTCCAATTAATGCTCTGTAGTGATGGGATTTACTAACGAACCACTGTTTCCGTTGGATGTGTTTTCATCATTAGTGAATTGCTCGAGAGGGGACCAGAGTAAAATTAAGGATGTGCTCAAATATTTTAACTAAATCAGCGAATGCACATAGAAGGAATGATTATAATTGGTTAAGATCTTGTTACAGCGCCTTCTGGAGTGGGTGACGTATTTTTTTAAGAAGATTGATTGGCTGCCATTCTGTGCTGAACATAGACGATACATCATTTTTGTGCTGATGCTAAAATAAAAGCTTTCATCAGCAGTAAACTGTTTGTGACTTAGCGCTAGCTGACGATTGCATGATTGTTTTGTTATTGAAATGAATTATGATGATAAACATAAACATAAGCATTACAATAGGACCTAGAGACCGATTACAATATCTAATTCAATCAATAAACTTTACCATACAGACGAATATTTTACTGTTCTAAAACAATATATTATTTCCAATGAACAATCACGAGTATATTGCTGTGTTTGTATTTTTATTTGAAAGTTAATCAAATTTACTTTTACTGTACATTAAATGGTATTTTTTAATGAGCAAAGTACATTTTGTACTTCCCTGGCTTGTTTCATGGCACCATTCATCGATTGGATCAAATAATTGATTCTGATATTTCAATCAACTGGCGGATCCTTCCGGGACCACACCGTAACACCAGTCTAGCACCTCGAAACAAACAGTTTTTGCTCATAGTTCTCACCTTCCACTACATTTCATTCTTATGAGCGTGCGAAAATGTGAAACCTTTCTCACGTACCAGCGAGCATTTTCTGTTTCCTCTACATTTCCATTTCGTATCCCCACACCACTCACGCAGAACGTGAGCTAACTGCCAACACCTTTCGGCAGCGAATGGGAGGCCCAGGAGGCAACTTCGCTTCCACCATCGTCCTCCACTTGCCACACGACATGTTGACATGAGACTCATTTTAGCGAATCGTAATTCAATCCTAATGGATCCCGCCTCGGTACCACTCGGTTCTTTCTCTGCTCATTTGAATCCCTTCTGTTGGCGGAACTATGGCGCTAAGGTGTCGTGCGGCGCCCTGTAAGGCCTACTAGGAGCTTGCGCAGCATACAAAGAAGGATGGAACTATGATGTAACACCGAGCGACCGAATACCATCATTACCATTCGCGGTTTTATGCTCGCATGTGGTGTGGTGGGATGTGTGTCTGCTGTGTCCCTCATTTGCGTATGAATTATAAATCACAAATAAGCTGAGCAAAGGGCTGAGCTGAACCACATGTTCCCACGCGACCGAAATGGCGGTGGTGATGGTGGTCTGAACCCAACCTGTCACCACACCACGGCCAAGGAGCAGGCCACCACTAGAAGTGTTACACTATACTCCCAATATGATGGCATCGTGGCGTCGCTGCTGCTGGTGGCCATGGGAAATTAAAATTCCCGCGAAACGCTTTTTCCATCTTTTCACTTTGCCACGCAAGGCACGTGGCGTACGATAAGAAGGGGGCAGAAGATCGGAAGCGAGGGAAAGGTAAAGAGGAAGGTCCCTTCCTCAAACCCAAAATCCCAGAAGATTGTGGAGCATTCTCCACGCTCGTTCACTCATTAAATTCCATTCAACGTCAACGTCGTCGCAATTTCAGTGACTTCCTAATGGAATAATCTCATTAGTATCCCTTTTGCACATCACACACATACGTACAGAGGCGGCGAGGGGGGGGGGGGAGGGTGTAGCGTAGCGACGGTACGCTGAGAAGTCCCCAAAGACCAACCCTGAACCACTGAACCGCCATCCCCAAACCCGTACCATCCATCCCATGGATGGCTGTGGTGCCATGGTGCTGCTGTCTTGTTACGTGGCTTCCAGCATTGGCTTCCTTTCTGAATATGCCATGCCAAAGAAGGGGAGTGGGGAATAGGACAAATTCCTTTTGGCGCACTCGGCAGAGGACGTTGGGAGGAATTATTTTTATGTTAAATTCGCCAACATCGCCGAGTTAAGCTGCTTTTTGTTATCACGCTTTGCATTTCGCGGCGCAGCTAATGTTCGCCAATTATCCCCGTGAGCAACATAGCAACACATCAGAGCACGCCTTGGCAACAGTCTTCGTTGGTATTAATCTTCGCATCCTCACGACTCTACTGCTGCTGCTGCTGCTGCTGTTAGTAGGCTAGAAGTGGCCAGCACCACCACTCCTTTCCAATTAGAAATCATTTTTCCGAACCCAGAAATAGCAACCGGCCAAAAAACCGGCAAAGGAATGAAAATCAAATTCTGGCAGTCAGCGGTAAGGGATGGCCACAAGGTGGGTAACATCCTGTAAGATGGATGTTGTATGTTTCCCTCAGACCTCGGGCTTGTGGAATTTAATATTTACGCATTCCAATGGGTGTGGGGCGAGCATGGGGCAGCCAGATCGTCGGAAAAGGGGTCGCAGTTCCTTCTCCGCGTGGAATGCTGTTAGTGCTAAGCTTATTGCGGTGGGGAGATTTCATAAAGTGAAGTGGCGCCATTCCGAAACGGATGTTTCGGTCAAAGGTTTAAGGTGGACGTGTGAAGTCGTGGAGGTGGAGGTGGTAGTCGAGCGAGACATTTATTAAAATTTTTGTACATGAGTAAGGAGTTCTTTGTGGATGAATTGGCTCCGTGTAACGGTTTGCACGGTCGAAGTTGGACAAGCGTATAAGGATTTAGGTAGCCAGATAGCTCATATGGTTCCTTCCTCCTCGAGTTACCGAGATGGTGCCGTCAGGTAGTCCGGGGCAATACGAATTACTTAAAATTATTGACTAATTGAATGAGTGAATGAATTTATTTGATTTGACCAGCTTTGTTCCACGTGTTTTCCGTTACATCGTTGGGAAGACGTATGAGTGACGCCGAAGATTGCAAACCTCGACTGACACATGGAATTGATTATAATGGATCACTTTTTGATTGCATTTTTGGGAAGAATTTGCTTTTGTCTACCCTTTGCTAATTGAAAATGATTATGAATTACTGGAAAGGGACAGAAGGATGTTGTGCAATTATGATTCTTATAATTGTTATCAGTTTCATCCGTTGAGGAAGCTTAATCAAACGTCAGATCGACCTGATGCAATATGCATTAGTCCTTCACGATCAGCTTAAATTAATCCAAAGGATAATGTTTCATCATTTCATCACTTAGCAATCATTTAATAGCATTCAACACGGAAATAAACCGGAAAATAAGGCTAACAAAATAGCTCCTTTTGAAGCGTGTATTTCATTCAAAGGTGATTGAATTATTAGAAAACTTTTATATGCAACTTTGTTCATTACTACTTTGGGTTCTTGTGAAGATGTACTTATTTAATCACGATTAAATCATTTAAAATTCAAATTGAATTTCCGTAGCATTAATAAAATATTTGAGTATAATTTAAGAATAATTAAAGAAAATTTTAAACCCGAATACAATCCGGCGCAAATAACAAACAGAAGCTTTGATTTAGTTAGAGAACTACACATCGAAGCTTTTCAATCGCTACCCCCTAAAGCCGAAAGATCAGCATCAACAATTCGTTTAAGGTAACATTAAAACAATGCCCCCCCTGGTTGATGATATAATTTCACGGGTAGTACTATCACGAAATTAAATAATCGATTACTGGTATCTTCTCTATTATCGCCCTTCGTTTCTACACTCAATCGTGCTTTCGCGCTGCTTTACGGATGCACAAACATCCTCCACCTCCCTTATTTCCTTCAAACCTATCGAGAGTTTTGCGCTGAGATTGTAACTAAATTACGTTCGATCCCTGCCCACAAACACAACAGGTATAAGCAACCAGACACACACTGGCCATGATCGCGCATTCGAGTATCTAGCGATTAAACCTCCGAATTGCACTCCAAACCCGATCGTGCGGGAATGCGTCCGAAGGGTGCGAATGGGCGTCGAATACAAACAACCACTTTCAGTGCAACAGTGCCTTCAGCCATCATTCACATCTTCTTTTGCTTCGCTTACGGCAGGGGAAACGAAACGACGAAGAAGAAAAAGCTGAACTTTCCTTCACCCTTTTTCAAACCTCCCGAGGAGAGAGAGAAGGAAACCGTCCAAAGAAAACCAAAAGCTGCGGCAATGAGCAAAGATCACGTAGAGATGATAAATTTTCACACCATATAAATCGTTCTCACGCCCTCTCCTTCCACAAACAGCCGAACTCTGCTCCCGAGGACGCAGGAAGCTGACCACACTCCCGGTCGCCCTCTTCCTATCGCGCCTTTGGTCAGCTTCTTCTCCTCCTCCTCTCCAGAGCTCCCCAAAAAGGTAACTGGGTCACTGGGCGCGCGCGCAATGGGTGTGGGTAGTGTGGAATAATAAAAATCGAGAAGTTTTCCGAGACACTGCAACCAAAGCCCAGGCGGGTTTGCTGGCGAGAGGCGCGAGACACAAAACCTCCAACTCGAGGAAGTCAACTGTGGAACTTCGGTTAACTTTGCCCCCTCGTTTTTCTCTGCCAGCGCAGCGCAGCGCAAGTGTCTTCTGGTGAAGGGAACTGGCACTAGTGCACCAGCCAGCAGTCCATGCCAGAGTGTATAAAAATATAAGAAAACGGTGGAACATGGAACTATAAATGTTGTAAAAAAAAAAACAAAACGAACGAACCACGAAGAAAAACATCCATCCCGATCCCG
This sequence comes from Anopheles aquasalis, assembly GCF_943734665.1. NCBI lineage: Eukaryota > Metazoa > Arthropoda > Insecta > Diptera > Culicidae > Anopheles > Anopheles aquasalis. The sequence continues at coordinate 10,998,194 of NC_064878.1, read as the reverse complement.
CGGTACAACCGCTCGCCAAACTAGCCAAACTTAACGAACGGGAACGAACGAAAGAGCAGAAGAAAATGTAGAGGAAAAGGCAGAACCTCAGTCTAGGACACTCTCAGTGAAAATGGGCCAACGAAGCGAATTTCGAAAGGACAGCCCCATGTGCCAGCAAGGCATTTTATGAAACATGTTTCGCCATGCGGCTGGTACGGCCCCTCCGACCCTTCCCCCCCACCAGAGATCTGACCGGTGCCCCATGAATTGCCGGGATTTTGGCCGGAACGGGACCGAAACTTTGCTCGCCATTTTTTACCTCTCTCGTGTTTCTCCTTCACGGACTGTTTCTCGATTTCTTGTTCTTCTCGCGAGACCTACTTTTCGTGCGCGCGCGACTGTGTTCAGCCCTTCGGATCTGCACCACAACGCCGAACTCGGGAAACTCGGGTGGAAAATCGGTTGTACACTTTGCACTTTATTTGGAAACTGCTGGTGGCCAGTGAGAAACCGGGCGGCGGGTAGTGTGCTCCAGCACAGCTGTACAAGTCGTAAAGTAGACAGATAAAAACAGAAGCCCGAAAAAAAAGAAGAAGGAACTTCCATGCTTACTATGATTCTTCTTCTATTTTTTCTACACACCATGAAAGGGATGAGGGCAGGATGAGAACAATAGCAGCAGCAGCAGCAGCAGCAGCAGCCACCACTCCGGCTGACTTGCGTCAGCGAAACAGCAAACAGGAATCGTAAAGAGCGCGCGCTAGACTGTCTCTGGTGCTGGCTGGCTGGCTGGCTGGCGTGTCTGCAAGCCCTTGGCTCCCCCTCTCTTCTCACACGTCTGTTTGTCAAACTTTTCGTAACATAATCGACGGCATGCTGTTGCTGCTCCCGCCTCAGCCAACAGCGAAACGAGCGAACGAATCGATCATCAATCGAGCGGAGACATGTTTCGTTGTGTTTTCGCGCGCACATCCTACACGCGCCCGCTGTACCCGGAAACGGGACAGTATGGTATGGGTTCGGTGTCGGTTCCGGTCCACTTCTTACTTCTTCTTTTCTTGTTTTGCACGTACGCACAACCAGCAGATCGACACTTCGCTGAAACCGATTGGTTCCCATAAAGGAACGCATCTTATGTGAGCTAACAAGCGATGCGTCATCGATAATCGAGCAATTTGTGCTGTGTTTGTGATCGTAGCATTGTTGGTAGCGTGTGGTTTTTAACATAAATACAGTAATATGCTTTATTTTGTTACTCCACTTACCAATAGCTCAATTTTCTATCTTATTATTGGAGCATAAAATGGCCAGACGAATTGAATTAATCGGCCAGTAATGGTCCTTAGTTTGTCTAATAATATAAAAAATCCTTTTCATTTGGCAAGCCAAGCAAGAAGTGTTATTCAATATTCCAATCTCAGCATCCACAGGACGATGATTGGATTGCTTCGTTTCTGCTCTCCTCAACGTGCCAATGAACCGGGTGTATGATTGACCTGGGTTCGCAGAAGGCTTCGGGTGCCACTTCGGGTAGAAAAGTAATTGACCGAGAAGCCTACTTGGGATGCTGACTTGCTGAGGCGCTTTAATTAGTATTAATTTGCTCGCAACCTTTCCATTTGGAAGGGTCGATCTTCGAGGAAAGAAATTTTCAGTTTTTTCGTGCCGAGGCTGCGAGGGAGAAACCTTTCAATGTAGATGATGCGCCCACGTTTACCACCGAGGGCCATTCGGGCATTGGCTTCTCGACTAGCGATCATTATAAAGGCTGGCAGACCTTTCTGTCGGGACACAAGGAACCTCGGGGGCACCAAATGCAATCGATTACTGCACGAGCAATTCACTTGATTGAGTAATTGTTGATATGCTAATTAAAAGTGCCCTCACTGGACGCAAAATAATATGAAGTCACTTTAGAATCACTTTTAATATCACGAATGCATTGCTGGATTCGATTCATGTTACTTGTTCAACAACCGAATGGTTAAACAATCATCTCGATGGAAGAATATTCATCCAAATTCAAATAGAAATCCAAAAAGAGAAGATTCGCTTCCGATCGCCCATTCAATAGGCGTGATCGACGAGCTCGCGTAGCTCATAAACTGATGCTTCTCAGTCGCTACAACAATCCTGGGCAGGCACCAAAACACGCAGTAAAATGTGAATCCCATCCCTTGTCATCCTCTGCCCAGAAATCGTCTTTCATTTCAGTCCGTCAGCGTGCCGTGTGAGTTCGATTTCCTTTCTATTCGTGGCTCCACGGTTTCGCCAACGACGAGACGACAAACGAAACGCGCCCTGCAATGAATTATCATGTCTTGTGTTTTGCTTTTATATCATTTTTCTCGTGGCTCTGGCCCGCTTTTTCTTCGCTCCAAACATGACACGACACCACGCCGTAACAACGTTCGAATCGTTCGAAGAAATATATCATTTTCCCTGCTTTTGGCAAACAGTTCCCGGTTGTGTTTGGTTTTGTGGGAGCGAGGGTGGTGCAGGAATGCGATGGTGGTGGGGTTTTATGGCTTCCGTCATAAATTCGCCATTTTTATGAGTTTGATGCTGTGAGAGCACCGCTTTTTAATCCCAACCCCCACGTTTCGGATGAACCTTTTTGAGCTCGACGCTCGAGCAAAGACGCTCGTTTGATTTCCGATCTTTAAAGGAAGCCACAATGAGCTGGCAGTTGTGTACCATCACCACCCCCCCCCATCCGGAGTGTGTGCTTTATGAATTTTTGCGGCTTCGGCAACATAAAACTCACTCTCTAACCGGCCATTATGCATTCCCGTCGAAGATGATATAAAACGGTGGCTTCCCTTTTTTCAGGAAGTCTCACGAAGGGACTGTGTATGAATATCTTTTGCGTCTAAACTGTGACCGAAGGCCCAAATTTATAATACTCTATTAAAACTTTACATCGCAGTGGTGCGGCCGTTTGCGGATAGACAATGAAAAATATATTTTGCTTGTCAAAACTTCAGCTTATTTCATAAAATTGTATTGATGCTATTGTTGATGGTGGAAAATTAATAATTTGACAATCGCAATGCCTGAGAATGGGTAAAACTAGAAAACTTCTTAGAAACTATGCTGATTCAATTACAATTGTGCAACACTTAGTTGTAGTGTTAAACATTGCACTGAATCATCCTTGCGTCCATTTTAGTCAATCGACGTGCGTTGTCCATTTGTGATCACACAGCTCCTTATGCAACACACACAGCCATACGCGAGTCTTTTCGCTGGTATTTGTAAATGAGTCATAACCTCAATCAATCCCACACCTTCACCATTAAGCCTGCCTGTATCGTTTCTGTCCACAGATAACACAAATAAAATCGGCGAACGATTCCGAACACTCCAGTGAGCTCCAAGTTCCTTCATATCACGAATTCTCACACCAAAAAAAAATACGCGATCGATTCACATACAGACCCCCGGGGAACAGGTTGCTTCGGTTTTCTTCTATTTTTTTTTGCTTCAATCATTTCACAATCGGTCCTCCACCACTACCGGCACTGGAATTGGTTCTTATCAGTGCGCTCCTCCTATTGCGATAAGCCGTTAACCGTGTGCTAACAACTCTGGACCTCTTTCGACACACAAACACACGCGCACACGCATGATATGACCATGACAGCACAGGAGACACACTATCACAGCACCACGCCAGCCATGCTATGCTGCTATGTCAATCGAGATAGGCCGTGAATCACTCCTCAAACTGTCGCGCTCCGTGGTTTCCGTTCCTCGAAATTCCGATGAGCTCACGTTGTAACCACCACACACTGTTCATGGTTGCTATGATTTTTTGGGAAAATTGTGCGGACTCGCACAATGTTCCGTACGCTCGTCTGGCCGCGCTTGACGAGTTGGTCGTAAGGGTTGTAAAGGGAACAAAGGGGGGAGGGACACTTACCCATGCCACGATGTTGAAGCAGAACAGCGTGTACTTGATGCACGCGATTTGGCTGGACAGTTTCGCCACACTTTCGCCCTTCCCTTCGCCCCGAGCCATGGTTTTTTTCTCGTGTTTTGCACCTTACACTAACTGCTTTAGCACAAAAAAAAAACAAACACCCCCGTGGGTCAGTTGAGAGAAGTTTGGTCTTTCTTCGTAACGCAACCTTCACTGGCCGGTACCGCTGTTGGCTGAAAATTCCCTGTTTCACTTGAGCAAGTCCACAAACGATTGGAAACGAAAAGCCAACGTGTTGCAAATGGCGAGCCCTGACACTATCTGGCCGTGGACCGTCCCGAAAGGTACCTGTCGCAGAGCCCGCGAGCGTATAGGGCGTTGTGCGCGAACAAACTGTACCACCGCGATATAAGGGTGTCTGATAAGATAAGCTATCCACCAGCACCGGGCCTGGGGGAGGTGGGCTGCTATGGGGTCAGCGATTCGCTTTTTTTTCTTTCTTTCTTTTTTTTCTCTTCCGAAACATCCACACCTTTGTGCGCGTGGTTTTGAATGGTTGCGAGCATGGAGCGATGGTAGTATTGTGTCGCTGAAGATAACACTCAGGGGCTGGTGGAGCCATAATGACTGTCTTGGCTGTCAATGGTCACGGGAATATAGGCGAGCATAGGTTTTCGATGTTTTTCCCTATGTTGCGCTGTTCATGCGTGAATTTAGTAGGTTTTTTTTCCTTTTTTACAGAGCTCGAGATGTGTTATTCAATTGGATCCTAATACAGCAAATTCGTTTTGGTTTTGGAGTAATTCAAATGAGTTTTCTAGCGATTATTACGCACATTAAAATTGATCTATGATTATTGTATAAAACGAAGGCGCTACCTTTGGGAGAATGTTATACCACTTTTAATCATTGGTAATTGGTTTGCTGTAATAAATACGGGTAAAGTTGATGGGTTTCATTTATAATTTTAATTGTGAGTAAAGCGCATAGGAAAGGAATACATCGAAATACCAATAATTAATATTCGTTCAACAATTTATGCTGCTTCACACATTTTGATTGATTTCATTGCTTTTCGTAATAAGCAGAGTCATATTTGTTGATCGTTATCATATTACGGTGGTTATTGAAACCCACGAGCACAATGCCTTGGTCATAAAATGAACGCTGATTCAGAACAAGAGATTCATCCTACCGCATATTTCTTTCATTGTTCCTATGATTACCCCGAAAACCACTCGATACGATAACACGAACAGTATTATTTGGAAAACTTTTATTAAAAATCGTTTCGAGCAGTTCGTATAGTTTGAGCTATCGTTGACAAACAGGTAATGGAATAGCGTAAAATAATCTGATAGGACAATGGACGACAGCTATCTTATATACAATAGAAATTCATAGGCTACGTCAAAGTGTGATTAGGATAGGAAATGATAGGGATAAAAAAAAACTCAATTTTTCATTCGATAAAATCGGTACTGCCGCGCAATGATCACGCCACGTCCACGGCGATTAAAAGTACTGAGTATTGGAGTGTTCAAACTACGAATTACGAGGCAGCGCCAGCTTTACTTCGAACAGTTTACTTCTACTTGCTACTCTCTTACGTATCTAAATGAATAATGGACATTTTCAGTATCGAAATTCGTAAGTTGGCTAAAAAAAAGAAAGCAAAAAAACGGAACGCCGCTTCGTGGCGTAATAGTAATAAATTATTTACAAAAGAAATAAAAGAAAAGCAATATCTTGTTCAGTACGCATTTCACAAATAACATAATAGGAGCGATCGTTTCGTTGGCCGTTTTGTGATTGATGCCAGTTTACTTCAACTTCTTCCTTCCACGGCTCGAGTGCATCGACCCAGATGATCGACGCTCTGTAACTGCAACCGACATCTAGTGCCCACAGACACCGTGCTTCGCTTCGGGTCGCGACGTAACGTGACAAACCCAATGGCGCGCATTCAATAATCGTATAAAATATTTACAAAACTATCTGTTTACGAGGATCCTGCTGGTGACGAACGTTCAAATTCTCCTCCAAACTCAAGCTGCAAACCTCTGTTCCGTCCTTTCAACGTTCTACAATACACTGCCCTAGACTGCGGCAATCCCAGCTTTCATGATTGCACTTAACTTGAGCTCTATGCACCAGGTTCTCCTTCTGCCTCTTCCCGGGCGGGGTGGATCTTGGTATCAACTTGGTGCTTCGTGAAGCCGGCGCAAAATATGCGCAGCCCCACCGCCTCTGGCAGCAACCTTACGAAAACCCTCAAAACTCTCCGCATAAAAAACAAACGGCACGAAGGGCTCGCTCGATGGGAGAAAAATGTGACTCCCTTCTAGCAAACAATTTTTTTAAGGTCTTTATAGTGCTCTACTCTGAATTAAATTTAATGCTATTCTTAAGGCAAATTTTCATCCACTTTCCTCCATCCCCGTGTACTCGCGAAGGAAGGGAAGAAAAAGTGGACAAAATGGAGGCAGACAAATGGTGGTGGTGGTGGCCGCACACCCACAGAAATAAAGAATGAAAAAAAAAAACGGGTTGGAAAATGTTTCGTCCACTAAACGGAATGGAATATTTTATGTCCCTCTTCGTCTGGTCTGGTCCTTTCCTTCGTTTCGGTGACGCCCTTCCTGTGCCATGGTCATGGTTATACTTTGATCCGATGCCATCTCCAGGGCATCGATCAGTGCTGGCCCACCCCCCGGGTGGAAGGCGGCAAAACATGCAAATAACATAAAACATTACGCTGCGCCAACGCCGCCAGCGAATTCCAACCGGATTCTCGACCTGTTCCGGGGAGTTTTTGTTCCTTTCCGTCGGCGGTTTCCCGGTGTTTCGGTGGCCTTGACTATTGTTTTAAGAATATGTAAGGGTACTAGGTACAAAGCGAAGGGGCACCATATGCTAGCACACCGGGTTTTACATGTTTCTGCAGCTCCTTTTACATCTACTATCGAGTGTAACGAAGACAGCTTCACGGTTCAGTTGGTGCGGTTCTGTGCGATCGATGGTCGTACAGGTTGTAATCGCTGTAGTTTTGATGTCCCGCCGTTGAAGTCTGGTTTTTATTGTATTTGATGTCTTCTGCAAGTAGAGGAAAGAAGGAATAGTAAACGATATTAATGGCCGCTCGTCAAGTTTACATTCAAAGCTTCACGACATCATCAGTTTGAGTTTCTCGGAAAATATTTTCACTTCTATTCTTCCAAACATTCTATCGCAGAAAAGCATTACATTGCAAGCAGTGTAGTGCTGACTCAGTTTAAATCATAGTCATCCGATGCATATCCCAGAATCACTTCACTTGACTCGTAAAAGGTAAACGCTGCAGAGTCAGCCCCGTTGGATTGACCCTTTTGGAACACGGGCAACAAAACTGGTGCTGGAAATAAATTGCAGCGCAATTCACGCTGCATGTCATGGTCGTCTCCACCTCCACGCACGCCAAGGTGCATAAAATTTATTTCGATCCCTCGTCCCGCTCTGACGCCCCCGGCAAAAGCGCACACGTTACTTCAAAGCCCAATTGTGGCCCCTGAATTCACCCAACTCATGGTCGCCAGATCACTATCGACTCGGTGGGGTGAAAATACACGGCAACCGTAAACGCGCTCCAGTTCCGAAGAAGGTTCTCGAGGGGATAAAGGACGAACCCTGTTCTGTGTGGATTTCTATTCTACAATGCACATAAATCTTGGCTGCACACCCTCCCGTGGGTGGACGGGATGGATTTGTCGTAAATCAAAGGACCATCATCTTAAGCGAACCCTCACCGCGGTACTGTTCGGTTCCTTGGGGTACTTTCTTTCTTTGCAGCACAAACGGAGCCTCGCCTCTTGAGAAGGTGGGGGAGTGGATTCAAATTTGCACACCACCAATGCCCATGCTCGAGAGCAAGCGCGTTGTAAGGTGCTGCTGTTCGAGCAAATTGCTGGCGACGATAAGACCAGTGGCGTGGCCTAAAGAGGGCACCCGGGTGAGGGTCAAATTGCAAACCACAATGGGGCAAGCTGCCTGAACGCCATGCCGTGAAGTGGTTGCGCCTTCACCAAAGTCACCCAGGGCCAGGGTGACGCTAAGGTTAATAGCGGTGACAGCTCAAAAAAAAAAAGGGGGCGAAGAACAATCTCACATGAACCACAGGGCATCTCCCCTTTTGGGGTTAGAAAAAAGTAAAAATATAAAGAGCTCGCTCGATGCTCCGGACCGAGAACACTTCACGCAACAATTCACACCACATTCCGGTGCGGTTTTGTGCCCCGTTTTGTGTCGGTGCATTTGTGCATGTTGGGTGGGTAGCAAACGGGGCTATGGACGAAAATAATCAGCAGGTTTGCTCCTCTGACTCTGGCTACGCATTCAAGCGACAACCTCGACTAGAACGACAACCTGAGCACCCTGGATCCCTCTTTTTTGCTCGACACTAAGGCCGTAGTAGTATATTCACACTAATTAGTGTCACTTGACTTCCCTCGGAGGCAGGTGGCGCCCGTTGACAGGTCGTTGACAACTGCACGCTCGATGTTGCTGTTGGCTGTGGAGCGGTCAACGTCAGCATTGTTAGTACCGTTGCCAACGGTAACACTATTCAAGCGATGCACTCTCTCTAGCTGCACTACTAGGCAGGTTGCTAGGTCGACCCTGTTTTCTGAGGTGAAACGGGCGTTCCCTTCCACATGCACCCTCGAGTGGTCTTAGGAATGTGCTCAAAACCATGGAGTAAAAAGTAAAAGAAAACATTTTCCTATCTTCTAGCTGGGATAATTTGTGAAATTACCGAAATGAAAGAGACCGCAATCATTTTGAATTGGAAAACTGTTTGCAGTTGCAAGCGAATAAAAAAGACACTCCTCTACGAACGGTGTGGTTTTGATCATTTCAAGTCACAGATGGCACCGTCACAAAAAGTGCCAAGTGGTAGCATAAACCACAGCATGATGATGATCATGTCGAAGCCAAACCGAGCTACGACTTCACAAAAAACCTCGACCAACTTCTACGACAAATCCGGAAGCACACACCACGGTACGACAACAAAACCATACCTCGTTCAGGCACCCGAACGGAATGTGCTTTTGCGAGTACACGGATGAATCGAGTCGTCAATCGATTACACGAGTCAGTGTCACTCCAGTCAGCCAGTATGGCCTTCGCCCACTGCTTTCGGTCGGTTTTTATTTGTCTTTGAGTGACCGAGATGAAAAGGATGGCCAGTAATCGAATCAATCGACAGGGATCGAACCCATCTCTCGTCGTCCCCGTTGTCGTCGCTCGTTGTTGTTTGTTGATTTTCTTTCGCAACTTCTCGCCTTGGCATTGGGGAGGAAAAAACCCCTTTTTTCAGTGTAAAAACCCCTTCGTCCGGTACAAGGGTTGCATCATCCTGCATCGCGTGCAAATAGCCTGATCGGATTGGGCGGGAAAAAGGAGGGGGTGGGGGATACCGAAACGAGCGACCGGAGGTAGTAAATCGAGTCGAAACAGAAAATAATCCGTTTAAGGATTTCCGATCCAACAATGGATTTATCCGTCGCTGGGGATGGTGACGGGTGTACCGTAAACAAGCTAGACCGGGATCCTGACCCGACTTTGGATCCTTCTTCCCCTACGCTCCTGTTGGCCACTGGTTAATAGCTCACCTCGTCCAGCGCCAGCGTAGAACAGGAAGTGTACCGCGAAGCACCAGAACCTTTTCCTCCAAACGATCGAGCGATCGAAACGGGGCCAGAAGCTCCACGGGATAGAAAACAAAAGAATCCTTCGGTAGCCACTCACAGAGTGGAAGATAAAGAGTATCGAGGGTGAACGGAAACCGGATGCGTAAAACAAAGAAATAATCCAGACCCTCCCACAGCAGCCAACTGCGCCAACAACAAAAAAATCGCTATCCCAAAGTGAAGTAATAAAACAAGTAAACGGCTTGCTGGCCCGAGCTACAGGCCCCTCCGGGAATTACGACGAATGGTGAGTGGAAAATGGAAATAGAAGCAGAAAAGAAAAAGACTCAAACTCATCCACTCAACTTCGATTTGGCGGGGGTGCGAAGAAGCTTGAAGAAGGGTGCAATTCCACGCCAAAGTCATAAAGAAGCAACGAAATGAGACGGTGACGGTGAAGTTGATCTTAACGCCCGACCCGCCAGGATACTTTTCGGCCGAGTGTGTGCTTCTCGAAGCCGGAATCCATCTTGTTCCAGTGTGGTCGATACCAGCGACGGTCGATCCTAGCTACCGATTGGATCTCTCTTATGTGTAAGCTTCGATCCATCCGGTACCAGTCTTCTATCGCAAACCTAAAGCCGTTTAATGATGCCGATGATGGTGATGATCATGATGGCAATGGGATGTTACCGAGGAACAGAAGGAAACAGACAGGGAAAAAAAACCCCCGAAAAGACAACCCAACCAAACTCCATCACTCAGCTCGTTCCCTCGGTGGCTCCATCAAGGAAGACAATGACAATGTTGCCTTTGGGTTTGTGAGCGGCAAAAGTTTTGATCATACTCAGGCAGTAGCGCCGAGTAAGTTTGCCGAGTGAAATAAACTTCCATTCGGAGCGGAGAACATTAAGCATGGACCTTTTTTTTGTGCGCTCCATAAACCTTTCTTTTTTTGTCCTTCGACTGGACTACAAAAACTCATCCTTTGAATGGAAAGGCATAGTGACAGGCAAAGGGTGCGAAGGGATTCACTGTTATTAGCAACTTTTGGTGCACACTACCATACGGACATCCGTTTGTCTGGCTGTCTCGGTACCGGGAGGACTGTCCAGGGACAGGCTGCTAAGGGTGGTGCAGGATTTCAATCAAACCAATACGATACCCCATTCTCGGTAATTTTGCTTCGATCTTTCTCTGAATTCGTCTCCGGGCATACCGTACGAGAATAGTATTGTCCAGCTTTGAGGCAATATTGCTGGAGGGGCAGCCAGAACTCGTCAGTAGACAAGGGGAAGAGCACAGACAGGGGTTCGGTGAAATTAACTTCGATGGACGAATATTACAATGAAGTCAGTTTGATGTTTCCGTAGAAGCTTCGAAGTTGAAACATCAATTTCTATGGACTTTCGTAGGAATACAAACCGAACAAAAGAACTTGACCAATAGGAAAAAGGAATCAGCATTCCTTGGCATTACTATGACAGCATAATGCCCAAAGTCGTCAGAACAGCAACGAATGCATACGGAGAACCGAAGGAAAAATCAAGGAATGCGAATGGAATGAATGTATTAATCCGTTCGGAACTTATTACCTCACATTGCACCACTGGAGGATGGTCATTGGAGATAAGAAGGGTTTAAGGGCAAGTCACAAACTTGTTGCAATTTTCCTCCTCCCACGAGTGGTCAGCCAGAAGTAGCAAACGCTAAAAGGAAATCAAATCTCTTGACCGCACCGCACCAGCCTACGAACCGTAGCTGCGGAAATGCAGTTTCATCGAGCGAGTGAAACAAGAACTAGCGAGATACGGAACCAGGAAGAATGAAGTGCTGCGGTTCCATCGCCGGGCATCCTGTTGGATTCACTTTCGCGAACGATAATTGGAAGATGGCGTGAAAAGTTTACGAGCTCAAGAGGGGCGGGCGGGAAACTTTGGCAAACATTTTGTCCATTCGCGAAAGTTAAGCGAAGAAATTAAGTAACGCTTCTCGGTTTATTTAGAGCGGGCCAATTGTCTGGGCTGGTGCGGGAGGAAGAGAAGGTAGTTTTCGAAAGTCAACATTTTATCTATCAGGATGCTGTTGCCCGAGCTTGATTCAATTTCGACTTCTTCTCGGTTCTTCTACAAACTACCAGCTTACAGCGGCAGGCTTGCTGACTTGAGCGAGATTGGCTGAATTGAATGGGAGCCCAGGATGGGATTTTTGGGTGGAATTGGTTCGCTTCGTAAGTACGGTTTTCTCTCCCGATTATGGCACATTAGTGGAAGAACTACTTCGGTGTTCGTATCTGTTTTTGGGCGCTTGATGGTTTAAGAACAATATTCTTATTCTTATTTTGAAGGTCCTAGACAAGTTTGATGAGATTTTTTCGAGGAACTTGTAGATGAAACATAATAATTTTCATACAATTAATCTCTTCAGATAAGTGTAGAGTATTTTTAAATAGAATACTTGAGGATTTGTTCAGTTCTGCAGATATTACGAGTTATCAGAACGATCAGAAAATTAATAATTGAAACGAAGCTAACAATCAATCAATCAGCAGCTCAAAGAACAAAAGTGCTTCGGTAGAATTAGCTCCCCACTCCTTGCTCTATTTATATCCATTAACAACGACATCATTTCCTTGTACGGCTCGTTGGCATTCAAAGAAAATGTCCTGATGTATTGATAATGAAATGCATTTCGAGACATTTCGTGATTTCTGTTCCGACAAATGGATGTTAAAGGAATAAGCTCAAGCCATTTCAATCCTAGAGCCATTAAACTAATCTGCAGCAAAAGGCAGATGCATGCATTTGGCCATTCCGCAGTCGTATTTCAACACTGCAAGTGCTTGAACATTCTCAACTCAAAATTCATGATCGAAAACGACTACCGTAGCAAGAAAAACAGTCTTCCAGCATCTGCAAACTCTAGAGCTTTCCCAGCACACAAAAATGATCCTCCAACTCACCTGCTAGTGTTCCATTCCGTGGCAGCACGTTGATGCCACCATCGCTGGTTGCCTTTTTCGATTTTCCCCTCATCGTTCATCCAGCGGTTCCGGTGGACGGCGGAGAGGAGAGGATGTGAGATGTGATAGAGAATGGTGTCGCAATTCGTTATCCTACACTAGAGCTAGTGGCAAGCATTTCTGCATTTCTGCATTGGATCAGCCATCTATCCCACGAACGGGAACGGTGCGTACGGGTTGGGGAAAAATCCCGGGAAAGCGGCCGCCGTCGGTTGCACCGAGACGGACTGCGTCAGGTAGGTGGTCAGCACCGTCGGAACGACCGTCGTCGAGTAGAGCGTAGTGTACGCCGTCTTGGCACCGAACGTCAGCTTCAACACTTTGCTGTTCGTCTCCGTGACGATCGTCTGCGTGACGACTGGGGTCGACTGGATCTGAAGCTGCTGTTGTTGTTGTTGCTGCTGTAGCTGTTGCTGTTGCTGTTGCTGCGGTTGCAGGAACGGATTCAGCTGTGGAATCGGTGGCAACGGCAGACTCGGCAGTGTCGTCGTCACGATTTCGTAGTTCGTCTTGGTGATCGTACCGATCGGACGCGAAATGGTGCTAAGGATCGTGTTCTGCCCGTTGATGATCGGTAGCACGTGCGATTCGTAAACAGTTTCAAGCTTTACCACCGGTTTCGAAGAAGTTATGACCGACGGGATCTGTGCGGCCGCAGCCGGATTAAGCAATCGAAGCAACGCCAACTGTTGGAGCTGTTCCGGCGTCAGAGCAGGCGTCGTCACTGGTGCTTCCGTCGTGACCCGGTTATCCTTGTTACTGCCCGTGATCTTCTTCTTCGGTCGAATGTTCTCCGGAATGTTGGTCTTGTCCACCTCCGACAGATCAAAGTCCGATCCGATGCTCGACAGATCCAGATCCGAGGGTAACCGTTCGCGCTTCGGTTTCTCATCATCCTCGTTCTCGTTATCATCACCAAACTCCAGCTCCAGATGCAACTCGGACCCAGCTTCATCCAACCGACTGTTGAACTCGTTCAGCGTTTTCGAGGGAACGAAATGGTACAGTTCCATCGGTGGCAATGTTTTCGTGGCCGTTACGAGCCGAGTCACGTGGTACGTCTGGATGAGAGTGTAACTGGTCGTGTCCCCTTCACGGACCACCGGCAAAATGTGCGTCTTGAGCATCGCTTGCGTCGTACTGAACGTTTCCGTCAGTGTTTCCAGTGGTGGCGTCTCGGTATCACTGCCCAGCACGATCGGTGGTAGCGTGGCGATGCTCGAATCGAGCAGATTGCTCTCCTTGTCGATGTGCGTCGTCGTGGCCAGAATGTTCTCCGTCAGTGGTTCCGTCAGCGATGGTGTGATGGTGGCCGTCTCCTGTTCCAGCACCTTCTCGATCGTCGAAGTGACCGTAATGTAGCGAGTGTTCTTTACCGTTCCAACCTGCCAGCGATGTGAGGAAGAGAATGGAAATGGTATTAGCATCGAAAGCGGAGCGAACGGAACCGTGGTCAAGGCTCACCTGGAAGGTGTACGGTGATTTGATGGTTGCGATCTCGTAGTAAGTATCGCGGAAGTCCGCCGGCGTCGATATTTCCACCTTGAGCGTCTCGATCGGGTAGCGCCGCTCGATCTGGTTGTCCTGTTCCGCGTCCGTGTTCAGCACATTCCCATGCACCGAGCCCGACTGGTCCAGGTCCGTGTCCGTGTCCACCTTCTCCCCGTGGTCTCCCCCGCCCACCGGCTGCGCAATATCATTAAACTGTACGGACGTGTCGGTAATCGGTGCGGTGGTGTACGTTTGATCCGTGAGTACCTGATCCTTGGCGGCAGCACCCCCTGCACCGGCCACCGGCTTCACTGCACTCTGTTTGCGGATGGCTACGGTCGGTTTGGCGGGCGATTTGTACTGCCAGCGGCCTGGCGAACGGTTCAGCTTGAACTTGTACAGACTCGTGGTGTGTCCGGGCGTATCCTGCTCCGGGGACGATGGCTGTGGCCTTGGTTTGAACGAGCGCCGTGAGGCAGCATCCTGTTGCTGTTGCTGGTACTGTGATTGCTGCTGTTGTTGTTGCTGTTGTTGCTGTGGCTGCACGGCCGACACGCTGTGGGATGATGTTGGTTTGAAACCGTTACGAGAGGATTTATTGCGCCGGTTCTGGTAGGCCGGCACGGGCACGGCCGTGCTCACAGCGGACACCGTAGCCACCTCCACGCTAGACGCGGAATAGCGATTAAATCTTGTACTGCAAGAACACGGTTAGCGGGATGTTTTCGGGTTCGTGGCGGGTGGGTGTTTGTGGTGGGGTGTGGTGGCCGGGTGTTTTGGGTGGGAAAGAAGAACGAAAACAAACGGAAGAAGGAAGAGAAAAGAAGTGTGTTTTTTTTACAGTCACCACAGGTGTTTTCATACATATGTACAGGCCGCTGCTTTGCTGTTTTGCTGTTTGGTGTGCGCATGCATGCATGGAAGGCCAAACACAAACAAACAAAAAACCAGAAAAAGAAAACAAAAGCAAAACACGGTGATAATGAGTCGATGAGTGATGTCATGATGAATGTCGTGTCGTGTGATGAGAATTTGAATGGGTCCACTGATGATGATGATGATGATGGAGTGATGGTAATGGTACAAAGAATGATAGTCAATCATGCAGTTTGTAATGAAACAAAGGGGTGAGATCATGCACACAAAACCAAACAAAAACACTCGATCACCACAGCGGCACACACTTTCAGCACACGCAGAGAGATCGATGGTAACAGTATGAAATGAAAACGTGCAAGTGATTAAAAAAAATAAGTCACAAAACATTCCTAAACGTGTTAAATTATAAAACACCACAAGTACACACAAACACGAGCACTCGCAATGAAAGATGAGAATGTGAAAATGAAAGTTCTGAAAATGGTGCATTAAAACATGAAAAACAGAAAAAACACACACAAACACACATGACAACGATCGTTTGCAGATGAATTTGTTAAGAAAAACGATGAAAACGACACACTCTCACGCACGATTGTACAATTTTTTACAAAGTTTACAGTTTTTTGGTACATGAACGTCTCATGCGTATACAAAACAAAAATAGTTAAATATGTTATAAAACAAGGGCCTCACACTAATATGAAAATGTGAAAGAATATTCTTAAAATGGTTGCCAGGCCTGGAAAACAAAACGATGTAGCTCCGTTGCCAAAATCCTATGATGGAGGCGCCAGGTAACCGGTAAAATTGTATAGTTCCAGGTGTTTGTAATAGAAATTTAAATCGCTAAATAACCCACAGTACTCAATCTCCATCACTTGGTGAATGTGGAAATGTTAAAAAATTCGTATAAAATAATTAGGTAGACCACGAATTAGGGACCATTTTTTTTAACAATGGAGAACAATATCAGTTGAGTTGAATTTGGATGAAGTTAAACGAAAGAGCATGCTCGCATTACAAACAAATAAATATTAAACTGCATGAGACGTTCGCACTTTAGATAAGTTTGGACAAAAATAAGAAGAAATCATTAATATCAATTTACAACAAATATCCAAAACATGAAAAAGAAAATATCTAGGTAAAAAAGAAACAGATAAATTTAAGAAACCATTCGCTCAATTCATTCGCCTCAATCATGCACATCATGAAATTAAAAAAAAAAACAAAAAAACGTAAAAATGAAACTGAAACATGAAAACAGAAACATGAAGCATGATACGACGACGTTCGGGCGCGCGTGCGCGTGCTAGCTAAAATGGGCTGAGATCGAGATACGAAGGATGAAGGAGGATTTGCTTTGCATAATTCTTTTGTTTTTGTCTCTTTTTTTTTTTTGGTTGGCAATCAGCAAAAAACTCGCGTCCAGCAACAATCGTTTGCGCAGAATGCGCCTCATACTCACTTCTTGACGGCGGGCTTTACGATCTGAGTGTTGCGGTACCGGCTGGCGGGTTTCTTGCCGTAACCAGCGGCAGCCGCCGTCGGTGGCTGCGGAGTGACGGTGGCCGGAGCCGGACTCGATTCCTCACCACCACCACCGACCGCCTCCTGCAGCTCGTTGTCATCCTTGCCGATGCGGTTCTTTAGGCGATTCTTGAAGTTTCCACTCCCGGCACTGCCCGGTAGACGGCGCGACGGTCGCACCAAGCTCGAGCTGGGCTGGCTGGCGAACAGATTCTCCAGCGGGAGCCCGGTGTCATCGAGCGCTTGGGAGGCGGGCGAGGGCGTAATGATCGAGGCCGCCGCCACTGCCTCCGGATTGTAGCGTGGCGTCTTGTTCAGGCTCGGTGCCGCCGTCTTGAGGATGCGCAACGTCGAGCTGGGGTTCAGTTTGACGCGTCGACCGCCGGCGCCGCCTTCCGGGGCCGCTGGTGGTGCCACCGGGGTGCCTGCCTGCTGTGCCTGACTGTGACCTTGAATGACATGAGAGGTGCTCTGTAGGACCTGCGCATACTTTCCTGAAATGTAGGTGCCGATCACGCTGGTCTCGTGGACGGTAGTGACGCCCTCCTTCACCACGGTTCCGCCTAGCTTCGTCACCAGTCCGGTCGGGTGGCCACGCTTATTACCTCGCTTCGGTTTGGCCGGTTTGGGGTTCTGGGCGCGACCTTCCGCCGTCACCGCCGCCCCGGTCGCCGCTGTCGCCGTCGGTCGTAGGTTCACCACGCGGAACGTTTCCTCGACGAACTCCGATGGTTGGCGCGACAGGAAGTCGTACTCCGGTTCACCGATGTTGTTACCGATCTGCAGTACCGGCACGGGTTCAT
Organism: Anopheles aquasalis; assembly: GCF_943734665.1. Classification (NCBI taxonomy): domain Eukaryota; kingdom Metazoa; phylum Arthropoda; class Insecta; order Diptera; family Culicidae; genus Anopheles; species Anopheles aquasalis. Next base: position 10,980,890 of record NC_064878.1, on the reverse strand, counting down.
CTTCATCCTCCTCATCTTCATCTCCTCCCTCTTCATCTTCCTCTTCTTCGTGAGCTTCCGGGGTCACTTCGGGTGTTTTGGTTTCCACGGCCGGACTTTTGTTGTTTTTCTCCTCCGTCACCTCGACCGGTGCTGGCTTTGCCTTCACTTCGTCCTCGATAACGCTGGAGAACATAATCGGTGAGTGTTCCTCCGTTTCTTCGTGCTCTTCTTCCTCCAACTCTTCCGCTGGTTCTTCCGTCGTCGTTGTTGTCGTTGTTGATGGAGTAACAGCTTCCACAACGTGTGCTTTGGGCTTCTCGGCCGTCACCTTCGGTTCCACAACTTCCGGTTGGACTTCTTCGATCGCTTCTTGTTCCGCCGCTTGTTCTTCTTCGTGGAGCTCCTCCTCAATCTCCTCTTCCTGAGCCGCTTCCTCGTGTTCCTGTTCCTGTTCTTGTTCTTCGAATTGTTCTTCCGATTCCTCCTCTTCCACCGGGATCGGTTCCTCCGTCGTTGTGGTGGTAGTCGGTTGTTCCAGGACTTTCGTCGCCACAACCTTCACTACGGGGGCAACTGGCTTTATGATGACCGCCTTGGGGACTGGCTTCACGATGAATCGCTCTTGAGGTTGCTCTTGAGGCTCTGGAGTCGTCGTTGTTGTCGTTGGTTTCAGCGGAGTGATCTCGACGATCTTCGGTTTTGGCTTGAGGATCGGTTTGATCGCTACCTTTGGGACGGCTTTCGGGATAAACTTGAGCGGACCGGCCGGTTTGGTGGTCGGTGGTTTCGGGGTTTCCGGCAGCACCTGCACAATACTGACCTTCTCGGCCTTCACTGGCAGCACCGGGAGTACGACCGTTTTGCTCGGTTTAATCTCCCTCAGCGCTTCCTCGGTGGTGGTTGTCGTGGTGGGCGTTGTTTCGATCACCGGTGGCGGTGGTGCCGTCGTTTTCGGTGGCTCTGAGGTGAAGGGGAAGGTCAGTGAAGTTAGTTAAACTAGATATGCACTTCTCTACTCATTTGATTTATCATTTTAATTTCAAATTGTGATTTCATTATTGAATTGCGAGTGAATGCCAAAAAGCGTTTTAATCCGATTGTTGAAACCCAACTTATAAACCAAAGCCTGCATCAGTGCCTGCTAGATGCATGGTTGCAGCAATCAACGCAATTGTTGATTGATTGTTTTGCAACCCCTGAAACCGGCTCTACTAGCTGCGCTTGATTACCTGTTACTGCCGGTGCGGCACTCTGGGGCGAGAAGATCATCACCGTGTTGCCGATGGTGGTGGTAAAGTCCAGAAACCCGTACACCGTCTGCGTGATGTAGTAGTCCGGATTGACGTCCTGGCTCGGTACGACGGCAAACACCGGATCACCTCCGGCATCCCGTGGCGACGAATCACCGTACACTCCGCCACCGGGCGAATACACTGCACCGTGGGCTGCAACAGGAAAAAGAAAGGAAGGGGAAGGAGAGGAACCATTAGAATCATAAATCACAACCGTACGATGCTGATGACGATGCCGATGACGGTGATGGAAAACTCAAACAAAGTGTCAACAACTTTGGGAGGAAATTAACGACGGAAGGTTACGACCGAAGCGACGACCGATCCGTGGCGTAGCATTCCGGTCATCGATACCGCACTGGCACATCGCAGCGGGAGAAGAAAGGAAACAGAGGATGGCAATTGATAATTGAGGACCTTTTGCACGAAAGCAATGCTGGCTCGCGGCGGGCGGAGCTGATAGTTTGCACAAATATTGACAGCGGTGTTGGCGTAGCATAAACTTTCCAATTTCGTCCCTGTCGAAGGATGTTCTTAGAACGGGAAACGGACGCGATGCAGGGCGGCCGAAAGTTTTCACCATGCCCTTAACAATAAACAAACAGACAAAACCATTCCGTTTCATCAGAGCGCAGGGCGTCACGAGATCGGAAGATGAAACTTTCCCTTCGAACGCACTGGCACCAGTTCCGGTATCGGCATTCGTTCGCTTGCTGGAGGCGACCAGGAGGAGGAAGGATGGCAAGTTTCCGCACAAGGCAAAAGGAAACTCGCTGAAGACAGTGGACAGTGGAGGAGAAGGGTGGCAAAACATGGTTAAGCTAATGATCATGCAACGAGGCAAACAAGGTTCTCGAGCCGGAGGTTCAGTGCAAGGAATTTTGTGTAGTGTAGTGTTGGTGGCAAACACTGTAGCCCCGCATGAAGCATAACGAGTGCAAGTCGAGCAACGACGCGACATAAACGCCATGAGGTTGTTGTTCGAGCAAGAAAACGGCGCCTGGAAGCGATCATTTTCCAGCCAATTTGTTGTCAATCAATTCAGTGAGCATTACCTTCGAAACAGCATTACGTGAAGGTTCATAAAATTGGGTAGAAGAAGACTTAATTGCCTCGCAGTAACTTCCATTTGGTCTGTAATTATCTAGCATTATTATGAGCTACAGCTTTGATTGATCATAAAATGATTTTTATGCATTATTCAAACGATATCAAGACCTCCATTTTGTATGCGAAAGCGGATTTAGGAATGGTCAATCAATCCACCAGGAGATCAGAGAGTAAAGTAGAATAATTTGAGCTTCATTTCCAATTGAATTTATCGGCTTCTCTGTATCACGACCATCCACCCCGTAGAGAGAGAGAGAGAGAGAGAGAGAGAGAGAGACAGAGAGAGAGAGAGAGACAGAGAGAGAGAGAGAGAGAGAGAGAGAGAGAGAGAGAGAGAGAGAGAGAGAGAGAGAGAGAGAGAGAGAGAGAGAGAGAGAGAGAGAGAGAGAGAGAGAGAGAGAGAGAGAGGATGCAAATGAAACCGATAGCAAATCGATTTGCATTTCAATCGCAAATTGATGCAGTGCAGGATGTAAAGTGAATCACCGATCGTTGGTCGCACTCCAGCTGCAGACGCTGAAGTAATATTTGAAATTATCTGCAAATCAAAAAAGGAACCACCACCGGCCGGCCACTGCCAGAGCGCAAAGGGGAGAAGGTTATCACCCTCTTCCCGCCGTGCGATGTGCGCCATATTTCGTCCCAGGGGTTGATCGGTCAATCAATTCAAATTTATTCCATCCATCACCCGCAGGATCTCATCACGCGTCCGGTCTAGACGGTGTAATGGCGTCTCGAGGGGTTTCGCCTTCGCCACCAGATTAGCGGAAGGGAACCGGTGCTGGGAGGGGGGGGGGGGGGGGTGGCACTCGAGCGCCAGGGCAAGAACTGCAACATTCAAATCCACCCCATTGGAGCAATAGCACTAAAGCAGTTCAGCTGCCTTTCTGTTGAACAATTCCAGTGGCCAGCACAGGGCAGGGGCCATGAACGTTTTGCGCCACTTCCAGGGAGACGAACTTGGTGCACACCGAAATTGATCGAAAAACTTTCGCTGCCCTTCCCCCCCAAACCATGGCTAAGCGAACGAGTTTTAGTCCCCGAAACTACGCATCCTGCTGAAGTGGCACGGATCAGGCATAAATCTAGTCCAAGGGGAGGTTAGCCGATTAGCTGGCAGTTAGCGTTTGGGGGGGGGGGGGTGGTACCGTTTCACCGGAAACACAAATACTTCTCCAACTGCTGCTGCTGCTCCCCAGTGGATTTGGGGTGGTTGGGCTCGAGAGATTTGCAAATTAGCATTTTGCGTGACGAGCCAATTTTAAATGGAGAGTTTCTTGGTGCAAAACCATCGCATGCATGTAGCAAACCGTTTTAGAACTCCGTCCTTTTGCTTCGGCCTGCATTTTGTGCTGAAAGTTGCTCCACCAGGACTCTGATTGAAGTGCATGCCTCTATGTGTCTGTAAAGGAGCTAACGGTGGCAGTAAAGTTGACGCAGTTAGATCGAGTGTGCACAGCGAACCCTTTTTTCCCTTCGAGACGTATGGCCCATGCTGTATTTTCCATGGAAACTCAGCGCTGCCGACTGCGACTGCAATACACTGATTGAAGTGCAGCAGGCACTCGGCCCGAACCGATGGAAGGAAAATTCGTCACGACACAAACGACAAAGTTGTGTGGCCACTATCTTCACCGCTCGTGGCCACTCGACCCTCGAAGACCACCCTCCCCCTCTACAAAAAAAGAGCAACGGAAACGGAAAAGCAATCGTCCGAATGAAATGTAACTAGACTTCTTTCACTGCGCCTTGTGCACCATCGCTTGTGATCTTTTTTTTTCTTCCTCCTGAGCCGTGGGTAACGACGACATGCATCTCAAAGTTTCTCCCTCCCAGGAAGTGGAACCTCCCCCCGGGGAGGAGCTCAGAGCTGCTTCCTTTTGCTTCCGTTTACGTGCATGCATGGTCACCGGTAAGCGCGCGCTCAGTGCACGGCAAAAATGGGAAAAATTGGATTGTTAACGAGCTTTTACTGAACTTTTCTTGGTGAGCCCCCTCCACCTCCCTCTGATCCCTGTTGGATGTGCACACATACACGCAGATATTAAATTCTTTCACTATTCTAAAAATGCCGGTGTTAAAAAAAAAGGATTCCCAAGCATGTGGAACGGTATGGAGTGCGGGGGGGTCGTGGCCCAAAAAGGACAGCGAACTAACACAATCGCTTGCAAAGGGAAGCAGTAGGGAGTTTTACTTTGTCGTCGAAAGGTAATGTGCCTTGATGTGGCCGGCACTTGGGTAAGATCTAAGGGAGGGATCTCTTTTCGCAAAACCTATTCCACCGGATGCAGTCGCAACGATTTATCCAGCGAACGAACTTCCCTTCGCGTGTCGAGGGCGGTCACATTCAATATCAAACGATAAGTAACGAACGGTCGAACGATTTGCATACGGCACGATTAGGTTAGCGATGTAGAATGGTGCGGCAAGAAAGGGACTTCAGTAAGTATTTTGTTCGAAAATGGATCACCAGGAACCTGGAATATATTATTTTTACGTAGGGATTTCCTTCAGGATATCGGTAGCACAAAGAGAATGAAATGGATTGAGCGAAGGAGTCAACCTTGAATGTACCTTGAGCATTGCTTCAGTTAAATCAGATGTAAGAAAAAGATTTAAAATATTTTTTTAATGTTGGTTAAGAGCCAAACGCAACTCCTTTAGACGATTCATTTCCAAGCAACGTTCCATTTCTATCTGAATATTCGGGCTGCTTCCCGTCTCGAATACACTTTTTCTTTGATGCTCGCTGCTTTCTTCGCTTGCTAATGTTGTGCGTTTAATTTGCGAACGAAAACCAACAAATGGGCTGGCTAACACCGATTTATGCTCCATTAGCGAACTGCCAATCTCCTTAATTCTCATTTAAGCGCTCGGTATTCCCCACCTCACGCGCCAGGACAATCTCCCGGCTCCCTGCTTGTCGACATGTCAGCCAAAAATCTCGAAAAATCCCACGCGATACTAAACTAATAAACTCGCACCACGGCTGCCATGCCATATGAGCCACGGCAAATGTTTTTTTCGGGGGGGAGAAAAAGTACCGGATGAAAGGAAAATGAAGCCCCCGAATGTACACAGGTACCAGATAGGCTGGCAGACAGGCAGGCAGGCAGATCATTTCATCGTGCGTCGCGTCACCAACGTTCGGCCAGGGAAGAGACCGGTTAGCAGGCAGGCAGACAGGCAGACCGGGAAAGCATGGTTGTTACTTATTTAAAATGCTAAAAAGGACGTAAGCCTCCCGGGGAGTACTCGCGACGACGACAACGACGACGACGAATGAACAGCGCACCGTCCACGCTGTCAGACGTGGTCGCACTTCAGCCAGCCACTCAGACACCCAGGCCGTGGCTTGCCTGCCTTAAAAACGGAAGTCATGTTCAGGACGATCGAATGTGTTTAGTCTGAGAGCGACTGACGGGCGCCGAGGGACCGGGCCGACCGGGCCGACCGGGCATCCAACCTGCGCCAACATCAAACGAATGGCGCTTGTATGTTTATATGTTGGGTCTGGTGTGGTGTGTTCTGTGAACGAGCAACGCAGATACTCCTCCTGGTTAGTCTGGTTAGAGAAAAAAAAACGAAAAAGAATTTGCCGTTTTTTACTGTTTTTTTTTATTTCTCTGCTTGTGCTCCTCACCAACACTGAAACGTATGTAAACATCTCAATTAGGCGAGTGCTCGGGAGTGGCTGTTGGTTTTTTTTATAGCCCAGCAGTGAAAAGTTTATCCTCGAGCGCTGTGACACATTTATCTGTTGGCTTTACTCCACCTAAGCTGTCGGTCTTATCGCGTATTGAGTGCACCTAGGTGGTGTGTATGCTGAAGCACTCGAAATGCAGAGTTTATGCTGACTTTGATTGTATGCATTCGCTGCATTAGCACCATGATGTTACGCTGTCACGCTGGAACTGACCGCACGGGACAAGAAAAGAGCTCTAGATAAACACGAAACCTAACACGAAAGGATGATGCAACACAGGGACCAATCCTGAAAAGCAGAAATGAATTGCAACCTGCCCTGTTGCCAAGTTTTTGGAACATTTATTCAAAAAAGCAAAACTGTGTTTTGAGGCTGCTACCGCAAAGCGTCAATGTTTCGAGCTACGACATCAATTCCCTGAGTATCTTTTCATGTACCGAAAGGATACTCCTTCCATTCCAGTTTACGAAACTACGCCACAACTGGATGTGCCAGCGAAATGCTTTCTCCGAGCTGCTGCCGAAGGTGCCAACGCATTTTTGCATTCCCAGGACTCACCTCACTTTTATGGCAAGATGTAACTTTGATAGCCTCAAATTTGCTTCAAAGCAGCCGCTCCATTGGGCGCAAGACACACGAGATGACATTACATGAGGCGTGTGAGCGTGCGATGTACAATAAATGGGAGTCCCAGGGTTAGGAAGCATTTCCTTCAACAATGTTTGATCATTTTCCCCTTGGCTACCAGCGGGGGAGGGGGGGGGGGGACCGTTTGTCATATTCAGCATTTTCGGGACCGCGTCTCTCGAATTGTGCCGTCGACATTCATAACGCACCGCTTTACCACTCTCGTTGGAAGCAAACATCTTTCTTTCCTCTTCAACTGATTCCCATTCCTTTGCAGCGTAAGCCTATATTGGAGTTGGTACCCACACCCTTCCGTTCGTTCCGCTGTTTCGTAGAAGGTTTCAATCTCCCTCTCGCCTCTCCCCTTTCATAAAAGGAACTGAACGTGCGCTTGTTTGCGGGGCAAACGACACATTAGGGCGGCGTCACCGGTACGATCTGACGATCCTGACGACACATGTTACTTCCCTTGGGCCGCTTCCCAGCGGGGGCCAGCGTTCACCCGCGAAAAAAAAAACGGAAAATCGCGAAAGTATGTGCCATTAAACTGGCATCCGGTGTCGGTGCTGTCGGTATTTCGACGACAATTTTGTCACATTTGGTGTGTCGTGGAGCCAACGAGGAGAACGGTGGGTACGCATTCCCCGGTCGCTTCGAGAAGGGAATGATACGCGTAAAAATTTAATTTTGTTTTGCCTGGTAGAATCCTCGCCTTGATTGCATTAGTTTTGCGTCGACTGGATGCAAGAATGTTCAAATAAATATCCAATCAAATACCAAACGAAAAGGAAAATTATTTTCTGTCTTCTAATCCCACGAACCCGACCAGAATTTTATCCACAAAACGTTCTAAAACATTAATCTGAAAGCCAAATTGATGAATCTATAGGATATTCGAACAATTCGGGAGTGCATAATCAGTTTGTACAGGAAAACTTTTGTTAATAATAAACATATACAGTAATTTGTAATCAAGTGGTTGTTTAAATGAATAGTTTTAAAACTAATCATAGCGACCAAATTGGTATTACGAGCGATAAAATAATGCAAACTTGCAAGCAGCCCAGTAAAACTGCTAACTAATTGAAGCAGTAACGGACGAACAATGCACTCTGTGCCCGTGTTTCAATCAGTGTTGAAAATTATGTTACCTGCCCTGAACGAGAGCATAAATTTGGCTTCCGGTGGCTTCAGGACATCAGCAGGAGCAGCAGCAGCACGAACCAGTTTAGCTAATTTCTGCTCAAAAGGTGCTTCTGTTGCAAAGGACCCTCCATTGGGACACCGAGCACGCCAGACCAGCACACCAGCACACCAGACACAGAGGCAACAAAATTGAGCTTTAATTATGGCGTCGAAATTGAGAACTAATGGAAAAACTTAAATGCCACACAGGCACTAGGCACAGCCCTGAACAATCCACCACCATCGAGCTCTGGCACGCTGGCACTCGTAGCAGCGGAAGCCCTATCTTCCGGTCAGACTGGTGGTCATGTTTTGTCGGATCTACTGCCGACACGAAGGTGAGAGGAACACAGTTCCATTCACTACCGAAGCCGGTTGAATTTTGGGAACACAAAGCGAACCAACGACGCATCTCACATATGCCAGCCTCACAAAAGGTTTCAAAGTTTTCCACTGACAACAGTCAATCTGTTTTTCTCACCGGCCAGTCACTAAATTGGGGAAGAAAAATGGAGCTCCCTGTCGAGTGGTACCGGGCGAGCACGGAACGGCAGCAGCATTCGTTCGGCGTTGCAGTTTCCCGTTGGTGGTGAGATTTCGCACAAGAAGCACTGGATCGAAGTCCGATTCGCCGTTGCTACGGTTGGGGCTTTTGACCGGACTGCTGGTCCATGGCTTGCTTGAGCGCTCCAGAAAACAACATCATCACAATATTGGCAACCCCCGTTGGTGCGCCCGGTGCTAACGCTGAGCGCAGGCAAATAGCAAATGGTTTGAAATTTAACTTTAATTAGTCTTTTCTCCAACTTAATTTGCATTTAATTGCACCACATTTCTCACTCTCTCTCTCTCTCTCTCTCCCTCTCACATACAGAGCACGTACAGTCGGTCTCTGTTGGTATCTAATTGCTTCCTTCAGATGGTGTAAGGTGGCACGGTGACGGTGGAAAGAAGGATCTGTTGGTCTGCAGAGTCTGCTGTCCGCTTAGTCGTTCCCGGCAAACCGGCAAGCGCTATCCCGGGGGAGAACAGTGGACCGTATGATCTGGTCCACTATGGAGCATTGGTTCCATTTTACGCACAACTTCCGCCTATTAGTGGCAATAACTTCTGAGGCAGTGAAACTCGGCTCTACCGTTCTACCCCGTTCTCGTCCCTTGCGATGACAACGGTGGTGCTGAAGATGGTTTTTGTGGTGCTGTGGCACTGCTGTAGGTAAGTTTGTCTAACTGCAAATTAACCGAAACTTCTCACATTCTCGGTACCTGCTAATCATCTTCCATTAGCCACCTGCCGGTGTGGGGAAGATGCTGTAATTGGGGAAAGGTAGCGCCCAAGAGGCACTCGTGAGGCGCCCCGGGGTGTTTCATGGTGTGGCATTCCATGTTCCAGAACTTGGATCACATTTCGGGTGAGTATTTGATTTTCAATAAATCAAATGCTGTGAGAACGAATGCAGTACTTTCTTTTGTCTTTTGCAAGGTTGCAATTCAATTCACGCAAAGCTTCATTTTCCCAAAAAACTCTTTACTAATGGAACAGAACATCGATTCGATTCGATTCGCACTTTTACGAGCAACCATTTCGAGGAAATCAATATCCCTCGCGCTCTAGCGCCTAATTGTAGGCTATCCCGTACAATGTACCGGCCTGTTCCGGTTCCGGTCACCCCCTAGACCACCACACCATCCACTCGAGCACACGACACGCAGGTCCGGTCCCCCCCACTCTACTCGACACTTGGACAGCGCAAGATAACGCCAAGAGCTGCCTGCTGCTTGCTGGCCTGGCCGGTAGTGCCGTTGGCGTTTTTGTGAGGACAAAAAGCAACACAACAGCAAAAAAAAAGTCAGAAGGAAAAGCGACGGAAAACTGTTCCACACATAAACGGACGCCAAGCACGAAACAGCCAGGAAGGACGGAAAGGGAAAGGGAAGAGCAGGAGGCCAGGAGGTAAACAAAACTTTTTCCTTTGCACCGTCTCGGTTGCTCGGTCCTGGTCGCCAGACAATGTGTAGCAATGCTCGTGGTGGTGCTGCTGGTGGCCATCGTGCCCTTCCTGTTCCGTCTCGCCCGGTCACTCCTGGACCAAAAGTCGATAATTGGCGGTACCGGTTAAGGGTGCATACGTGGTTTTCGGGAACATATTTCCGTCGAGAGACAACCGTCGGTCTCGAGCCTCCCCGGGAGGAGGAAGAGAAGGATGAGTGCTAGCGTGAAGCATCGTATAATCAACAGCCCCTCGAGCATGACCTCGGTTTGGTCGACCTGTTCTCTCTCTTTCTCTGGACCGAAGTAGTAAAGTCCCTTGGCAGGCACCATACCAACGCCAGCGCTGTCGTACTCCGCTGCCGGCTGTGAGCGTGCAATTGGAAATAGAAATTTATGTAAATTTGTATCATTGGAACATACACAGGTACTTTATTACGAGGCCTCCAGACTGGCCTTCACTAACTGGCACGAAAGAGTAGATCACCTCAGCCGGGACGACACATGGGCATGGGACAAGCCAATTCACCTGGGAGACGACACCAAGGCGAGAAAAAGTTCCTCAGTAACAGGATACAACCCGGGGAAACCGATGTCACACGCCGGTGTTGCCGAAAGTGGCCACCTTCTTTCAACAATCACGTAAGTGCGAGGGGCAACAATCACCTTCAATGCTCCACCGCAGTACCGTATCGATCGATTGGAGCCAGCAATCGATAGGATTGGCCCGGGGACCGTGCCGAGGGTCTAATGCTATTACCGGAAATTGGCTACAAAATATACACCTGCTGCCGGACCAACCGACCAGCCGACCATTACCGGACCCATTATCGTCCTCGGGACGGAACGACGACCACGACGACGACGGTGACGACGATGAGTCCTTGACGACGGCCATCTGGCATCACTAGCACCGGGAGAACTAGCAAACCCGGCGGGTGGTAAGTGGATTGTTTGCTAGAAATCATTATTTTTCTTGCGATTGTCAAGCAGCTCTAGCTAGGACAGTCGCTGGGCACTGGGACCGGAAACTAAAAGAGAGAGAGAGAGAGAGAGAGAGATGTGCACTGGGGCCGGTGCCGATCGGAAAGCAATCAGCACCGGAGCCTTTGGCAGGCTTTGTTTTCTTTTTGTTTTGTGCGAGAAGCACAAGAAAATGTACCACACACTCGACATTTGGTTGATTGGCTTCGGTAGGAATTGCGGCAGGAGTGGGAGTATTGGGTGGAGTCGGAATGGCCAGAGACATCAAGCTGATTGGACGCATAGTTCTTTTGTGACACGTAAGTACGGGCTACACGCTACACCTTTCTGGGCTAACAAGATTTGCCCAGCATGGGATGTACATTATGTACTAATTATTGGAGCATCTTCCGCTGATCGACGCCATCATTGAAATTGACTTCTAGTCTTGTTACTTGCAGATGGAAGAATGAACACGATGGCAGTTAGTTCTGAAAAAGCATCACAGCACCCATTGCTCTAACATCAACTTGACATGTTTTGTCTCGACATTCAAAGCCTTCTATTCTGGAGAGGAATTTTGGTTAGAAAAAACGTTTATACAATTTTCCTCAATTGCTGTACTCATAATTATTGCAAAACTTGGGCTAATTTGTCAATAAAATGTTCAAATACCAACTCCCAAGTCAGAAATCAGGCGTAAACAGTAAACAACGCAGACATTCAAATGTACAACATATTTACCTACCGAGCAGCACCACCACAAAACTAAGGGAGCCCCTTATCTTAAGCAAACAGCGCGCCGCCACAGAAACATTCTTCAATTTGCACTTCGGTGTCCGGAATTAGTTCCACCAAAAGGTTCCATATGGTCCAAAGCTCGTCTCGTAGTGACTTTCTTCGTTCTCTCTCTCTCTCTCTCTCACCCAAAACTGCGTCTGCGAGAGGACGTTCGCCGTTCGATTATTTACTCCAACGACAGCTCCATAACTCCCGGGGCTGACGCATACGGAACGCAAATGCACCATGTCGTCCATTGTCGACGGTGGGTCTGCGTTTATTGTGATGGTAAATTGTGACTTCCTGCAGCCAGCCGTACCGTGCCAGTGCCACTGCTGCTGCCACTGCTGCTGCCACTTCTGACTTTGTCCTTTGGCCCAGTGGTTTGCAAGTCGTTTGTCTGTTTTCTCCACGATAGCGCCACCCTTCCGGATCCACCCAATGGCATGCCCGTCCCTTCCCACAGTTTGACCACCCTAGAAGGAGGTCATAAAGTTTCGCTCCGGCCCAAGCTGTCGTCTTGGTAGTCCAGTCCCTTCCTCCTTGTCTCTCTCCCTCTCTCTCTCACAGGAGACAAAGAAATATGGCCAAACCGAACCGCAAAGTGAAGCGAGGAAAATTATTTTGTAGGTTAGATGGCACTTTTCATTAAAGTTTTCCCTGTCGCACGCCACCAACCCAATGGACGCGTCAGCGTCCCCATCCCGCTCGCCTTCCGGTGGTGTAATGACATTTGCATAAACATAACTATTCCTTGGGAGCTTTTTGGGGTGGTTCCTTTTGGGGTGGCCACTCTAGTGCTGCTGCTGCTGCTGGTGCTGCTAAACGATCGACCGCCGGCACTGCTGCTGACCGACCGAGAAACGTGGAGGCCTGTGTTCAAGATTGAGGTTAGGTTGTCGGTTGGGAGAGCGAAATCGTGGCCGCCTACCCGGCAGTCCAAACGAGGCAGTTCACGAGGTTAGGAAGCCAAATCGTGCCACCGTGTAACCGAGTTACCGCGATCACGAACATCTTGAGTTGCGAGTTGTGGCTGGTGACGTTTGACACGCCATGCGATTGTTGGCCTCCCTCCCTTCGTTCCTACACGTCTCGTGAGGCTGGCGTGTCAATAATTGGTTCCTAGGTCTGGCACCTAGTCCCTCGCAAGTGAAGGGTGCATGTGAAGCTTCTCCAGGGCCACGTCAACAAGCGGGGTCCATGGCACTGGATGTCACCAACAAATTGCTGCAGCCAAACCAAGGCTGGCCACGTAAAGGATTCGCCTTCTTGGAATGTGAGCAGGGTTCGTGAGTTCCTGGAACCGGGAAAGGGAGCCTCACACGGTAGTCAAGGATACATTCCGTGCGCGAATCGTAAAACTTTGCCTGCCAAATGAGACCCACAGCGAGTGGTTTGGGTGCTGCTGTTGCTCCCGAAAGGATAATTAATCACTGATTAGGACGTTTGCCAATGGAGCAGTTAGTGGCGTGACGAAAACAAAAGTGATTTAAGTGCGGCCTTGTGGCCGACCCCCCACGGGTGGGGAGAGGTTATAATTCAAGGTTTTGTGCAAATCGCTGTTTAAGTAGGGACAGGAAAATCGATAATTGCGCTGAAATGTATGTCAACTTACCTTGCGCCAGGCAAAAGCAGAGTAGCCACAATATGCCAATGTTGCCCGCCATTTTGATTCGTGTATTCTGAAGACCTGTGATGTTTGAGGAGTTGGCTTATCGTTTATAAAGTGCGATGACGTAGTATTCAGTTCTTATAAGAGTGTATATTCTTCCTGGCAGTTCAAGGATGATGCAGTAGCATAACTCAAGCGCGTTGGTACAAGCAGCAGTAATAGTGAGAGAAAAGCTGTGGGAGAGAATAAACAAAAAATTAAATAAATTTAACTGTACAGTGTCTAAAATATCAAATGTTTTGTTAGAAATCGGCATAGGAAACTTAACAGAAAATTAAAGAAAGAAGGGAATAGAAATAAAACCAATAAAATATAAGAAGAACAATTTGATTATTATTCGGCAGCACATCACAACATGGTCAATGTTTTTGGAGAAGAATCATAAAATTCTTATCAAAACCGTGAGCTACAGTCACCAAAGCAGAAATAGCCACGAATCACGAATCGTTTCAATTACTTTTATTCAGCATTTTTCCATCTTTCAAATGCATAGCTTGGTCGGAACAAACAAGCTATCGGAATCGTATATTGTACCACCTCTTTGCACTCCCCCCTTTTCAAGCATAAATGAAGTAGGTGTCGATGAGCAGATGCAGCCCCAAACAACGAACAAACGCAGTCAAACAATAATTCATGAACGATTTCGATTCTTCGACTAATAGGCAGCGATAGGGAGATTGTGTGTGTTCAGAAATAGAATGAAAACCACCACCAGGTACACCATAGCTGCATAGCAGACCAAAAGAGTGCAAAGGTGCTGCATAGCGAACGGCGCCACTAGCGAGACCGAGAAGGAGGAAGCGGAAATTGGAGGTAAAAAGAAATCTTTCCAACACCCCCCGGGTGTTCCAATTCAGGTGGTCAAATGGTCGAGAGCATCCCAGCACGTGTGTCCGAGAGTGGCCACACACGTGGCCCTCTCTGCTTCGGTCCAGCAGTAATTGGATAATAAACTGCCCGGCAACCGATGGCGTGCGGCGCATAAGTTATGGTGGGCCCGGTGGTTTGCCACTCGTACTCGTACACCAGGAAGTGCAGGCGCGTCCGGATGGACGTTGGGTGGATTTTCCTGCATTTTCCCACCACCCAGAGGATTACACGGTTGCTGGAGTGTGTGTCGAGCGAGTTAGTGCTCGCTGGTGGTTCAATTAGTTGACCCGCACCGAGGTGTTCCGGTGCTCCGGTGCTCGGAATCATGATGATGATGATGATGTGTGGTTATTCGATTTACGTTGCGCTTTCCGCTTTCCAGATAGTAAATGGGAGCAGCAAAGCTGGCAAGGAGCAAGGTGCTTACCCAACAATCATAACAATGGTTCACCAGCGAACGGACGGTTACTACAAATACCAGGGCTCTTGCGATCCTTTGACGATCAAGGCTAGCCGCTTATTCGCCAATTAATTCGTTCGAATACCTTCAGTCGGTGTGGCTGACAGACAGAGGGGTCCGTGTGCCGACACGTTACCTCGATTACGCAAACGTCTTCATCGGGCGTGAAAACTATCAATTCATCATCACGCTGGCGAGAGGCGCCAAAAGAAGCCAGCGGTGTAGCAGTGGACCAGCCTTGAAGGCTCACATTTCACGCTTCACACCCGCTAGCCCTCCTAGTTGTTTGAACTCCAAAGTAAGTCTCTTGCACCGTGAATGGAATGCCTGAGCGAGTGCCCGATATCACGTGGCATTGCGTTGCGAAAAGATCAATCATTCTGCGCACTCTAAACTATTCGCAATTAGAGCGAGAGACGCGTGACGACAAGGGAACGGAGCGGGTCGAGCGATAGTGATACTCTACTTACGGGATCCACGGTGATCAGAAATTCCATTGGAAAAAATCTGCTCTTTTTTTACGTAGCCGACCGCTGTGTGCGAATCTACCGGTACCGGCGCAGGGGTGTGAATGTCTGCTTCGGCTCTCCTTTTTTTTTGCGTGTCTGTCTCTGTCCGTCCGCACCGGCTATCAAGCCAAAGGTAGACGTTACATGAATGCCCATGTTTAACCTTAATTGCTTCAAATTGCGGGAATGGGCGCGTATCCCGCGCGTTCGCGTACGAATTATTATTATTATTCGCAAAGTCGCGACGCGAACTGGGACAGTCTAATTGGTACAGATCGGTGGATCGATTAAGGTATTGCAGAGGTACCGTCAGTGCGGGATGATGTGAGGTGAGGTGTGGCCGTAATTTGATGTCTTGATAGAGACAATTTGGTTTGAAAGGGCTGCAGGCTTTTGTAATTGAATTAAACGTCTTTTTCTTGCAAGAACGTTTGGATCTGCAAAATGTTAGCAGCTCTTATAAGAAGTTACATTTTAGATATTTTTAAATTTTCACAGCATGGCCTTCAATCGTAGTTGAAATTCAAATAAAAACATTCCTCCGTTCCCTTTAAGAGGAAGTGCAATAACCCAACTAGAATAGAGCACCCTGATCAAAGGATCAGGTGCTCCGGTAGCAGAAACATGAATAAAATTCCTCGCTTTACATAAACCATGGATTTAGCGGACCAACATTACTGGACCTGGACCAGCGGGATACAAATCGTATTCATTTGTTCCCCATTTCAATAATTAATCCATCGCTCGCATCGAGAGGCCCTTGGCCCTAATGGCGTTCCTAGAAACGCCAATCCACAACGCACCATCCCCACGCAACCACTCCAGGGGTCAGTTATTATTATTAATCCGGGATTTCGGCAAACGGAAAGTTTTCACCCGCCCCTGTGGGTGAGCACAGAAAGTGCTGCGTAAAACATTGTTTGTCGGTTCTTAGCAGCCAACAGAGAACAAAAAAAAAAACAATTGCAGAAACACCGGCGCCGATGATCGCGTAAACAATCGCGCCCTTCCTACGGTGGCCACCCACCGGAGGGAGTGGGCTGCCACGGTCAAACGCACACTAATCAGTGCAATCCGCGGGAAGCAGAACGAAGGGAATTTCGCGAATCACGCGGTAAACAACCGCGTGGCTGGGGATGTAAATCCTCGCTGCTCGGTGAGCCTGTGGGTCTTGAAACTTTGCCAAACTTCTCCTCCCCTTAGGAGGTGCCTCCTAATTGCAAACTCTCGATGAACTTTCGTTTAGAGCGCGAGTAAATTTGTGGCCTGTTTTTTTTGTGTCCATTTCTTGGCGTACCGTGTTTGAGGAGCATTTCTTATGCACGAGTACGGAGTAGCATTATGCGGAAAGCCATTTTAAGATGGTTGCTTCCGGAAAAGTAGGAGAACTATTAACGAAGTAGCGTAGAATGTCAAATAGGCTACTAGATCTCATACAAAGTTGTTATACTACCAATTTTAAGCTGTTGCATTAAAGTAAAAATATTTCAAAACCATTGCAGATTTATTAAAGCACTTTCGTACACAACGAAGTGCAGCTCGATGTTCCGCACATTGCATCGACGATGCACCAGGCCCCATGCAAGGAGAGAAAAAGCAATAATTGTCCCACTTCCGACACATTCCCTCCGTACGCGCATGAGACGAGACGTGTTTTCAGCGGAAATTAAATGTCAGCAATCAGCTGTCCTCCACTTTACCAGCCCTGTTCAGTCCGGTCCGGCCCAGGACAGGCTTGGTCAGTGCGCCTCGAGCGCACAAGCTACCGCAACGAAGACGTTCGGATGACTTTCCGAGGAAACGGAACCTCAAATAGCCTCCGGTGCCTACCGGTGGAACCCCTTTTCGGGGCGGAAGGGGTTTGTCACCCAAGCCAACGGATGGTGACGCACAGAGGCACCACTTTCCTTCCTCTCTTTATCTCACTGTCTAAAAAAATACGAACGAATTCCTTTTTTTGCTTTGCATCGCGCAATGGCAGAGGCCTTTCCTACCTAGGCCATCGTGCGTCCGGAGCCTTTCGGCCAACCGGCTCGAACCAGGGAATTGCAAGCCGGCGAAAGTTTGCTCCCAGGCGAGGGCGCCTCCACCACCCATCTCATCGCGTTGGGCTTTGGAGTATTGATATAATTAAAAAGAAATTAAAAAGTTTTCTCTTCCAGATTACTTTTAATTTGATTCTGGTCAATGCGCAGCGCAGCTCGAACAGGCGGGCACCTTACTCCTCTTCTTCCCTCTTCTGCTCACCCCAAACTCTTCCTTCCAGCCTCCTTTCATCAATCTTCGCAATCAACTTTAACTTTTCATCGCGAGTACAGGCCAGGAATGGTACCAGGTAAGCATTGGTGGTCGAGCGACCACTTTTCCGTTCATTTGCATCGGTTTTTATGCACTTTTGAACAGCAGCTAGATAGTTGGATTCGCCTGCTCTCCTTCACTCCCTTTTCTGACAACAAAAAAAGGAAGGATTACATCATATAACGCTGCGCAAGTCTCACGAATGCTGAGCCGACGAGTGACGAAATCAATGTTAAATTGTTTCTTACTTACAGCTCCTTCTCGGTGTGAGAAAGATAATTTTTCTCAATTTCATTGGCCAAATGAACACCCCGTTTGCAGCTGTAAACAAAGCTGAGCTGAGCTGCAGCTGAGGTTCAAAGTTATTTCGGAAAAATCCAGCATCGCTGACGCTCGCGCTCGACCTCGAAGGCAATTCTTATGGGAATCGTCACGCTCAAGCTCTGGTTTCACCAACAGCCTCGTGTAACGCACCCGGTATCGATCCACTCCCATACACTGGTAGGGCCCACCGACCTCAGGCCAGGCGATAAACCAAAGTTCAGGACCCCTCGAAGAGGTTAATTAGGTTTTATGGAGGAAATGTAATTGTCTTCTTGGGCTTTTGGGGCCCGTTTTCGGTTTTGCTGACGATAATTAACCGGCTAAGGGTGACTCCAGTGCCCTACGGGGTCCTGAAATTAATTGCAAAACCAAATTAGCGGCAATGATTGGAGGAATTAGTGGAGTAGACACACAGTACACAGTGGAATTACTGTATAGTAGCATTGCCAACGTATGGGAACTGATGATTCTTAGAAACCTCGCTTCTACTCATCAGTTTGCTACATTCCAGTAAAACTCTACTCCCTGTAATTAGACTGCCGGTGTAATGTCCCGGAACCACAGCTTTTACCACGCAGGCAAGCATCACCTGTTTCACCAGGAAACGACTCAATCCCATTTTCCGTAGCACCGCATATTACGTCATCCGGTAAGCCGCTTACCGGAGATGCATAAAAGCTGCATCCGTCGCTTCACCCCCGTCGGTTGCATTGTCACGGAGAGTAAAACGCAAAAAACCAAGCGAACAAAATTGAGATAACTGTCCGTGGTGGCGCTGTCGGCAAAGCTTTTAACCAAATTAAGAATGTTCATTTGATAATGTGTGTACGGTTTCATGTTATATGGTTATGCTGCACCACTCCACGGTCCATTTTGGTTCGCTAATATTTTCGCAAACTTTATGACGGATACTCCTGCGGTTTTGCGTTTAGTTTTCTCCATTCGAACGAGCGAGCGTCGGTTTGGTTGTGGATGGATTGGATGAGGAACTTTTGATGTTGGGCATGGTTTAAAGATGCCAGCCTTCCATCTGGCGGCTGCCTCCATTCGAGCAGTACAGTTGATTGAAAATGCCATTAGCCAATCGTTCCAACACATGAAACATCGCTTGAGCGATGAGCAGAAACTGGTGATACCCGGGCAACTGAATTTCCTGGAACCCGTCTCGAGACATCCTCGAGTCGTCGTCGGTCCAACCTCGAGACTGATATGCGTATGCGGCTCCATCAAGTGAGTCCATCAGGCTAATCGCTCGACCGTTTGCACCAAACGGACAAACCACGCAACCTGACACCACGGAAAGCCGGTAGCCATCGGAGCCAGCCAGCAGCCAGCAGCAATGCTAGGCCATCGAGCTTGCCAGAGGACAGACCGGATTCTCAAGCGCCAGGACCATCACGTCACGACAACCATGTTCGTTGTTCTTGTGCCATCTTGGTCGTCGTCGCACGGCTCATCTGCAGTTTGTTGCAATAAATGGACATTATGTCATCATAAATCATCGGCCAGCGGCTGAATTGGGGGCTAAGCAGTAGTAGCAGCAGCAGCAGCAGCACCACCACCACCACCACCACGGGCAAAAGTGCCACTCGGCGTAGTGAATGCGCGAGGAAAATGCAAAATGAAAAATGTGAAACAACGTGCCAGACGATGGAGCAGACGACGGAGCGCGCCTTTAAGAGATGGCTGTCGTCGCAAGACAGCACTGGCTGGCCACCCAGACTGGCCAAGGAAACAAATGTTACGCACGAATGTTACGATGCTGCTGCTGCTGCTGCTTGCTGTGTGGTGATGCGCGCCGTTTAGCTTATCGTTCATCTGTTGTCTAGAATCAACGGCCACGAGCGATGGATGGGAACGGAGGAGAGTTCGGTTGGACACCAGCAGGTCCAACGTTCCATAAAGTTCCTCGGCTTGGTGTGCAGAGTTCCATCTTGGGCACAGCAAACAACTCTCGCCTATCAGCACCCAATGGTAGCCAGTGGCCATGTACGAACGGTTCTCGTGCGAAGCGTATTACAGAGCGTTACACTGATTACATTCGGGCACTTCTGCAGCACTGTAACTGGGCTGGCACGATTGGAGTGTTTGGTGCCGTGTAGCGGATGCCAGACGCGAAACTTCAACGACGACAGCACAGTGGTGTTCCGCGAGTACGCTTGGGTGAATGCATCGTGACAGCATTGTCATCGGTAAAGGCGAACAACATGAACTGGCATAATGACCCGGGAAACCACGAGTTCTGTTCTGGTGAAGTACTGATTTAATTTCTATGAACATGTGAACCTTCCTTCAAGTGTCTGATGATCCTGTAGAATTGAAAACTAATTTTATATAACAGCTGGTTCACTCCTTTGTTTCCAGAAACCATAGAATGAACAGAACATGTTGGCGAAGAACTCTAACTGTAGATTAGTCTGAAGAAAATGCGGTTAAAAACGAATCCCTAAAAAAATTACATAACTGCAGTGCTTAAATATTGAAATATCTAAAGACGATTATGCGCTACTAGCACTAAGCAAATGATAAAAATGTCTATGACAATCTCATATGCACAATTGATTGTAAAGTCGTTGAGAAAGGCAACCATTAAATAATACCAGAATTAGTGAAACTAAGATTGAGCTAATAAACGCTCACTAGAATCAGGCCTTAAATGTCGATACCAATGACTTCGACAAGTAGTTTCGTGGTTTCTACATTTAAACGAATAGTATGATGTTCCATTTATAATAAACTTGATGAGTGTACTTTCCCAGACTTACGAATAATCCAAGCGAACGATTAAAATACGGTATTTCAATACGCAGCTTCAATTTTTAAATAAATCCAAGCGAGCGACTCCCCGTGTCTGGACAGCTTGTTAGAAATCTCTCTCCCTAATCATATTATCAGCACAACAAGCCACGAAAGCAGTCAAACCAGTTACTATCACAACGCAAAAGCGCGTTTCATCGCTGTGTTCGGGAAATTCAATAAATTCTCCAAACCACAACCATTTACAGAAACAACAATCGCACAGCAGAGACAGCCAACAACCAACCACCATTGACCGGTAGTATCCGTCTAGTAGAAGCTACGAAACGGTGCCAACCCTCCATCGGGCACAGAACACCCCTTGGCGACAGCCGCGGACGCGCAACAGTCGCGTCAATTATCTGATTACAAATTTAATTCGGAAAAGTGAACACAAACTGAAATGTTGGGAAAACAAAAGGCGAAGTGAAGAAGAGCAGAAGTGAAAGAAAAAAAAAATCCCGGGAAAACAGCCAGACTAGTAGTGTATAAACAATGGCAGCAACCCCCCCAGGCCGCTAGCAAAGTGAGGTGGTACGGTGGTTGACTTGCTTCAAAGGCAAACCATCGGACACTGTTTGTCACCCTGGAGGGCTTTTGGAATGAATTTTTGCGACGAGATTGTGTCGTAAGGGGACAGGTGCAGAGCACAACAGGGAGAGAGGGAGAGAGGGTGTGGTTCGGTGTGTTTGCGCTGGGCACCGCGTTCTCGCGCGATGATCCATTTCCCATGAAACGGATACTCGTAG
Organism: Anopheles aquasalis; assembly: GCF_943734665.1. Classification (NCBI taxonomy): domain Eukaryota; kingdom Metazoa; phylum Arthropoda; class Insecta; order Diptera; family Culicidae; genus Anopheles; species Anopheles aquasalis. The sequence continues at coordinate 10,959,578 of NC_064878.1, read as the reverse complement.
CGCGGGCTCCCCCCCGGGAGGCATAGGGGACGAGGACACACTCCTTTCCCTCGTTCGACACGCTCCACGTCGTTATGGATTTCCAATTTGTTTTCCCAGAAAGCACTCCCTCGTAGCAGTAGCAGCAGCAGCCACTAGGGCCGTTGGCTAGTTCACTGGCTTGTTGCTGGCTTCACGTACCGGATACCGGAGGCGGAACGGTGTTGTGTGTTTCATTTTCCGCGTAAACTTTTGGCCGCTCGTCAGTTAATCCGTCGACCAGCGTGCCCGAAAGGTGAATTGGTGGCTACCAGAGGCACCAGTGCAGTGGTTCTATGGCTACGGATGATGGCACTAGCCTAGCCTGGCACTCAACGGTACCTGATGGTTGGAAAAAACGCGTAAAATCACTCTCGAAAAGGGGAATGAAAAACATTCGACAGGATAGAAGGTGGCCTGCGGACTAGACTGGCTTAGACCAGGTCGCCCAGGGTGAGCAACCATTAGCCGCGCTACCGAAAGGGGATCAGGATCAATTACATTTATCACGCATTTTCTATCACGACGAGGAATCTGGTCCCCCCCCCCGGGGGGCGGAACATGCTTCAGCACTTGTCGGAAAAACAAGATTTAATCAAGGATTTAACAGGTAAGCTGTTTGATTGGATGGTTTTTCGTCACCAACAAAACGATGCATTTTCCAAACACTTGATCTGCACGACCTTCGGCTGAGTGGCAGAAAAGGGGATTTACTGACATTCTTCAACAAATTACACAGCAGAATGACCTTCGCTTTCTGTCAGCAGCCTATGAAATAACAAGCAAATGAAGTACACACCGCAAACTGGCCAATTCAACAGACGACCGTGCTACCAGGCTGCCAGAAACGTGCCAGCGAATCGAAACATCCCACAAACGATTCAAACGGTGGCCTTTAACCCGCCCGTCAATCACCAGAAGTGATCGAACGGCGAGCATATATGGCTCATAAATAATTACTTCTCCGGCCTCCGGGAGTGCTAGAGATTGACATTTGGCCACCCTGTCGGTACCGCATTGAAGCATTGATTGAACTCGAGCGAAGGTGATGGTCGGTTCTGCCCAACCCAACGTTAAACAGGGGGCCGGAGCTTTGGGTAAAGCATCTCATTAGCAGCGCAGCATTGGCCCAGGTCCGTGGTTGAACCGATACCGGGTCTGTTGAACGCTAATTGAACATTACGTTTTACTGAAGCACTGAGATGTCTCCTTGTTGCCGTTGCTACTGCTCAAGATGCTGAGTGGTTTCTTGAGTCGGAAAAACAAAACACGGAGCAGCATGGCCACGCTGAGGTGCTCGAACTACGGCAAGGTGAGCTGCCGTGTATATGTGAGAGATCGCAAAAAAAAGTCGTAAATTCTCGTCCACCACGATGGTGATGAATTATGAACGTGGAGATGAGCGTGTGCCTCCTCGGACCTTCCGAAGTGTCGGAAAATGTCTACAAATCATACTGGCCGAGGAGGTCCGGTTCCGGTTGGTAGAACATTGGCGCAGTAAAAAGCAATCATCCCGAGCCCGAGTGATCGATAGTGAAGGTTCTCGAGCGGTTAGATTAATGCTTCGGCCGTTGTCGCCCCTTTGGAGCAGGAAAGGAGAGGCAAATGCCCCTGCCGCACCACCATCGTTGCTCCCCGTCGCGACATCAAAGCCAAGGGACACTCGTTATTGAATAAAAATAAAATGGAAAAAAGCGATCCATCGGCCTGGGGTCCGGATGTGATTTGAAAACGTATGTTTTATTCATTGCGGGTGGGGGGAATTCGATGGAAATGGCCACCCAGCCGAAAATTCGAATACCATTAGGCCGCAAACCTATTAATCTTGGTAACGGCCATAAATCAACTGCAGGAAATGGTGAACCGGCACACACATTCCACGCCTGTGAAGAGGACGCTTAGGCTTGAGATGCGTCCAGTGGTGTAGTCCTTACGTAAAGAGGCTTGACAAATTCTCTTTCAGCTAGCAATTAGAGCTGTTTATGTAATGTGCAGACTAATGCGAGAGTGCGGAGGGAAGAAGCAATGATGATTCCAGCGTAAGAGACACCCCCCAGTAGGTCACACCGTGGGCAGCATACGACACGACACCACGTTACACCGCGATCATCATCGCTGCGATGATAGGTTCGATGAGCTCGATGAGGGCTCGTTGGAATAAATTTTCCAATTTATTAGTCGTGCTGATTAAAGATGAGCGCCGGGCATCAGTATTAAACTGCTGATTGTGATTGGTGGTCGGTCGGTCGGTCGGTCGGTCGGTGGTGTGTTCATTGCGCAAGCGATTGCTACTTGCGATTGATCTTTATTCACGTTTCCCCTTCCCTCCGTCGTGCCATGTGCCATGTTCGTTTGATGTCGGTAGCAGGGCTTTAATGGACACACAACGTTGCTATACCGTGCGGATGGGGAAGTTAATGGCCATTTTGTTTTAAACAATATTACAGCTTTGGTTTTTGGATCGTGGGGCGTTTTTATGCATAATTTCAAGTGCAAAAGACAATTATTATATTATTCTTTTCGAAGGTAAAGTCTTATCGTTTTGAAAAATACTATGAATTCTTCTAAAAACCGACACAGAAATTTTCTTGGTGTCGTCACAGTGACTACGAAAGAATACAAACACCTTTCTTGAAGGAGGTTTTATAAAACATGTGCGATATTTTATTAATAAAAAGGATTATGAAACAATTATCAATCGTAATTGAAAAGCAAAAAAACCACGTTAGGAAAAACTACCGCTGCTGTATAACAATCCCATCCATACGCAGACTAATTTAAGTTGAAGCTACTTCCTAAAAAGGGATAAAATGACAAAGAAAGAAAACGGTATCTAACAGTGTACGCACCAGAAACGTTGTATGCTCTCCAGTAATTAGCTCAACCTGTAACGAGAAGCAGTAAAAAAAAGGTAGGAACACTTTATTAGCGCTGGGCAAAATGTATTGTTATCTGTCAGGATCTACCCTATGTTGGAAGGCCCCTCCCCCGAGGGGGCTCACCCTCAACCCCAATAGCTGGCATTCCTAGCAAACACCCAAGGCAAATATTCATCATCTTTACAGCGACGGCCTTAGTTGGGCGGTCTAACAATCTCCCACACCGCCTTCGAAAAAGGAAGAGGAAGCAACAGAGTGAGACCGACAAGGGCTGTTGGGTGTGTGCGTCGACTCCTACAGTCCTTTTTCGGTTCCTTCACCGAAGCATATCGGGCACCGGGTACCATTGGACACTTCCGATCGTAACCGCGCATAACACGCTGGTGGTATGCCAGCCTTTAATTAGCTCGCCCCTCTCGCCTCACGCAGCATGACAGTGGACCGGGTGGACGGACCGAGGTCAACACATCCGGGGCGCCATTATCATTGGCCGCCGGGGAATTCACCGGGAAGGCGGCAGAAGGCAACCTCGAAGGGACGCGTCTTCGATAAAAGGTTTACTGCTTCCCTTTTATGATGGTGTCTGTGCGAGGGGGTTCGCGAGGCAGAAGCGGGTGACCACAGTGACCATGGACGGTGGCGTGTGATGATTATTTTGTGGTGCTCTGGTGGACACGCAGCGCGGTTTGTTTTCTTATCCTCTTCTTCTTCGAAGTCGCCGTTGGCGTCACCGAAGGGTCCTTCCGATGTCCCAATTCTCTGGCCGGAAAAGAGGCCCAAAAAAGGGGGGAAGGTTTGTGCGAGGCCGGAGCCGGAAGCGACCAACGATAACGGACAGTTTATTGTCAAGCTTTGGGCCATATTTTTAGAAATTTTATGCTTCCTCCCCCCCCGCGGCCGGGTTGTCATAGGGCGATGAAGCTCATTATCGAGCGATGCCACGAGGACGAGGACGATGGGGCCCGGAAATGTCACCGGTTTGACGGACAGCACAATGCTTTCGCAAGAGTAGCGCAACAGTGGAGGTGCTGTGTGATAGCAGACCATGGCAACGGTCTACTACTCTGTTATATCTTGTAACTTGGAGCGCCGGTTGCCAAAGTGACATTTGTTGTCACAACAAATCCAAAAAGAATCACCAAACCGGTAAGCTAATCGAGAACGAGATCGCATCTTTAAAGCAAGGTACCAAATGCTTGATTCTTCATTCTTTCTCTTCTCTCTCTCTTTCTCTCTCTCTCTCTCTCTCTCTCTCTCTCTTATCAGCTGCTTGTCACTGTCGTTGTCCGTTCGCCAAAAATTTCCCAAAAACCGAACCCAAAACTAGTGAATGGTCGCACTCATCAACACCAAACGCGATAGTGGTCCGGAGAGGAGAAACTTTGTTCGAACAAAAAGTGATCGTCATTAGCGACCACACGCCACCGGCCATCGCTCCCTAATGGGACTCCCCGGAGAGACACTATCTGCGGTTGCTTCTTCGATGAAGCTAGAGCAATTGTTTTTCAACTATTTTCCATCGTCACCCATCGGTTGGTGGCCATCGCTAGCAATGTTTGAGGGGTGCAGAAACTATCGGTGAAGCTGTCGCTTCTGCAGCTGCTGTTCATGATCGGTACCACTAATCACTGATGAGCTTCTGGTTTCGTTCGTCGTTCGTCCATCGGAAGAGGTTTTTTTCGCAGTTTTATTTTATGTTGTTGTTGGACAATGTTTCATTTTTCACCTTAAAATAAACAAACGCTTGCAAGCTGCTTATAATCTACAGGGAATTTCATTTAACGTTTACTTTGAAAAATTGTTGCTCGAATGAAAAAATGATTTCCACAACACATCTCTTTGTCTCAATTCCGATTCTGATGCTAGTCCTTAAATAGAAGAAGAAACACACACGCTAATAGAATCATTTTTCCTCATTTTTCTTAGAAGGAAACGTCTCACAACCGTGCCATCGTTTTGTGCTGTCCTAGCGCTGCAGCAGTCTGAGCGATGGCATTTCCCTTTACAAGTGCCGTACAACGCTGGTTAGTTGCGACAACCACAACAACAACGGCGACGACGACGAGGACGATGATGATGATGTCTTCCGGTCTGGGTTTCAGTCGGCAAATGCTCGGCCAACCATTTTCCTCCTCTCATTCCACGCACTGGAAATGACATTATTTTCTTGTTCCCAAGGCTGTACGGCGTGTATTTGCCATCGCATCGGTTCGGTCTGCATGGTTTCCCAGCCGTTTTGTGGTCGATGCTGGTTTCTTTTCTTTCTTTAAAATGTTTTCCGGTCCATTTTTTTTTCGCTGGTTCTATGTCGTCTCTCCTTGTCATATATTAGTGTAGCGACGTTTTGCACTCGAGCGTTCTCCCGCTGTCTGCGGTATTCTATCATGCTTCACACAGGCACCCACACATTCTGTCACTACAAGGCATAAGATCGTATGAGGCGGTCGGTGTGGTCGTCTCGGTGAAATGGAATTCAATCTTGCTCATCAGTTTGGTCCGTTACGAAACAAATCGCCTCCCGGAGAGTGAGCACCGGAACAGGCGTAACAAGCAACCGCTGTCGGGAAGAATATTCCTCAAAAAACCCAAGACCAGACAGACCAGGCGAATGTAATGGCCAGCAAGCAGCAAAAAAAAAACACATAAAATGCACAGACGAAAGCGAAAGCGTAAGGCAGGAAGTGACAGAGGAGTGCGGCAGGAAGAACCGACTGTACGGACGAAGCATAACAGAAAATATGCTGGCCAGACAGCAAAATCGCGCTGACAACTTCCTCCCGTCGGTCGGCCGGTCGGTCCGGACCGATTGTTTCCTTCGCCTCGCAAGTGACAAGTGGAAGAAAGCAACATTCTCCAGCGTTCCGAGGACTCGTTTGATATGTTTTATGCTTCGCTGGTATCTTATTTTCATTCCAGACGTTGTTTTTTTTTCTTTTTGTTCCCCGCAGACGGTGCTCGGTTTTGTTTTGTTTCGCTAGCTGCTGGTGGCCGTTGTTGCTTCACTGCCCGATCTGCTGGTGGCCTAGGCAGCCGTGGGTAAAGTAATTCATCTCGACATGTGTAACGGTCGGTTCCGGGCGCGGGTACCCAATTCGCAAGCAAACGAACCGGCGACATGTGCCTTTGCCGAGCGAAACCATGCGGAACTAGCCAAACCGGATCGGTGTACCGGCGTGCCAACCATCATTGCAAACGAATGCGAATGATAATATTGCGCAAACCGAGTTACCGAGCAAATCGAATCCGTTCATGGCAATTTGTGCAAACGGTTTTGGGGGGGGCGAGCACAAACACATGTCTTTGTTCCGGCGAGCGATGTCACGGGGAATGGTGAAGAGAATGATTGAATCATATTTTCTTTTGGTTTTGGTTTTGTTTCCATTCGTTCAATCATTCGTATAAAATGACTCCCAAAAGTGGGTTCTATGATTGAATCAGTCACAATCGTTCGCTGCACAGCATAGATAATGAAGGCACGATATGGCGTTCATTTACTTTAGCTCATTATGCATACCGTCAGCGCTGTTAAGATGAAGCCACCTGTCGCCGTCTTTATGCAAAAGCTTATATTTTCATCTCGTATGAATCACAAAGGAGCTGGAGATGGCTTTTTACCTGCCTTCAACGTTCGCTTTAGCTATAATTAATCTTCTATCAACAACACAAAGCATCGTATGCTGCCAGTTTGTTAATGAGCTTTTCTCGTCCCTGTTTTTCTAGCAGGCAAGCACTCACGATGCTCATAAATAAATACATGATGCTCCTTATTATCCCCTAAGCATCCAGCGAACTTCTCCGAGCAGCAAAAACATCGCCAGTCGCTAAGCAACCGATGGAGCCGCCTGGTATTTCATGATTTTCACGCGAATTTCTTCCCCCCGGTTGGAAAAACAAAGGCCAAACACGGGAATACTAAACAACCGAAATACTGTAACCAATCAAAACCAACACCGGGTAACGAAATTTGAATTCATTTGTAACCCTCTCGGCAAACCGTATGCGAATGTTGTTCGAAAATTCGAATCGAATTCAAATGTCGTAACAACGGACCGTGGTGGGGGTAATTCGTGGGATGGGCCACCACACACATTAACATGTCAAAATAAGCACCACGCCACAATGGCAAATCACGTGCACGTGAACCATCCATCGTGGCACCACGGGAAGCGCCCCGAACGTTGGACGCGTTCGGGCATTCCATTCTCCCAGTGCGCTTCCTCCGCTATTTCCCAGCAGCGGTGGGTACTCCTCGATGTTCGATCAGCATCGTTCCCACCAACCGGGGGAGGAGAAGCCTGGTAATAAAATAACTCACCAGGACAAATTGTATAATGTGTAATGAAATCGACTAAAAATTCATATCATGCGGAAATTGATTGAATTTCGAATTTCGATTTCAATCAATATGCAAATGATATTACTACCGCGCACAGTGCCACGGCTATCGATGGTACGAGAAATGGGGGTTGATTGAACAGCAGTCGGGCACGTCGTTGCACTTACACGCAGCGCGATGTCGGCAGCTGCTGTGCATTCGTATTTTCCAGGTACCGGGAGGGTGCACCTGCTGTTGCTTCCTGCTGCAGCTTTTCCTGCTGACAAGCATTCCAGAACGTATGCTCGCGACGTTGATGCACCGTCGGAAGCACTGTTTACTCGTTGTAAACAGGAACAGCTCGTGAGAGTGGGAAAGAGACAGAGAGAGGAGTTGATGGCCACCTGGCTAGCTAGCTGGGTGGGTGGTGGTTGAGTTGGGTTAGCTATATGATTCACATCTCACGTACGTCATCATCTCGTTTGACGTTCGCAAAACGACCACCAAGTGGAAGCATAAAGACGATCGCCGCTAGAGGATCGATAGAGGTGGCGTATCGATAAATCTGAGACGACTGAGTCTGCACGACTGAGGAAAGTCGAACAGCAGTACACAACAAAACCGTTGTCGTCGTTCTCGTGGAGCATTTATAAGAGAATCTTTGTGCCAGCTACTGCCAATCATTGCCAGGTATTGTACCTGGGGCTGAATGGGTCATGAATTTGCAAACGACATACGTTTTCGTCGTCACCTCAATTGACGATGGCATCGAGATAACTTTTATTATTATTGCTTTGGCATACGTTCGCATTGGCACGTGGAGTGCCTGTCGGAGGGTGGATTGTCGGGAAAACTTCCTCCATTTTCTCACTTGCTATATTGCGCTGTCAAACGAACATATTTTGCATTTATGATGGCCTTTTGCTAACATTTACTTGATAGATTCGTGTCTATCTATTTAATTTCCACCACTTTCTCTTTTACCAGACTCTATGCTCTCTCATATTTCTGATTTTATTGTTTTTTTTTTACAAGAAAGTTAAAAACTGATACCAACACTTCACTAAAAATTAATTTTATCGAGAAAAGCTTGAACTTTTCGTTACAATTATTACATTATTCTCTACAAATGTTATAAACCTATGGTTCAGGTCTCAAAAAATGAGAATAATTCGGCATAAAAATTCGTCATAAATCAACCACCAATCATCCGAGAGCTCCCACGACAAAGCACTCCAATAACATCGAACCGTACCGATCGAATCGTCAATCGCGAAGGCCTTCGGATTTCCTGAGTACCGCGAGCCACCCGCACCCGAGCCCCAACATCATTAAAGGTGTACAGTGGCGCCGGCCACTTCATTAGAGAGCATCCGGTGGCCATACGGATCGCCCAGTGAGAGTTGCGAACCGAGGCGAGGAAACCGAAAACGTAATCGAGCGCCAACACTCTCGAGACCTCGGCCAAGCAACCACGGCCACTAGTGGCCACAAAAGGCGCACACACATGGCATGCAATGCCAAGGCAGAGGAAGGTTTCCTCCTCCACCAAAGCAAGACTGCACCATCGAACCGTCGCTCACCTTCGCCACTCGTCTCACGTCGTCATGAACGGCAACGGTTTTGGTCTGCGGTTGGTGGTGAACGATTTCCGAGGCCAGACGCACCACCACACCGGGCACCGGTCCGACGAAAGGAAAGTAAATTGATCCCGTTGCGGTTTGGCGTGCCATTTCGGTTCGCGTCGCGTCGCGTCGCGTTGTTTGATGGCTGCATCGACGACGACGAAAAGGGGCCTGCACCATCATGCACCGTTCGATAATAATTGAAACATCCGCCACAGGAGCTGCCACGGCGCGGATGCCACAAGCAATTCGGTCGCGATGAAGCGCGATGCTGTTGTGGGTGCTGGAACTGGGTCAAACCGAGCACCGAGCGAGTTGCCGGCACTATTGTTTCAAACGCCCCAAAAGCCTTGGCCCTCGTGCGTTACGACGGCACCCTGTCATTACTGTGCAACAATCACGCTCCATCCGTTCGGAAGGCCTTTCAAATACCAATTTGTCGCCTTAAAGCAGTGAGCACCAATGGAACCAATCGAAATATCGCGGGCCACAGGGGGAGCTTCGCTCGGATTGAAATGGATTGGAGCCGAAAAAGAAGGAGAGCGACGCTTCGCCCATTTTCTCAACGCACAACAGGGAACGGAAAATAGTTTTTGATCCTTCGGTTGAGGGGGTTGCTGCGCCGCGAATGGCCACCGATACGCTCGAGCGATCATCGCTCCGGTGTTCCGGTACATGGCCAAAAGGGATGGCCAAGAAGGCGAGCGCGAGCGAGGGACAAATCAATTTTCCAGTGATTGTTATTGTTATCTGCTTTGCTGCTCGATTAAGTTGCTTGGCCTTGCTCGACGCTGATGCTCATTCAGGTGGCAGTAATGCTCGTCTACCATTCAATGATAGCCAGCAGGCGAACCTGGCGGGATGTACCGCTCGGTAAGCGATCGGTTCGCCCAGCATGCCCTTATCTTCTTATGGTTGGCTTTGATGTCGTTGTCGATAGACAGTGCGCGCGTGTGTTCGTTCGCTGTGTGTCCCGAAAAAACTCCCCAAAAGTTCAAAAGCATAGAATGCTTTTCATTCTTTTCCTCCTCCTTCTCCTCAAAAATCGTTTCTATTCTTATCACTCGCTCGATAAAGTGTAGTGCAGAAGTGCTTCTTCTCATCGATACAAACTCACACAAAGAACCGATATCGCCTGGTGGTCGATTTTGTTGGAGGGCGAAGCAATGTGCAATATCCTTAAGCACAACGAAATTGCCGAATCGTTTTCCATTTCTTGCTCATTGCATCCCTTTCGCTGACGACGGCCCTGCCCTCGGGCCATGATGGCGATGTAAAAATGGAACAAAAAAAAAACCGGGGTCTGGTGCACCTTATCAGCGTCAGCTCCATTACTCGCACCGGTCGTTTGCTCGACCGATCGTCTCATGCTGTTCCCATAACGGGTGCTTCTTATTGCTTCGATAAGAAAATATGAAACATGGCCTCGTGCCGGCTGAGATGCTTGTCTCTTGGAGCAAGCAATTGATGGAAAGGAAATTGAGTCAAGCTTTAGCTTCAACTGGCAACTCCATGCTTCGGTATCCGGTACAGCAGTAGTTCAGCACTCTGCTGGATTATCCTTCAATGGAAGTGAACTACTTCCTAGCTCGGTGGCACTGAGTGGCAACGCACAAATACGCCGGCCAGCGCAATACGGTTGCCTAAGCGCGTCAATAACGCTGATGAGGTTCTTTATTGCTAGCACTAACGTGTGCCGCATATCACTCACCATCGATGTGAGCCAACCTGTCGATACGTCAACACTAGTGGCACACGTTCCGCACGAAGTGACGAAGCAATATCGATGACGATGACTTTATCGGGGCGTGGACCAATTTAATCCAATATCCATCACTTGAGCAACCGGTAGAGAGAGAGAGGTAGAATTGTTGTTTTACTTCAATTATGCAAATGAGAGATTGGGAGTGGCTCTTATAAAGGCCCGAGTCCTAGTTCGATTTTACTTTCTGGCTCTGTTTTGTGATCATTTTGTTTACCTTGCGAATATTATTTTTCTATTTGGCATGAAACAGAAGTCGTCCTTTGTATGGCTCTCGCAACATACTTCAGGTTCAACGGAAATGGATTCTATGCTCTGTTTAACAATACACAAGAGCTTTGTTTTTGTCTGGCACTTGGCGTGGCAGAATTGAACATTCTCTCGATCAAATTTCCTAAACAAATAAATGGGAACACACGCTTTGTCAGATCATAAACACTTTATACGGCATTTTTCACTTGCTTTTGAGCAGTATTTTGTTCTACTAATTCAATAAGAGCTTTTGATCGATCAGCTCTGATGTCATCAGCGCGGCGCCGGAAGTGTATTTGAAATTTACTCAACATAAATCGCAAACAATAACGTTGCGTTCTCGCCTTGACTTCAACGTTGAGTATCGAGACTGACAATATTTCAGAAAATGCTTCATGTTGGAAAATGTATCCGCCGAATTACTCCACCGGCACAATCTCATTTCCAGTTAGGCGTCAGCGATTTTAAGCAAATTAATTCCACATCAAAGGATCTGAGCTGAGTGGAAGAATGGCCTACTGACAAGTGTCACCCGTAACGACGGCAAACGCTTAAGATCATCTGTAAGGGCATCTTGTGGGGAGAAATAATAAGCCGGCAAAGGGTTTAAGTAGCCGAGAAGTATCTCGGCTAATGCGCCCTTGTATCAGCATTATCAGTGAAAAATGCGAAATCCATTCTGGCCGAGTCGACATGGGCCGCTTGCTTAATCAAGTCTAATTAATTGTCACCATAAAGTACCCCCACCCCCCGGCCGTGGTTCGAGTGCCAGCCAGCATCTCCTAATTAAGTAGACGAAGGGAAGGGGATTTTTTCGCTGGATGGAACGCTTTATCCCTTTAATGTTTGCGACAGCAACCTATAGCAGGGTGTGCAGCTGTTGCTGATACCCACTTCAATCCTTAATGCTTCAAAGTTTTCAACGGATAATGAGCCAAGGGCCAAAGCCATGTTTCATGTAGGAGCAGTACACTTACCGTTGGTATATAATTATGGGAGTGACCTCGTGGTTCGAGTTTTAAAAAAAGGAATTTATTCTTAAATCTTATCCTTACTCGATGAGCCCTGACTAAAGACTGAAGTTTGTACTAAGACTGCCTTCGATCGAGCCGCTAGCTCGTACCTCTTGTCCACGTGACGCCACGTGCGTTGGGGTCCGGTGTCATCTGGAGTCAGCAAGACCGTCGCGTCGGTGTCGGGATTGATACGCCGTCGATGTCTCGCCGGTCGCTCGCGGTTGCGTCTGTGGCAATTCGGCGCGTGTCTGCTGCGTCAGCTTTAGTGTTGGGATTGATGCACCGTCGGTGTGTTGCGATCGCATGGTGTTGGCATTGGTGGCGATCAGGCACATAACTTCCCCCTCGTTAGATCGAGCCGTCTCGGATCGGGTTTGGTTGGACTCGAATCGTGATTCTCTCTTGGAGTCCGCTGATCTTTTTTGCAGTATATGCTACCAATATAAGAATTACGGTTACGACGATGGTTCCGCTCATGATATGGTGCGTGGTGATGCGATGATTCATTTTTTCAATGTATCTGATTTTATCTCTGTTATTTATATGCAATTTGGTTAGGTTCTGAATTTCGTTTAACTCCAGTGTTGTTTCTGATACTCGTATCGTGGATATTGGTATGATGTCCGGGTTTGCTATTGTCTGCATTTCTTTTTCCGAATATTTAAGCCCGTTGATGAAGATTGAACAATTTTTGAAATTTACAAAGAATGTACCGGTAATGTTTTTCTTTTCGTATCCACAAGTATTGTCAAACGTTGCTGATCGAGCATTTTTAATGAGTGTACCGTAGTTCTCTATGTATGTGACTTCCATGTTGTTATTGTGTTGCATGAACACACATTTACTCTGGTTGGTACGAAGTAATTGATGTTCGCATTCGTTGTTGGTGACATTCCGTAAATTGGTGAGCTTAATAATGTATTCTCCTTCGATCGAGTTGAATTTGTCAATTAAATATGTTTCTAGTTTGCTGGTAACGACATATTTAGACTGTATGTGTATAATTGAATGGTTGATTGGAATTGGTTCCATCCTTAACATATGGTAGCTTCCATTCCGAAAATTTGGAACTTTTATCAGTAGTTGTAATTGATTATCGTGGTGGATTGCTACTGGTTCTAGATGTTCATACGCTTGGTCGTAACTCGTTATGTTGAGCCCTTCTTCCAAAAGTATGTGTATGATAAAGTCCAATTCCTTTGGAAAAAGTAGTGCTTTAGAAATTATTCCGAGTTTGGCTAGCTGTATTGATTCGAAGATTGTGGTCAATTGTTCCCTCACATTATCGAGGCTGAAGATGACGTTGTGCAGGTGGAGTTTTTGCTGAAGTGCGCTTAGATCGTTAGAGTAAAATCCAGCTTGCCGGATGAAATCGTGAATTTCTTTCGCCTGACTTCTTGCCGCTTGTGTTATGTTGTTTATGCGCTGTTCAAAACTTTCGTTGATAATTACTTGTCTGTTGTTTCCTGTTATTAGCTTGTTAGTGGAATGTCGCAGTACATTTAGTTTATCCGTTATTTCTACATAATCGTTATGGTCCAGGTTCCCTGTGATTGTTTTTATAACTGATCCTAGGATGTCAATGGATCTTTTAGATTTTCTAACTATCGGTTTAAAATTTTGTAACAATGAATAGATTTGATCATACTTGTGCCTCAGGATATTTCCTATATCCGATAATTGATTGTTTGACTCTTGCGTAGTGTCTGAATGGTTTCTGATCGTTTCTAATTTTTCGTCTAACTCGGAGATAATAATTTTGTACTGTTTCGCTATTACCTCATACTTGCTTATGTTGAAACTATGGATTACAAGATGGTAATTCTCGATGATTCGGGCTGTTCCCAACTTGATGGCGAATATTCCCGGATTTTTGCCTAGATCTTGCATTTTGAGTTGCGAGTTTCTAACTTTTCCGCTTAAGGCTAATAATAGTAAGATTACTGCTGTCTTCATTTTTTTTTTATTCCTAAAAAGATAAGATGAAATGGGATAATGTAAATTATTATTATCATAATTATTTTTTATCGTTTTCTTTTTCTTTTTAGTTTAGTTTTATGAATTTTTCTTCCGTTTCCGTCGATGACATTGGCTTGCCTGTTGTCAAGAACTGTAATTTCTCTGTATCTTTCTTGATGCTTTAGGTTATTCCTTTTCCTCTCGAATGCCACGTCCCCAGTTGAAAATTGTTCTGGTTCTTCTCTAGATTGGTTTAATTTTTCTAGGTCTTTTAATTTTTTTGCTTTTTGTTTCTCGCAGAACTGTTTGTAAAACTCTTCCTTTTGTCTTATTCTTTCGTCTAGGTCTGCGGGGACTGGATCTTCGTTTTTATATCCAAAAAATAATTCCTTTGGGGTTAATTTTGTTTGAGAGTGAATCGAATCGTTATAGATAGCAACAGATAAGTTGATCTTTGCTTTCTCTGACAGGTCTTTTGTCGAATCTTTGTTACTGATAATGTTGTGAAGTTCTCTAATCGTTCTATGAACAATTTCTACAGTTCCATTGGAAGAGGACTGTCCAACGCTTGTGAAGTGATATTCTATGTCGTTCTCTTCGAGAAATTCTTTCACAGGTGTGGAGGTAAAAGAAGCTTCTTGATCCATGACGAGAAGGGAAGGTTTTCCTATGTTTGCCAAAAAATGGGTCAGTGCATGGATTATGTGCACTGTGTTACGGGTTTTTATAGGAATAGCTGATGTTAATCGGGAGAACTTATCACAAAGTGTTAGGAAATAGGTGTTACTAATTATGAAGATGTCCATATGAACAATTTGCAACGGCTTTGTTGGTGTTGCTGTTAGTTCATATTTCTGTTTATATGGGCGTCTTTCATACTTAGACTTTTGGCAGAGTTTACACATGTTGATAAACTTTGTTATTTTGCTTTTCATGTCCGGGAAGAAATACTTTCTGGAAATGTGAAGTTTAGTTTCGTTAATTCCTCTATGGTTGGTATTATGTTGCCTTTCGATAATAGCGTCTTGTTCTATTTCGTCTGTAACGTCTTCTAACAGTTTTTCTGTCCAAAAGATTTTGAATGTTTTGGCTCTAGAGAAGAAATTCTTATAGAGGGTTTGTAAATTTAGTAGCGTATGTTTGTCACAAAGTATTCCGTTATGGCATTCCGTAGATGCATATTCTTTTAGAATATTGATTAGGACACCTGGGCTGAATACTTGTTTGTTAATAGTGACTCTATGATATTTTCTAAACATAGTAGTAGCTTGAATGCTGTCTTGAGTGGAAATTTTGAGGATTATTTGATTTCTAAATTCGTTCAATGGCTTTTCGGTACATGGGATGAAATCGCCATCGTCAGTGTCTGCAGAGTGTTGTGTCATGTCGTCAGAAGAATGTGTGTTAATCTCCATGTTGCTATTGATTATTGTTACGTCATGATTGTTTTGTATGCGGGAAAGTGCATCTGCGTTACTGTTGAGGGTTCCTTTTTTGTATTTAATTTCGAATTCGAATTCCTCCAGGGTTAATTTCCAGTTTAAAAGCCTTCTGTTTAGGTCATTTTTCTGTCTAAGCCATACGAGTGGCTTATGGTCGGTGCGTATTTCAAATTGAACGCCGTAAAGGTATGGTCTGAAATGCTTTGTGGCCCATACAATTGCCAGTAATTCTTTCTCTGTTGCAGAATAGTTGCATTCTGCACTGTTCAATGTTCGAGAAGCATATGCAATTGGGTGTTCTTTCCCATCATCGTATTTTTGGGATAAAACTGCACCTAAAGCGAAGTCGCTTGCATCTGTTTCTAAAATGAATTTGTTATTGAAATCGGGATATTTAAGAATGGGATCGGTAATTAAAAGTTGTTTACATTCTTTGAAGCAATTTAAAAATTCTTCGTCGTGTACAATTTTCGTATCCTTTTTAAGGCATTTCGTTAACGGTTTTGTGAGTTTTGCAAAGTCGCGAATAAATTTCCTATAGTAACCAAGCAATCCTAAAAATCCTTTAATCTGAGTGGTGTTTTTAGGGGTTGGCCAGTTGAGAATTTTTTCGATTTTGTTCGGGTTGGGTCTTATACCGTCTTGCGTTACTATGTGACCCAAAAATTCACATTGCTTTTGCAAGAATTCGCATTTGTCAAATTGTACCTTGAGGTTCGCTTGTGATAATTTCTGAAGAACCTTGTTTAGGTTGTCCAAATGTTGTTGCAAAGAATTTCCGAAAACAATTATGTCGTCTAGGTACACTAAACAACGGGTGCCGATCAAATTTCCTAAAATGTTGTTCATGACGCGCTGGAATGTTGCCGGTGCGTTTTTTAGGCCAAAGGGCATACGTACAAATTCGAAATGTCCTTTGTCAGTGCTGAAAGCTGTTTTTGGTCTATCTTTCGGGTGCACCTCTATTTGGTGAAAACCTGACTTAAGGTCCAATGTAGTGAAATACATACTACGGCCTAGTCTGTCTAAAATTTCTTCGATAAGTGGGATGGGGAATTTGTCGTCTATCGTTTTTTCGTTTAGCTTGCGATAATCTATGACAATGCGCCATTTTTTCTTGGCGCTGGCATCTGATTTTTTGGGGACTATCCAAATTGGAGATGTCCATGGTGAAACGGAATGCTGTATGATGCCGTTTGTTAGCATCTCATTCATTTGTTTTTCCACTTCTGTTTTATGTATTTGTGGGTATCGGTACGTCTTTGTGTGTACTGGAATTTCGTCAGTGGTCTTAATGTGGTGTTGGATTTCTGTGGTACAAGACAGTTTCTCACTGTCCTTATGGAATATACTCACGTTTTTTCCAAGAACCTTAAATAATGCCTGTCTTTCTTCCTGATTAAGATGATCGTGTCGGATGAGACCTTCTAATTCTGAGATGGCTATGAATGATGATTGCTGACCTACAATAGATGTATTATTGTTAATTTCGACTATGTCTTTAATGGCAAAGGTTTTTGCTGGTTTTGTCCATGAGAATGTTACGGAGTCACCAAAATTTGAAGCAACTGCATTAATGTATCCGTTGTTTGCTTCATAAAGTCCAGCGGGAATTATTGTGTTTTCGATTTTTATGTCTCTTCTTAGGATGACATTCCCATTTTGTTTATCTACTGGAATTTTAACCATCTTCGCTGAGTGTCGATTGACTGTAATTTCCGGTGATCCCATTGTGCGGATGTTCATACTGATTGTTTTCTGTGGAAGAACTAACTTGTTATTAGCGACGTCCACCATTGCTTGCATGTCTGAGAGGGTTTCGTATCCCAGTATTCCGTCAAAGAACTTGTGAAATTTAAAAAGATAAAAATGGATTTTTCTTTTAATCCCAAAAAGTTCTGTGGTGAACTTGCGTGTGGCAGTATGTTTGCCTTTGCTGTTAGTTACTTCAATATGGTGGCACGGCTTCTGAAGTCGTGCAGGAATCAGATTTGGGGAGATGAAATTTTTATTCGAACCACTATCTATAAGTAGTTTTGCCTGACTTCCGGTTGGTAATGTAATCGTGACAAATGGTAAACCATTTATCGCGTTTATCTCGGAGGGCATTGTTGGGTAGCAACCTGAAAATTTGTCTCCTCTTCTGATTCCTCCTCTTCCGATTCGTTTTCATCGTTCTGTGATTCAACTTGTCCTGCATCATGATTGTAAATTTTGCTTTGACGAGTCTTTAGCGATGGATCGATTTCCATCGGTACCGGCTTGTATCGGTCCGATTGCTTGTTTGGTTTGTACACTTGAGGAGTGTGTTGGTTAGTTTGTGTTGGTTTTCCAACGTTTTTGAAATTATTGTTTTGTTTATTCTGAAAGCTCTGCGTCTTATCGTATTTGGTTTGTTTTTGTGCGGTTTCCGCATTTTGGAATTTGCATAGGAATGCATATGCATTTTCCAAATCTGTTGGTTTGGAAGCTTGCGCATAGCCAAAGTATTGCTTATTTAAGCCGTTAATGAATGCTGCGAGGCATTCTTGTTCTAGGAAGTGATTGATTGCTTCCCAGTGATTTACATAAAGTTGTTGCTGTCTCGCCAGCGTTTTCATACTCTGAGTGAGTTCTTTTGTGCGTTTATAATACACGTGGATGGATTCATCCATCTTAAGGGACCATAGCTGCGTTTGGTACGTAGCCATGTCTGACCTATCACCATACATTGTTTCAAGGGTTTCCACAACATCGTTAAAGTTCGTTGGGTTACCATTCGCACAAATCGTATCGCGGGCTTTTCCCTCAATTTTATTAATAACCGTCTGTTCATAGAGTTGCATCGCTTCTTGCGTCACTCTATTACGGAACAGGTCAAGTGTATTTTTGGCCGTGGTGACCCACGCGTTCAGCTGTTTTTTATTCCCGTCGAAACTGGGAATAACCCTGATTGGGTCGGGGATGCGGAAAATATCCGTATGCGTGCTTTGTTGCCGCAATTGGACGTTCTCCTGTTGCACCTCCCTCAGCCTCTGTTCCATGCTAAGCATGCTCTCGTAGAGTGTTTGCATTGTAACGTTTTCCATGCTTTTGCTTTTCACGAACTTGCGTCCTTTTACTTTAGGAAAGGGTTTGAAACCTAGCATGCACTTGTTATTAGAACTTGTGTTACGTAATCTAGTGTACACTGTCACTTGTGAAGCTTAGCTTGGTTTAGATTTTCTTACCCTTTCGGTATGTTCTTTTTCTTACCCTACCCCGAGAGGTTGAAACCAGCCGTTGAGTCCTTGGTTCTTCCGGTAACAAGCCGCCACAAATCGCCTTCGTGATGAGGGATGGTTTTAGAATTCGCGATGAATCCCTTGCCGGACGTCTTGCGCTACGGGTCGAGCACAATCTTTGACAATTTTATGAAAGTCTTTCGCGCTACGTTTTGAGCACTGCACAATTTCACTTTGCACTTGATTGACCTGATGAACTTTGGATTAACGTGGGTAAGGCCTAGCCGACTGCGCCAATTATGGGAGTGACCTCGTGGTTCGAGTTTTAAAAAAAGGAATTTATTCTTAAATCTTATCCTTACTCGATGAGCCCTGACTAAAGACTGAAGTTTGTACTAAGACTGCCTTCGATCGAGCCGCTAGCTCGTACCTCTTGTCCACGTGACGCCACGTGCGTTGGGGTCCGGTGTCATCTGGAGTCAGCAAGACCGTCGCGTCGGTGTCGGGATTGATACGCCGTCGATGTCTCGCCGGTCGCTCGCGGTTGCGTCTGTGGCAATTCGGCGCGTGTCTGCTGCGTCAGCTTTAGTGTTGGGATTGATGCACCGTCGGTGTGTTGCGATCGCATGGTGTTGGCATTGGTGGCGATCAGGCACATAACTATATGTTGGTGGAAAAATCCTACAATCTTCTACCACAAGGCATTAGCTAACCAAGTTGAAAACTAAACTCTAAAAAGAATGAAGCAAAAATGCTATTCACCTTCCGTATTTTGCACTGTGGACCGTGTGGACAACGGATTGGTTTAATGCAAAGAATTAGAACAAGATTTCTATATTAAACACTTCAAACCCCATAAATCTAAAGGATGGTGACCTAACGCGCCGTGCTGAGCTTGGTATCCGTTGGAAACTCCTTTTTTGCAAACGGCACCTTCCAACGGTACGTACCCTCTCGGGGCACGAGGGCAAAAATTAAATTAAAACTCATAAAGTGTGCTCTAAGCCTTGACAGGATTAAAAAGATGCTTCGCCTCTTCGCCCGAGGGTCGCCCGGCCACCCGCTTCGGGTCAGAGCGCAATGGCGATCCGTTGTGGTGGCGCCGGCATCCGTTGGCGTTGATAATGCTTCCCTGCGCCTTCCCTATGTTCCCGCAAACCGGCGCTTGTGAGCACCTTCATTAGCACCTTAGGACGTGTACGTGCATACGTACTTCTTCGCTTTAAACCCCCTCCCGGTTATAAATATTGGGAAGGTACGCTCCGAAAGCCGTTTATTGCTTTCTTGCTCCCAGGACCGGCGCCCGCCAGGGGCTACCGGAGAGAATTCCTTGCACGGGGATAATCGCGACCACCAGGGCGGTGAAGGTAGACCGCCTCTTGGTTCAACTTTAGAGCGAGATTAAAGCACAATTACAGCTCGTGTCATTGTGCGTGCCTTTGGAGTCCGCATGTGTGTGCATGGGCCGGCTGGTGTCGTAATTCGATTAGCTACGTTTCTTATCTAAGATCTTCCCGATTTCCGGTCCACCCTGAGGGGGGGGGGGGGGGGGATTCATTGCGATGCGATCACAATCGCCACCAAACCTCCACACAACCCAAGGAGTGGGAGAACACAATTTCCGGTGTCCGGATGCCGGACCGGATGGGAAAGTCCCATTTCAAAGGGCTTATCGGAAGGTATTAATGCCAAGTTGCGGAAGAGTTGCTTCGCAAAAGGTGTAGTTGTCGGGTGTCCAAAAAGTTTCGATTTGATCCAGGACGCCCATCTTTCGATGGCACTTCCGTAAAATGGTGTCTACGATGGTCCTAAGGCCTTGACTAGACGCTATTTACGAGGAGAGTGAGGAGATTATCGGTAATGGCGCGGCTGATGCTGCTATAGACATTGCCCAAAACACATGCCAATAACAAACATGCTTGTCTGTGTGCCATTTGCCATTAAACCATCAATTAGATGGCATTCGCTTGAGATGGGATCAAAGAACGGTCCCAAAGAACGGTTGTAGTCTTCGTGTAGCGCGAAGGATCAAAAGGCATCCTTCAGGCGTCGTTGAAAACGCCATTCACCAGCCCTAGATTCGTACCAAGAAGGCCATGAAGGCTCGGTGGAACACTTTGCCGTTTGCGAGCGCTCTTCCTAGAAGTTCCCCTACGCGCCAAAGACACGCAAAGCAGGCCATGACACATCAATCATATCGCAAATCTCTCCGCACGCACCGCGCACACTCTGCGTAAACACGGCACGCACACATACACGGCACGCAAAACGGTAACGGAATATAAAATGTTTACCATCAATTATGGCTAATGAAACAGCATCCATCAGCATTAATTTGGAGCGTTATCGATGTGAGCGGAAGCGTCCACACGTCCACAGGGAAGGACGGATGGAGGGGACTCACTCCGACTCCGAACCACCTGTCAGTCAAGCGAAAGGAAGTCTCGATTGCGCCTGGCTACGCCTCTGAAAACGCCCGAGGAGGAATGGGTAAAGGTGGGCATTACAATTGTAAATTTGGTTCCCTACTCTTTCCGCCTCTTCTCTTCAACGACTCCGTTCCTTCTCTGCATGTCTAAGTCGTCACTCTTCTTCAACACACAGCACGGATACCATGAATCCCTTGGTTTGGCATGACTTCGAGGGGGAGGACCAGAATGGTGAATAATTAAGCACTGCGAAAGGGCGGGGGGAGCGCGGAAGAAACCGAGTGAAGGCGCCGCAGGACGAAGGAGTCTTATCGTACTTTCTTATCGGTGAACATGCCGTTCACTTTCCTTCCCCTTGCTCGGTATCAGCATTCTAGTTCTCTGTGGTTGCCTGGCAGTCTTTACATGAGGTTAAGGGTCTCACCACCAAAACACCGGGACCGGGAATTATTCAATCCCGCTAGGTTTATGGAAATGCGATGCCGTGCAGGAAGAAGAAATCACTACAAACGGCCACGTGGTGGTATATTTTCCAGGGACACCCCTTGACGTGTTTTTTGGATACACTGAGCCACGGACGGTGCGGGGATGGCCGTGTCGTCAAGGACGTTTATGTTTTATCGCGATTACAGCGAGGACTACAGCGGCTTTTGGCCAAGGCTTACAAGGGTGTTAGATATGAACTTTGCACTGGATGTCACGAACCTTCACAAACGGGATTCACTGTTCACAGTCCGGAACACTTTACTTCACCGAAATCGAACGAAGAGTCTAACGAAGGCTGCGATCAACACGATCAGCGTGTTCGACACAAACTGACCGTCGAATTGTGACAGAGCGGTTCGATTGAATACGACGACGGTGCTTCAGCGGAGGAACTGGAATCCCCAAGAAAGAGTAGCGTAAAGTATGGGAATTCTAGCAAACTTCCGCCTCTGAAGGTTGGACAGAAGACAGGTCAGCGCCATGACGATGACGTGGAAGATTGAAAGCGTGAATCACGGGGGATGATGCGGTGGCGATAATGCACGAAGATGACCTTGTCCATTGACTAGGATTCATGATACAACGTTATGATGACTCAGAATGATACGGCTGTTAAATGCATTTCTTTCTTGCACAGCATCGTCGTCTATGTCACGAGTTAACCAATTTCACAGCTTCACATACTTTTAATTTCCTTCATAACGTAACGTTCAATTCTTCAAATAAATTAAATGACCAGTTCAATTACTTCGACACGATTCAATCGAATTCAACTGTGATGTAACGTGTTTTCTAGTAATCAATTATGAAATCGATAACTCCGCAATGGCATCTGCTACCCAAGGCACCAGTCAATCGATTCTTTCCCGTTCAAATATTGCCAATAAACAGCAAATGATTGGCCCAATTCCATCGCAGGCACATTCTCCTCCAGAAATAAGTTTACCAAACGCGTAACAAATATTTGCTCCAGCGCCCACATCACATCCTCTGTTGCTTTTGCTATCGATACCGATTGCGATGGAATTACTTCTCGGAAATTCCGTCAAAGTTCTGAAAATAGAAATTCCCAGGCAACAAAAAAAAACCGAGGAAAAAAGAAGACACCGCACCGTACGCATTCCATCGAATGCGGTGGAATCGAATCGAATCCTTGGGAAATTGATTATTTATTTATTTGCACACCCACCACCTCAAGCCCCGCGAACCATTCGAGCGAGCGCAAACGTCTTTCACGTGACAAATTAGTATCACTTCCACTGGCAATTCGAAGCCATTCGATGCATGGCCATATATGAGTGGGAAGCCCAGATTCTTCTTTATGCTTCCGTTAGTTTATCGCCCTGGCCCATCCCTCTAGGCACCCACAACCAACGGGCCTGCCATTGCCAGATCTCACATCCAATTCCGTCGACGTTTCCGACGTTCGCTAACAACATGTCCGACGCATGGCCTACTATTTCACGATTCATTGACGTCGTCGCATGGCGGCATTGAAGCGGCAGTGCGGCCTCAGCCACAACAGTTTGCTCGAACAGTTTCGCGAGCTCAGCTCCTGTCACCGTGGCATTGCCAGGGTGACATTCACTACATCGGGGACCGTCCCTGGTTGATTATTTGCGAGGACATAACACAAGGTACCGGATGGTCGACCGGGCACTAACCGAAGACGCTTAACGACGTACATCATAGATATGGACAGGGGGAGCGAGAAGGATGTACGCAACATGTGCCTCCTTCCAGGGAGATTATGATTAATGTGGCACGTGCAAATGACTGCGGTGCTGCCATTGGTCCAAGTGTCGGAACCAAGTAGTTTGGGGTGCAACATTTCATCAGGATTCATGCTGGATCCGCCTGAGAGTGGGCGGATTGTCAATTTATCCTGCTTAACATTTGGTTTATCTGCAAACAATTCAGTGAAGAGCTCTTACGTTTAACAAGGTACGCATCTGGTGCTTGAGTTACAAGTTAAATTTCTTAGCTGAAAGTCTAATATGTAGACGAATAATTCGTTCAAGCGATTCCTTTCCTTTCATAACTCCAAAAGTACTGGTAATGTCTCCGGGCACTTGGTTGGTAGCACAGCAAACGGTGACACTTTTATGACCCCGAAAGGTGGTACCACCACGGCACACACGGCAAGAAACGCTGCCAGACCAACCTGCCACGGAAAGCCACTTGCAAGGTTTTAGCCACTTGACAGGTCACCGGCAGACAGGTTGACTCTCGGCGGCTTGGTGACCCCCTCCTCCCAGTGGGTCAAAGGTTAGGTTATCGAAGGTATGCGTCGTACCGTTCCGTCAGCGCGTACTTTCTCGTCGCAACGGGACGAATAAAGTTGTCGTTGCAGCGCAATGGAGGTCGGTACACACGGTGCAGCATAATGCATGGTGCAGCATAGCAGCCGAAAAGTGTTGAGTAACATGAGTTGAAAGGCGAAGAAAAGAGCGAACGATGGACGAGTGAAGCAACAACATGCAGTGACATCATTATGCGAGGATCCGGGGACACATCGGTGTCAACCGTTTGACAAATTCGGACCCATCAACGCTTAACATTCCCTAGTAGAAAGCACAATGTTACGCAGCAGTGCAGTGGAATGTTGGTGGTGATATTGTAAGCGTAATAATCGAATTACCAGTCGAAAGTAATTCAAACAAATCACCCGCAACTAAACTGACAGAAAAACGACGAACATAGCAACCTGTTCCCCCCTGTTAGCCTACTAGTTGCAATTGTGCAACATTGTTCAACGCCGCATCGTGCGCAAAATTGCTACAATGAGACTGTTTCTCGCTGATTTGCACCGCGACGCTTTGGCAAAGGCTCATTAGCCGTGCTAACCGATGCTACTGGATAGCTACCACATACGCTCGATCCCAGCATTACTATCCAGCATCATTAGTCCATCATTAGCGATAATCATTAGCCATCGGCGATGCTCAATGGGAGGTGAGATCAAGAGACAAAAAAAGCGCGACCAGTAGCATCGCACCGCCAATCAGCGAGACGAAAGAGAGAGAGAGCGTCAGAGTGCGCCACTGGCTCATCAATACCATCCGGAGACTGCTGCTGCTGCTGCTACTCTTTCCTTCCACACCTAGAAGCACCTGTGGCACATAATTATCCCCGGTCGGATGCTGCTGCTGCTGCCGCTGGATGGCCATCGCGCATGGTACACCCACATCACCGTCACGACGAGAAAGGAACGCGAAGCAAAAAAAGCACAAAATTGCAACCCACGACAACCCGCGACTCATCAACCGCTTTGACACCATCGATCATCAACCAATAGCACCTAAAGTCCGTTCGTGAGGACCACAAATCAGCGCGCCAACACTGGCAGCAGCCAGAAGAAGAACCTCACATCACAACCACCATTCACTTCGCACACCGTTACTCGGCCAGTTCGACTGGCAATTTTTGCAACAACTACCACAACAAAAAAAAAAAGAAACCACCCACCACCAACTGCCAGCTCACCAGCACGAGAAGGAGGAAAATCTCATTTTTCATCGCCCAACATACGACGAGGAAGACGAGACACCACCATGCAGGCGGTTCCATGGAGAGATGCGGTGCCTTTCAGGGTTTAGTTCATTGTCCATCCCTGTCGTTACCGTGTCGGCCAGCACACACTCCGGTCGGCTGACTGGTGGACTCATCTTCAGGCAATTATTTACGGAGAGACGACGCTGTGACGATGGTGGCCACAACCACAATGTGGCAGCAGCACCTGTCCTGGTCGATGGTTTCGCCGACGTAGATGCAGTTCACCGAGATGGATCGCTTCGTTTCGACATTCTCCCCAGGCCCGGGATTCGTTGGTCGTAGCATAACGTTGCCGCTACAATAGCGACACACTTTCGCTCTTTCGTGCTGCATCTTGCACCGCGGTGTCTCGAACTGACTGCCTAATGGTGGTCGCTGAAGGTGATGATGATGATGATGATGATGATACTCGTACGGCAGACTGCTAGTTGATACCACGCTTGCCGTGATTGCTAATCTTCCAAAAAGGCATCATCGTCTTGCTGGCCCCGGCTTCCAACGAAGCCATCTTCCATTCTAAGTGAACGTTCTAAGGAATGAGGATCTGAATGGATCGCCCCTGCAGCATCGCAAACATTCACTCATTTCACAGCAACACCAAACGCAGCGTCCCCGTCAAACGTGAGCAATTACCGATCGATTACGCCACAGCTGATGGACGGACGGACGAACTGACGGAGTTGTCACCGTCACCAACCGACGGTTGAGCACAAAATTTATGCGCATAACCATTCATTTATGGGCCGATTTGTTTCTTTCGTTCGGTTTCGTTTGTCTTCGTCTTCGTTCGTCTTCATCCGCGAGCTTTTTTTGATGTTTTTTTTTCCTTCTCGGTGTGATGTGACGACACGCGGAAACTCTCGCGAACACACACCAGCAATACATGTGGCCGCGTCGCCACCGTATTAGTTGAATAATTGTTTTATTACACCATCGTGTGAGCGAACGTGAGCTGCACACCAAATGGCAAGGAAAAAGCACTAAAAAGACGACAACCGAACTGATTTGCTGGTGGTGTTGCCGGTATCATAAAACTATTACCATCCATCGGAAACGGTTACGGTGGGCTGCCTCTTCAAGGATCGTTCCCATTCATCATGTTCATGCTTCATGCTTCAATTGAAATGGAAACAGACGACTACAAGTTTTATGAGCGGTACATGATTCCCTTCTCGTGGACTGTTCATCATTTTGAAGAGTTTCGTCTGAAGCAGTTGTGCGGAGATTAGTAGATCGAAATGCTCGTTTACTCGTTTGCTGCAATCGCATCGAATGCACCCCTTTTCCACTGCAACGACCATCAACGGATTGCACAATGAACATCCTTGCAATCTCTTGCAGGCAAATACAATGCTCTTCACGCTAATGAAGGTATTAGCTTCTTCGGTGAATGATTCGCAACTCCAAGAGATTCACAGAAACCGTCCGCTAGCAAACGAGCGAACGTAATTAAATTGCTTTCTGCTACCAACTGTACTGTCACATTTCTGGGCCGCTTGTGCCCATGCGAAAAGCTTGCTCAGTTACTGCCAACGGTACGGATCACGGATGCGCAATCGTACGGAAAGGCAACTTCATTATGTCAAAACTGTCGTGGGCGATTACTGTACAGTAGGACGTCCTTTCACCTTCCACTTTCCCAAGTGCATCGTAGCAAGCGGCGCACATGCAGAGTGAGAGTGAACACCGCACAGTACCATCACCAATGAATGACATCGCGCGTGCAGTGCTCATCCAGCTGTAATTATGATCTTCAAATGGTTAATTGGTTGTGTGAATATTGCACACTCTTGGTAATCACCCGGTGCTACAGAACACACATTGGGTGTAGCGTCTTGTGTCTTTTACGTGTTCCGTGCCGTGATGCCTGAAGAAACTTGACACAGAAGTCGCAGCTGTCAGTGTGGCAAGTAGGAATTTTTTATACAAAGTTATACTTTGTGACAAAATGTGAGCTGAGAATAAAAATTGATGTTGCTAGCTCAGTAAAAGCGTTAGTCACGTGCATTAGAGGAGATCACGAGCAGAACTTTTGCTCGTAAATCAAAAATGTTTTTACCCAAAAACGTAAACTGAGCTGAGGTTGATGGAAAATCCATATCACAATACAGCAGCCTAGACACCGAGCCTTGGTCTAGTTTCCAAATTCAATCAATCCAACATGGCCGATGCCTATTCGCAAAAGCGCGCCTAATTGAATCTAAACTTTTTTTTTTCTATCTCGTTTATTCGATATCGCATCGCTAACTTTGATCGAACCCTAACCTTAAACGAACAAACGCAATAAGTTTGACTTTTTTTTAATCAAACGTAACATAATTTTATTACTTCACATTCGACGTTCACACGCTATATTTTACCCTCGCTAAGCCGCCCGAATTTACGGTCACCGATTGCAAGAGAGCCGAGAGTGAAGACTAAACAACTTTGCCTCCACAAAAGCCACGAACCATAAGCGGATCCATCCCGGTCAAGTGCTCATTTGCGCTCCGGTTTACAATTTAGTTCAAATTTGGATAACACCCCCCACCGATCGACATGTAAAAATATTTAGAACCGACAAAAAAGCGGGGAAATACCAAACGAAAGAAAATTCCTCGCAAATTTTGTTTACGACTTTCGCTGTAGCTGGCTTCGAAGAATGATACCGACACCGACATACGCGGTTCGAGCTGCGGATCCGCTTTGGTAAATATTGTTTACGGCCTCGTTCCGCTAGTAGCCGGGTTGTAACGCGATGGTTATCGATTTCATTATCCATGGCTGGCAGTGAGAAACAGGACAGAGAGGGAATTCCGAACCGTGTGTTAAATCCAACAGAATAAAGAGGAAAGAATCGATATCCTTGCCCGGGGTATAGCGTGGCGTTACATAACAACCACCATCAACGTCCTTCTGTCTCAATTAAAATATTTCGGTGGATGAACTGCCGCACGGTTAAAGCAGGCCGTCGGCTTCGTAAAGCCATTGAGCGCTCGCATGATCAACTCAGCGAGCAAATTACTCGGATCACCACATCGAGCCCACACCGACCGTGGTTCCTTTAAAATTGTTGACTTTTCTTCTGCTTTACCCTTATGCACGCATCAACTACGACGTTCGGTCGACAAATTTTGTACCAAAGGCCAAAGCAGCAGCAGCGTTCGCTAGAACGGATTGCACTGCATGACTGAATGTTTGGCGTTTCAGCTCGACTTGACTCAACTCTCCACGGTTCTAAACCGTCGATGCAAATGCGTTGCCTAATGGATTGTAAAGAATCCGCTCAGACATGCAAATCATTCCGTGTAGAAGCTCGAGGTACGCGCCATCGAGCGAAACAAATTGGTGAAGCGCGGTACCGTGCGCCATTCCAGTGCGATGTATGCTTGACATGCCAGAAGGTACTTCTCAGAGCACACGTGAAATAAATGCATGAGAAGGTTCTGGAGAGGGTTTTTGAGAAGCGAATCGCTGGAAACTGGAAGCAGCAAGTACAGTAACAGCATAAGCGGTGAACTCCATCGGTGACTGAGAAGCCTACCAGTTGGAAGTCAATCCTGGACGTCTGGTATAACATTACAGTCCGAGCTGACGTAGCATTCCTGGTGACATCCTGACTCCGCCATCCTGTTGTAGCTTCCTCAGCAGTCCTCTCTTGTCATTGGTACTGTCAATTGGGAGGGGGGGGGGGGAGTTTTTCGAATCCAAACAAACCAACGCCCCTGATCGATGGCCGCTCGATGGTGAACCGCAACCATAAATCCAATCATCACCGCCATAAATCTATCACTCAAATCGGCACCCAGCGATCGTGTCCACGGTGACGGTGGTGAGCTGAGAGCTGATGCCATTACCACGCCGGCCAGCGGATTAAAGTGAGCAGCCGGTGACCGTGCCGCGTCAAATTATCGTTTCGAGCTCGTACACTTCAGACGGCGCTTCAGATTGTATCAGCTTTACCGTCACCACACCGCTCGGTATGATTCCGACGCTTTGTGGGACTTTTGTGGCACACCAGTGGTCGCGATTGATAAGATTAGTCTGTCACATTGCGTCCGTCACTGGGTGATGCACTTTTTCGTCGATTTAAATCGTACTGCCTGGCCGTTCGCTGCTGATCGAGAACCGTTCAACGTTCACATGCGTCTGAATAGATCGCTCTTTCCAAGAAGTGTCACCCGCGCCCGCTTGGTTAGGGAGCTGCTTATCACCAATCAAAGTCTCGCTCTCTCTCTCTCGTTTTTACCTTCTTTCATCGTGTCACCATTTGTCAATTCTTGGCTCATAAAGCACGGGACCACCGTGGGATCGAATACCTTTCGCACGATACCTATCGACCAGCTGAAGCTAGTGCACCTGGACAGCTCGCAATTGATAAACTGTCACGAGCAGCGTCGTGAAGAGGCGTGCCAAGGCGTGACAGTAAGTGACGGGATTCGATTCCGAGATATCGTCAAACTGTGAAGTGTAAACCGTGCGAATACCGTAGACCGGGAAACTGTATCATCATTAAAACCGACTCGAGCAGCATAATCTACAATCAGTGGGCGACGGAGGCTCCAAATTCGTTTGTAGCTATCGCCGTTCAAACATCTGAAGGGATCCGTAACGATGCCAAAATAGCGCAGCGACGAAGCAAAGTGATTGATTTCAGGATTTCAGCGTGATTGGCTTTGTTTCAAGTCTGCATAATGATAGTCTTTCTTTTAGTCCGATAATGTAGTCTTTTTTGAATGACAGAAATTATTCTCACGAATTTCCTGGCTTAAAGTATAATATGATTGATGAGTGGATAAAATTTACTACCCAAAAGGTTGTTTGTTGTTTAAAAGATAAGAAAAATATACAATAAACATGGCAAGAATTTAAAATGATTTATTACTATTTCAATTTTCTTCTGAAAACTGTTTTTCTTTTCCTTTTTAGGCAATTTTTTTTTGTTTCATTTAAGCCTTCATCTAGCTTTTAGGGAAAAAATAAGATTAGTATGAAAAAAAAACAATCAACTGCTATGACCACCCGCATATGAGACAACACGTTACAGCATCCAGCACACACAGAAAACGCCCTAAACAAATCATTTTGTCCATGCACATTACGTCCAATCTTCCACCCTAATGAACGATGAATGGCGCCACCGGGCAGCAAATCAGCGGAACGGAGCGTGTATAATTACTGTCAATCCGAGTGCGTATGATTGACAAAAATTACCATAATTCAATTATCCAAATAACACGCAAACAGCAATCCAATTATGGCAGTCCGGTGGCAAAACGGTCCCGGCCCCGGTGGTGTCACCCTGGATAACGGGACAGCGGAACACCGGCCACCGCCGCCACCATGGCAATCCTGACCATGGCACCACCGGAATCGTAGACTCGCGACACTAAACTAGTGGCCGTCGCCGCCGTTCAATAACGCCCGGGGGCGCGCCAATCGCTCGATCGCTCGATACCGTTAGCCGCAGGATACGATCAGTGGCGCGTCGCGGTCACGCGGACCTCGGGCCTGATCAGTCGCGCCTCTGATCAAAACACGAGAACGGGTCACGAAGCACGCTTCAGCTCTCCTGCAAACCACTAATCGGTGGACCACACCCCCGTCGCCATAATCGCGTTTCGAACTTGGTGGTCATGGGTGCACCAGGATAGCGCAACAGGAGCCTGCACATGCACACAGACACGCGTGTACGTGTGAGCAGGCTAGTGCCAACGAGGAAATGCAAATTATCACATTACATGTCGCGATGTCAAGTGCTCTGGCCGATGAAAGGGGTCGATGAAGGGTTCTCGAAACCCCTTGCGCTGGTTTTGCCACTAGACTGGGGACTTGGCAGAGAGAATTGCAGACTCGGCGTGATCGATAATGGGGTAGGGATTCGGTTGGAACAGAAGAGAGAGCGAGAGAGAGCTAAAAAATGCACGATAAAGGGAGGGAAGCTCGAGTGTGCACTCGATAGCGAAACGCGATGCAACTCCGCAATGCTGATGCCCCCCCAGTACAGTGCCAGTAGTGTCCTGCTCCTCCTGCTCCAGTGCGATAAGCGATCCGACGATAAGCGGTGCGTCAGAAGCCTGGCGTTCCACCATAAACGACACGTCTTGATTATGCAAATGAAGCTGTGTGCGCTGCAATGAAGTTAATTAACTGGTGGAGCCGATTGAATCATTTGCAACGCGCCACTGCTCATGAACTAGCCCAGCGCCTATTCTGATGTGACGATGCAGAAGAGAGACAAGAGCGTTGGAGTTGGTCGTGAGCGACAGCAGAAGTCGTCGTCGTTGGCGCCTCGGTGGCTGGATCTATCGAGGAAACAGCAGAGATGGCACTCCATCAAAGGAAAGAACAACACTTTA
Source organism: Anopheles aquasalis (assembly GCF_943734665.1). Taxonomy (NCBI): domain Eukaryota; kingdom Metazoa; phylum Arthropoda; class Insecta; order Diptera; family Culicidae; genus Anopheles; species Anopheles aquasalis. Next base: position 10,928,299 of record NC_064878.1, on the reverse strand, counting down.
CACACGCCACTGTCTTAGGGCTGACAAAGAAGCCTCCGAAGCTGGCTGACCTCTAGCGAAACGAAGCGAAAGTCAAAGTATGATGTCCTTGTTGTTTGAGGCGTCGTCGTCGTGCTGGAGAAAGTCGGAATCCGAGTGTCTGGCGACTCGGTCAGACCCGAGTGCGTGCCACCGCCTCTGTTTATCCTCTGCCGCAGGATAGATGATGGATTACAGTGATTAACCCAGCAGCGCCCGGTCTGTCTTGGCGGCGAACCCAACCCACCCCAGGACAGTCAGAGACGCCCCGCGGAGCGGCCTGGCGGTCAGAACCGGGCTTGATTTATGGTTAAATGGCCGCCGGAACATGGCTGACCTTGTCCGATGTTGGTGCGATAGATAGATAGCTAGTGGTGCCGCCAGGACTCACCAGACGGTGCACCCTAGTGTTTGCTTTCTGCTCTCGTGCTCCGTGGTGTTGCTCTGGCCTGACCTGACATGGCGCGTGGTGAACACTTTTCAAATCAATGCGGAAGTTTATTCACGGGCAACGCGGGCCAAAGCGAAGGAGGCCCGTTAGCCAGCCGTTTGAATAATGAGCGATCAAAGGAACCATGTTGATCTGGAGTGTTTGACATGTTTGACAGAAAAGTGTAGTGCGCGGTAGTTAATGCCCCTTCACCATTCCATTGTCCTCCTCCCGTGTGGCGGATGACTCATCATTGTGGCCCCTTTGAAGTGGTTAGGGTATAAATGGATATGTGAATTGTTTACACTACGTTAGAGTCCTCTAGTTTAGGTATTCCTAGTCGATTCAATCGACCAATTATCAATTTGTTGTATCTCTGAGGATAATGATAACATCGGAATAATGTACAAATTTTCTGAAATTAAAAAAAAATGCAACATTGACATTGATTTTTCATATTATCCTCTAGGCTTTTGCTTGAGTTATTAAATATAAACACAATAAATGCGTTTTCAAATGCAAGAACCAAGATATTACAATGTAAATAAGTAAACTAAGCGTCTAGCATCTTAAATACGCCTAGAACCGACACCAACGTACAGCTAAAAGCCATCATCGACCTCATCATCTGCTACCAATCATAAGATAATACCCATGAATTGATCGATCGAATGCTTTTACATCGATTACCCCCGGCGATGGGACATTTTCCTGCGCTATTCTTTCGTCAAAGAACACGAACGAACACGGTAGCCCCTGCCTGGTACACTGCCGGCCTGGTTGGACAAGATCAATCAGATGTAATTGAGCCCTAACAATGAGTAATTTGCATACCAAGTCGTGAGTATAAGTAACAACCCAGCAAGATGCAGTGGATGGCCACAACGTCAGCGCTCCGCTCAGTAAGAAGATGTAGAATCGCACGGCGAAGGTTAAACCCTGGGACGTACCTGTAAAAGAGAACAGAACAAACCACCGAGATTGGTATTAGGTTGGTAGGCATGAGACATACACTTTCTCAATGGAATGTCACATTAAATGCAACGGCTCAATGTTACACCAGCAACGAGTAGAACAATTTACAGGCTTGCGAGGGCTCGAAATGAACCCCTAAACCTTGCGAGAAGAACCCTTGGCCCCACACCGATTGCTCACGAACCGGAATGTCGGTAAATCGTTGCAATAATCGAACATGACAGCTGAATGCCGCATACCGAAGCATACTCGGGGACACCGATGCTGCACCGATGCTGCTTTTGTGCTGCAATGTTTTGCGCTGCTGCTGCCGATGATGATGATGAGCTGCTAAGACAACACACGGGCAGAGATGGGGGCCAAAAATGCATTCTCAGCATGCACCGCAGGAGGTCTGCCATCGCTCCGTCTTAGCTTGAGTTGGTTCAAGTTCAGGCGACACCAACGACGAAACGATAGTACACGCCAGTCATTAACATGCAAACTGATCACAACATAGCCCAAGGATAACAATGCCAGCCCGGTGGACCGCTCGCTCATTATTTATCTCGAAACTATGCGGCAAACCGGGGTGGGGATTGAAACAGCTGGCGCAACAGACCATCGTCGTCGTCGGCGGCCATCTTGAGTAGCGTCGCAGTGCACGGCATCTTCGGGCCTGTATCTTGCCAGACCATCATCGAACCACAACTCGATCATCCTTGGAGTATGGTGCAACCATGGTTCTCGCCCTCCGGTAATGCAACTCGGTGGTTTGCAGAATCAAAAACTAATTAGCATGCATCCTTCAACAGCGGATGGCGGTTGTCGAGCGGCTGAGCAGCTGTGGTTTTAAATTTTCTCACTAATGACCACCATTGAGAGGAAGTGTTGGGGTTTCGAGAGGGGCGATACTAAGCCACTAGCCACCCGCCCACCCCTTTTACATCAGCACCTGTCAGGGAAGGCGATTCCCAAGGTGATTAACATCAAGGCGCAAGTAAGGAGAAATGTTTCCCGGGGGTGGTGCTGAAGGAAAAATTAAGTTTTTAATCCCTACAAACGGGAAGCAGAGGATCGATGTTTTCCAGGAAATCCCAGGCCAGGGAGCAGTACGCGAGTGGACGATGAAAACTTGAAAATGTGTTCGCATGAAGTGCAAGAAGTGGGTGTCAGGAGAACAGCCAGTTTAATGACTTTTGAGTGGTCGATCGAGTAGAGGTGCTTTAAATTTATTCCACTTCAAGTGACACCTTCAACGCCCGCTTTCAAAACACCTTTAAGGGCCTTTAAGCGCCCACAACCAACAACATCTACTGGCACCAAACAACTAACAACGGTTGCTCGCCGCTAGGTTCCCCCCCAAAACATGATGGCTTGTCGGTACCAATCATAATTTCCCGACAATTTATTTGTTTTACGGTAACCCGAGATGGGGAAAGACGGAGGGACATTGGGCGGGAATTGTCCGAATGTCCACCACAGGCAAGCACCACGCTGGAAGCCTCCCCAAATTGAATTCAAACTCCTGTCCGACCAACCGACCGATTCCCGCGCTAGCGCTAGTTGGCCACCCCGTCGCGCAACTAATGCGGTTTGCGGATGCGTTCGAGCGAATAATTTAGCTGTCACTAGCAGCAGTAGCAGTATCCCAGCCCAGGAACTCCAGAGTTGGTGGTAGAAGGGCCACACTCCATCCACCGTCCATAAAATTGGCGGGCCACGTGAGGATGTGCCGCACGGTTTATCGCATCGGCAGTAAATGCGGTTGAATGTGTTGCAAATCAGTGACGGATAATGATCTACCCCCCGGGGAGGTGGACGCCGGACATGGAACCGGAATTTTGCGTAACAAACATGCAGGAACACGAGGATGCGAACCAATGACACGTGACAATAAGTTGATGCAGTCGAACTATGACAGGTTATTTTTTGTTGTTGTTGTTGGAAAACTAATTATTGTGATACCGCGAAGCGAATCAGAACCGCTCATGACACCCTTGGTCTATTCCACGTGTTGTCGATAACAACTCGTAGCGTGGTTTATTGAAGGGAATGGATCTGTCCCTGGTTAGCGCCGTCGATGGTCCTCTGGCAGCTCAACGAAAGTTCCCCCGAAAAAAACCATCTTTAACAGAAATTGAATTCAATCTGTTTGCGGCGCCTTCCTGACAGCCTCACGTCCACTGACCTCACGTCGGTCAAGGAAACTTTTTCAATACTAAAAGCCACGGCTCTCGACGACGGGAAAAAGTTGGATCCGCCTGGATCTCCGGATCAACTCCAACAATGCTTCGACGATGAAGAACGAACGATGAAACTCTGAAACCCTGTCAAACGGTCCCTCTTCCCCCATCTCGTCACAGCCGGTGCTGTTCAATCAGGCTGACTAAACTTCGATTAATAGTCGAAGGAAGTGGAAGCGGTGGAATGATTTTGCATATCGGTTTGCCGGTGCGTTCGGTGCCGCTGGTTATGAAAATGAAAGTGAAATGTGATTACACTGACGTCCAAAGTGGCCAAACTTTCCACAGAGTTTGAACTTTTCCCGAGCGAAATTTGTTTATCGTGGAACGGCATCTTCAGGGATGGCGTCGTTTTACGTTTATAATCGACACCTCGCGGACAGTTTCGAGTGTGAAAAGGTGCTGCTCAGGACATGCTCGGTAGTGGTCTGATTAGATGGACGGTCCCTTTTTGGCCCAGATAGCACAAGGCAGACAGACATTTGCAGATACTTAAGATGCCAGGAACAGATATTCTTTTCTTGATTCTCAATACACAAAACGTGGTAGTGATGCCACTCTCGGGAATGTTTATTAAACATTTAATGTTCAAATTTATACTCTCCCTTTTTTATCACCGAAACCATATTTCAGATTAATTCCGGCGACTAAAATTGACCGTTGGCCTACTTTATTGATTCACTTTTAATAACTACCGCAAATGATTGCACCACTTACCGACAATAACAGAGGACCATTTCGAGACGCAGTCGAACGTAAAATCAATATTTTTGCCTTTATTTTTCCTTCATTTAATGGTAAAACACTTAAGAGCGAGCGACCGGCCGGCCGCCCACAGAAGTCACCGGCATCTTTAACTTGCTTTACTACCCTCATAATGTGTAACCTTCGGCAATGAAGAGAGGCCATTGCAGAGCGGCCTGCAGCATAACTTAATCACCCTTAAACGGTGATCATTTGGCGTGAAAAACACATTCGTACAATTTGCTTTAAACACACCACCGACAGCGACGAACCTACATCGATACCCCACAATTATCTGCCCAACTTGAGCCTAGCCGTGGCCCCCCGCGGGGATGCCGAATTGCGAACCGAAGAAGAGGAAAAAAATTAATAATCTTCCCCCAAACTGGCCATCCGTCTTCTGGCCATAATAAAGCTGAACCAATAAAGACATTAAACGGTGCACTGTGATGAGCGGGAGTTGATTACTGAAGTGAAACCGAAGAACAAACCGTTTCTCGCCCGCTGCTGCAGCATCGTAGCAACACGGTCGCAGGTTCTTCATTTCGAAGATCCTCATCATCATCATCATCATCGTCACGGTGAGTGTTACATCACTGTGACACCTCGCTCTTCCCGCTCTCGGCTGACCGTGGCAGCGTGCGGTCGAGACCGTGTCAGGTCGGCGTCGGTGCATGGACGCGCGAAATTGCGGATTTAATTTCAACATTGAACTTCGGTGACGGTGCGCCGGTCAGTGGCTGGCGGCTGCTGCTTTGTGGAATCCCAACCCATTCTCGGGTCACTTATGATGGTAATGGGCGCTGACCAGAGCGAAGGCTTACGTAATTATATGCATTATATGCCGGTACATGCGGCGTTCGTGCGAGGTTCCGGAGTTAATGGCAACATAGTCACCCAGCCGACCAGCGCAAAACCAGCGAGGGCACGGAGCTCTTGTGATGTGGTTCTGTGGGTTACACTTTACGATTTCGGAACCACTTCTGCGTCGAGCTAAATCCCGGGACCGGGAGCTACTGTGCCCCATCTCCCCTAAAAAACCTCTAATCGGAGAACTGGGACCACCGCACGGAGTACCCACAAACGGGGGGAGAGGGTGGGGGCCCATTGGATGGCGGCACTGATGATGGCACTGCTGATTATGTTATGCTGGCCTGAAATGATGAGGATTTTCCGGCTCATTTCGCTCATCCTCATCATTCGACGATGTTGGTTTTGCGATTTGCCTGATGGGGTGTGACGGTGTTAACGGTGATCGTTACGGTGGTTCCGATCGGTTTTCAGGCCCAGATTTCGATCAAATTACCCAACGAGAGCGCGCGCCCGGTGCGGTTTGCATGAATTGGCTCATGAAGCTGGCGCGTTAAAAACTCATTTGAATCTGTTGGATGGCCATCCGACTGCGTCAATCCGTGACTACTTAGGCCATCTTCTGATAATGTGTTCGACACTCAGTGAATGTTAATATTGATACAGCAAACAGTTTCATCCACGTGAACCTTAAGCTGCCAGTAGACGAACGCAAAAATTGTCGCTAAGAACTTTCAAAACGTAGAATGAAGTAGAGATGCTATTACTTCATTGCATTGCAGTGATAGCACTTATTCTTCTTGTTTGGAAATTGCGGATTTTAATTTTCTGTAAAAACCATAACCTATCGATCCGTACAACCCATTAATTGATGTCTAAATGTTTTTGTTTTCTTAAAAAATGGTTCGAATAAATCTCTTAAACCGAGCCTGAGCAATCACACAGCAAGAACGGTTCTTCGTTATTAACTTCTTATACAAACACTCAGTTAACGTTAGTTATTATGTTTTGACATTAACATCCACTACGTTTGACAGTTTACATTAAGCCAATGATAGTTTACCGCTCATGAAAGATTCTTTTATATTTTCCTTCCTTTTTACATCCCCATTTTGCGAATCTGGGAATTTAAAAACCCCTTTGCTGAACGATGTACCAGCTTAAACATACGGCTCGTCCGTCCTTATATATGTTAAAAAAAAAACGATGTACCAGCCGTTAACTCCCATTAACTCATACTCATCATAGCTCCAATCACGATATAATCCGTTTACGGCCGAGTGAAGCTTCTCCGGCTTTCCAACCGGAGGCTCCGTTGCACCCAAGGAATGAATGTCCAACCGCTGAAAAAATCCCAAATTTACGGCAGGTCGAACACAAAGAGACAAATCGTGGGCATCCGGAACAACAAAAATCCGTTCACCTGCACCCCTTGCAGGCGTTCATCAGAGACCGACCGTTGTGGCCGATTTTCGATTAAACGGCCATCCCAGCGCAAAGCTCTGTTCTCTTCCTGCACGCAGTTTATGCTCGATCAATTTGCGTTTAATTGTTATTTACGTTCGAACGTTCGGCTGCCACCTCCTCTCATGGTCGTCAGTTCCAATGGACCGGCCAGAAGCATCGCATTCGGTCGGCAGCATCCATGGTCGTGTACTTAAAGAGGAATTACGATGCTAACGTTGCGCCTCCACTCCACCAGATGCCACGGGGGATGATGGTGTGAGAATGGGATCGAAAATTCATTTTTTTGAAGTAGTTTTCTGAGTATCGACGACCCTGGCCACGGTTGGCATGGCGGTGAAGACGAAAACGAAACAAACAAAAAAACCGGTCGGAAAGAAAACAGTGCCCGAGAGCAGCGTGAGAGCCATTCGGCATTGGCCTTCGTCTAAGTGCATGGTCAGGACAGCACTTGGTCGCCGTTGATTCGGTGCGGCGTAATGGATGGCGTTTGATCCACTTTTTCACGATCTCTTTCACATTCCGCACAAGATCATGGTCAGTTGTCGTTTTGTTTGAAGTTACCGCCATGGCACTTGAATTGCTGGTTTTGTTTCAGTTGTGATTCTGTCTAGCAGGGTCGTCCGTAAAGCATTTTATTTACTAACCAGATGCCAAAGTATGCAAACAATTCACCATCAGCGTTCGTTCAGTGCGACCATCCATCTTCCGGTGTTCTACATCATCACCAGAATGGCATCAGTAGCATCAAAATAACCACATTTTTGTGTCGTCCAACATTTCGCTGACAATTCGATGCAGCATCATCATCAGCATGACGCCACCTCGTCAGCAGATTGCAAACCGAACCGGGGAACACGGGTACAACCGCCACCGGCTGTCGCTTCTGCTTCTGCCAGAGTGCAGCAAAGTGCTCCAGTCCCACCAAAAACCGCTAACTCCGGGATGATCCGATTCCACTTCACTTGTCGGTCAACCGACTGATGGCGCCCCCGTATGTGCGGTGAAAAGCGGTCAAGCGAGAAAGTCAGTCGCCCAAAGGACACCTCGGAATCGATCACTTTTGCACAATGTTTTGTTCCCCGTCGTATTTTTTTATGCTATTTTTAATCGCTTCCGTTGCGCTCCGTTGTGGTGGCGTTGGCGGTCAACCATCGCATCAGCCAGTGGTCGCGACTACCATCGACCGGTGGTGCACTTTTTGACGAATGTGGCATCAGCGGTGGCCATCCCGCTGGTGACAAGCATAAGCGAACGCGAACCGCGTGGTGCTCCGGTTCAATGGTCTGCAGTCACCGCGCAAATGAAAATTGCAATCTGCATTGCGGTTGATCTGGCTGGCTGCAGGAGGCTTTGTTGGCCGCCGTGGTTCGACACCCGGTTCGCTGATGCAGCAGTCGCGCGTTAGTAGCGCTAGCAGGCAGGAAGTGTCGGTGCGGTGGATGAAGTTAATCGAACTGTATCCGCCCGTACGCCCAGCGGACAACGGAAACCGGCCGGAAATCAGCCGGCACATGCTTGACGAACTGCGATGAATATGATACATTGGGCAACTGCATCAATCGTGTGTCCTGTGAATGTCCGGATACTCCAAAGCGCTTCCAGATCAGTCGACAGTGTAGAAGCGATACCCCTAAACGAACGACTCCTGACCTAACAACAGAGCTGCATTCGCTTCGCAACGAGGCACTGGCCTAGAAGCGTTATGACCTTAAACTTGACGTAATACCTTGTCCAGGCACCGGAACGGCAAGCGTAAGTCCTTGAGCGGAGAACCAGTTCCACCAGTCGATGAAGTCGTGTCTAGTGAGCTATGGACTGTGTAGAGAACAATTTTTTTAAAAGAAATGATTTTTTTCAATTGAATATAATTTCGATTATAGCGCACATGGGGTTTTGTAATGTAAAAAACGTGGGTAAACATATTATAAATAACTATATCCAGAATAAACGTCAACCATTAGGCATGCGGCGAGGTCTGTCTGCAAACCGGATTGAGGTTATGCAACGCAGTCAGCTGCTCCGTCGCTAGTAAACGACGGAGCAGGCCACACAACGACTGCAAGCGAATGCCTACATGGCGTACTTGGATCTCTTGAAGATTGATCTCTTGCGCTTGAGCGTCTTGAGCAACTTTACAAAGATTCTTCTTAACTTCAACATTTAGAGTCTTTTCATATAACATTCATTTTTCAAATATTCTTTTAAATAAAATGAAAACTACCAACAAAAAGTATCAAACAATAGTCTATAATTTTAGTTGCTCTTCAATCATTTCCTTAAACACATCAAATATTTTCCCAAAACGGTTCCACATTCCTCAACCATAAGCTGCTGGTGCTGCTGGTCGGTCGCCAGTAACGGGCAACACGAGTCGACCGTCTTTTGACCGTATCGGGCAACTGAACCGAAAAACCAGTTCCGAACCGTAGGGTGCCGCCAGCGGTGTGGGGCTGGCCGTTTGTTGTGATCGCGCTCTCGTGTGGTCTCTCGCGTGCTCTCGTCGTGGTCGTCGTCATCGTCGTTGGCGCCCCCCAAAGTGCATTGAACTTGAGAATGGTTTTGCAGTGGCAGTGGCAATGCAGTCAAGTCAGACCCCTCCATGCGATCCAGCATGCCAAGGGTGTCCATTAGGGGCTAACGGGAGATTTATGAGCGATCGATATCAAGTTCAGGCCATTGCCGTTCCGATGCCGTCAAGATGTAATCGAGCATAACCTTGGGACCGCGCGCGCAGAACGTGTTGCTGGTGAGCCACCGAGGGGCCAATAGCTTCCTTCTTTGGTGTGTTGCAACGGTTGCAGTAATGGTCGTTGCTCGTTGACACAGTTAGAAACAGAAGCAGTCTTTGTTGCATTTTAGGAGTTTTGTGTAACCGGTGTGCAGAGCTTCTAGAAAACCTAACGGCCAGTGGGAACATTTCGGAAACATTCCCGGAGTCGTAGTTAATGCGCCTTACCATGAAACAATCCGAGGGTCAGAAACTAATGAACACATAAAAGCGCAATAAAATGGTGCGCTCTAATTTACTTTCTAATATATTTACGAAGCTCAAAACGGGGAAGCAGCAGAGCTAAGGTTGCTGGCAGCCAGCTGACGGACATCCGAATCCTTGCGCTCAACCCTCGACTGGCCGGCAATAATGAAATTTCAGGGCTCACCCGGGGTTTGTGATTCCGTCTTAGCCTCGTTAATCTTGGAAGCTTGAAAGGAACAGCCGTGGCTCCTTGGACCGTCCGGCAGTTAAGTTAACCTGTCAGTTAAGGGATTTGCGCTTCCGCGCTGATGCGGTTCCAATCCGCATAGACCCCTCCCACCGTGGGGCCACACCACAAGACCTTTTTCCTTCGTTTTTATTGGACATTTTCTTATTTCTAAAATAGTAGCCTTTGCTCCAGTCGCTTCTGCTTCGCAGGGCTGTGCCATGTGCTGGCGGTGAGTAGTTTTATTACTTTCCATGCTGCCCAGCAAAAAGGAGAAGCCAGCCCGTTGTGAACGTGAAATTAATAACTTTTCCCTCACCACTTTTCTTCGCGTGGACAACAAAATCCATCCCTTCCACAGGATTAAGTTGTTTTCTGGGGTGCGAGGGCAAGAATTCATTTGCAACTAATTTGACGTCGGTAGTTAAATATTTTACTTCCCAGATTAGTGCACGCAGTTCGCAGCGACGACACCGAGCTGCAGGTTCAGGGCACCGGATTAGTAAGGATTTTGGTGGGCCCAAACAGAGCCACCAATGAACTGGACAGCATTAAAAGCATTCCATCGCCAATCGCCAAATAGCGATCCCGAATTCCCCACCATCGCACCATCCACCACTGCGCTCATTATCATAATTATCGCCTTCGGTTCGGGGTTCTTTTTGGGAGGTTTTTTTTACAGAATTTTCCCGCACATTGATTGATGCATCGTGTTCGCGGTGCACTTTACACTGCGCCACCGCACTGACCACGACCAGAATCCAGCGGGCGCTTTTGGCTTTTGATGAGTAATTTCCGCACTTTCGCACCCACACGTTACCTTGTCCGCAACGAACAAGGCAGCACCACCATTAACGTACCATCGTTAAGTATCTGTTTTCACATTCCGCCATTCCGCCGTGCAACAAATTTGGTTCTCTCTTGCTCTCTGTGCATCTGTAACGATTGGAAAACTCCATAATGAGAGTCGAACGGTCGCGAGGCCACGCGCGGTGGCGCCAACATTTTCGTTTTGCAAATTTTCATTAAATTACTTGGTTTTTTCCTTTTTCGGTGCAGCCACGGTTTCCCATTCACGGACGTCGAACGCTGGTCGCTGCTGGGAGGGTGGGCTAATTTTCGCCAAATTATTTCCACTCCTCGAGCATCCGAGCAACCATTCCGGGGATTGCGGATCCCCGTGTGTGCATCGTGGGAGGTTATTGATATTCGATAATTACCAAAACGGCAGCACGCTACCCCGTGGGTGGAGTTGGTGAACTTTTGGGGTATCATTAATTATCGCTTTAATTTCACTGCGCGCTCTTGTAAAAGGTTCACCATAAATTGCGATGCAACGTGATGCTAGTCTGTGATGCAGCGTTTATTTCCCCGATTAAAGCCCAGAACAGTAGAACGGTAAGGTGATGATAAAATTTAGCTAACCAACTCCACCTCGCTGCACACTGCACCCATTGCTGAAAGATGAGACGATTCGTGTAACTTGAACAAGATTAATCGATCTGCAGCACAAACAGCCAACGCAAAGGACCCCAAACGAGCCCGCGCAACTGATCGCAATTGGTTTTCAATTTCCGGTTGCTTTGTTTAATTTATGACAACTTATCAACCCCTCTCACATGCCAGGCAGGTTGATTAACGGGACCCGTACACCGTTTACTCTGTGAACTAATTGGAGAAAAGCGATCGGAACGCATCACCACGCAGATGCTGCATGCAGCAAACCATTCACCATCATTATCGATCCGCAACAACCTGTTCACGAGCCGAGCGGAGGGGAGGTTTATGTAAGCAAGACAAACGCACCACGCTCTCTCTGTTGCACGATGACACTAGAAATTGGTAAGATAATAGTTGACTTTACAACTGAACCACCAGCAACACCCGTGATACCGGTGCCAGCATAGAATATCATCAGCCACTTCCACGCGTGAACATAAACCGCATACCACCACCTTCGGTGTCCACGGTCTCGTTGAGCGAACTCCGATCCGATTCCGAAACCGAAACGGTGCCTGTGGGATATGGATAATTAAGCCGGCATAAATCACGCGCTAATGGCCATTAAGCGGAGGCATGCCGAAACGTACACACGTGAGTCAGTGAGTCAATTGACCACGGGCCGGGCCCGGGTTTAATGCTCAACAATGCCTTTGGAATGTCGTGAACTGTCGGCGAGGAATAGCTAATCCTGACCCCGTGGACGCGATGCGTAGTTTGCCGACGAATATGGACTGACATCTCGATGCAATGTGGGATGCTGTTGTTGTGTGAAGACATCTAGTACGCTGCCATTGTTTTGACGAAGTTAATGACTGGCTGCATTGCATCAACAATCGGGGGATTAGTTGGACGGGCGGATTACGTTTAATTATAACTAGTGGAGCTTTTACATGATTTCATGGTAAGTTCGCTTTCTGTTTCTTGAAACTGGTTTGAGATTTCATGTGAAAAGATGAAAAAAATTACCATGGTTGAAAAAAACATCGAATAGGCGATTGCGAAACGAAAACTATAAAAATAAGTAATTGGTGAACATTTACCTAAATGAAAAATAACTGTGACCTGATTCGAAGTAGATAATACACCATTTAAACAAATAAATAATAAGTTTAAAAGGGATGAAAATCCTTTAAAAAAAAAGGATTTTGCTTCTCTAAAGACGAAATATTTGCAAAACAATTCATATTTTGAACAAAAGCACCACTGATCTACCTAACTTGCTAATACACCAAACCGTTAGCTCCGTCACAACCCATTTGCCAGGACCATACAAGCGCCGCTTAACCCATTACGGTGGTGGATGCTGTTGCATATGGTTCCGGCGTAATGACTTAATAGAACATTCTGTTTTATTACCGAGCTCAATAAACCTGAAGTGTACTCCCCTCAGCTGTGCCGAGACGTCCGGCCGAGGTGTCCTATCTCTCGATCAGGGTCCAGGCATGACCCAAAATGGCCTGTCCTGTCCATCGACACCGCCGATGTTCGAGCGTAACGACAGCGTCCTAAGCAGGTTGTCCTTAACGATCAGACCATGTGCCAGGTACCTTTTGCCGCTCTATATATTTGCTCACCTTACCGCCACCTGCGTGTTTGGTGTTTATGGGCAATTTATGTGATTTGAAAAGCAGAATCCTCGCCCCGGGGAAAGGTTCTCGTCCACTCAGTGGCTCCATCAAAGTGGAACGTCTATATCCGAGAGCTTCAACTTGAATTACCTACTAAACACCGCAAGCAAGCTGACCATTCCATTGTTTTGCCCAGCCGGCCCTATTGGAATCCCTCGCACAGCATCTTAAATCTCCCCTCTCCCCTGTCCCCTGTCCCTGTCGCAAGCATCCGGATGGTCTTTTGTCAAATATTGACAGAAGTCTTCACTGTCCAGCTTTGCGAACCATTTTCTTCGTACTTGTTGATCTCTGATTGCTTTCTATTTTTCCACAAAATTCCCCCACAAATAGAACGTAGCGTCGAGGGTTTGCTCCAGAACAGAAGCAGCATCCTTTCGGTGCTTAAGTCGCCGTTCGGAATGCGTTGCAGCAATTTTTGAAGTTTCGCCAAACTTGCACACTGCCCTTTGGTAAAGTTGCTTCCCTCTTCGGCCGGAACGGACGAAAGATATAAAACTTTCATCCCCAAAGAATGTTTTCCTGACAAACTCCCTCCGCCCCTTAACGTGGTTGCAAACGCTACGCTTTGTGGCTGGCCGAATATTCGTTTGGATGCACCCTCGAGGGAAATTAGACGTCGGTGCCACAGCAACAACCGCAACAGCCGCACGGTGCCCTCCAAGGGCCTCACGCTAGAGCGTTGCAGTCGAGCGGCTGCTGCTGCTGCCCGTTAGATGTGACCACAGCAAAGGGACCCCGGACGTGCCTTTTTCCGGGTTTCGAGTTTTCAAGCGCAGCACAAATAGAAACATAGAACGATGAGTCTGCGTGCTGTCTGTCGGTGTTGGTTGTGCTGCTGTGGTGCTAACCTGACGCGGTTGATGTTCATCGGAGCAATCTTGAGGTTGCATGTTCTCTCACACTGTCTCTCTCTCTGGACAGCACACCTTTGGTCGGCCTCAGCTGTTGTACTACGGTGCATTCGTTTAGCCATTTTGTGAGCCAAGATTTGCGATGCAATTTTAGTGAAACCTGAAGTGAAGCAACCGAATGGAACCAACCACGAGCTGAGGTAGAAGGGGTAGAGTAGAGTATGATGAATTGTATGTATCGCTCCAGTGCATTGTGCTGCAATTGAAGTGCAATCGATTGTGCAATTCATCACCGATCTCGTTAACCTGATTTACTCCCGACGGCTAACCGACGGATCGCATCGGATGACGCGATGAGGTAACACGGCCGAAAGGTTAAACAAAAAGATAACCCCAAACGGGTCGCTTCGAACAACATCGTGTACGTAGACTATGCAACGAGTTTAACATGCAAAATCGATCTGCAATTACGTACCACACACTGGGCCGGTGCCGAAAAATGATTTGCATTTGTCTGCGAATTCAACAAAATTTATCATTTCGACCCCAATCGACCCCCGAGATCGAGTGTCAGTCAGTATGTAGTATGGGATCTGAAAGAAGAGAAAACCTTCCCCCCACCCCTCGAACCTACAAATATTAAACGCGAACATATCACACGCTGACGTGCGCAAAATGTCATGCTACCTTATGCGTAGCATAATTGGTCTCCAGTTCGCGTAACACACTCTCTCGCTCTCCGTCTGTCGCTGGCCGCCTCCACCGATATGAATGAGCTCGGGGGCCAAAAGTCAAGCTCGCTTTCTCTTTCGCCGCCGCCACCACCGTTGCCGTTGCCGCATCCGATGCGCTTTTATGTAGAAACTATGCTAAAATGTCATTCAAAGTGAGGCGGTAAAAAAAATCGGCGGGAATTTCACGAAGCCAACGCCCCGCGGGTCTCGTGACAGGGAAGCTAAACTGGTCCAGGAACCGGAGGAACTCCGGTTCCGAACCACTTTCTCTCACGTCTCACCGGCGGGGCAGGAGCTCGAGCGGTCGAGGACGAAACATATAAAATTAACTCGATGAACATGCGGTCAGGGTTGTAACCTGTAATGAAATGATATGTTCGTGCTGTTCAGGTAGTTTTGAAACATCCTTTTTTTTGCAGTGCGATGAAAATTTACCCGCGAACCTGTAAATCAGTTACCATTATGCGTGATAAGGGGCAAGAGATGACCGAACGTGGGTATTGTGAAACATAAAACATGGTTTTTAAACCTCCACCAGCCATTTCATCAGTTCGTTGGTGGAACAGATGTTTCTAAAAAATTGCTTAACCACGGCGGACTTCTAATTAGTGGCTCAAAATTACAATCGATCGTTGGTGATTTACAAACTCAACGATTACTGACCATTCGACGTTCAAATACCTAAGCTATTTTATCGAAAAAGATATACAGAGTGCGCCATCAGGCGGTATCCTATTTTAAAGTTGAATAACTCTGTCATTTTCAGCCGATTTTAAAAATTAAATCAGTTTTATTTAGGTTATTCTATGCCATTCATTGTGCCATACTCGAACTATAATATCGATCAATGACATTTTACATTGTTTTGGCAACATTTAGGGAGTTATTTTGGGGATTTCACCTCTAATTTCAGTCCGCTCTTTTACCGTGAAGTGATCTATTACTAAAATGGCATAGACTGATGGTTCAGAAACTGGCCTACTTGTCCAAATCGGCTGGAAAAGGACAGAGTTATTCAACCTTAAAATTGGGTACCGCCTGCTGGTGCACCCTGTACATGTCGCCAGAAATTATTTGTTAGCTTATGCTGTTACCGACATACTATTCAAATTAATCATATGTGTATTTTTTATGTAAATCAAAAACTAAAAATCAAACAACAAACTCAACACAAAGTAAAACTCAAAATGATGAAACTCTCTTCCCGAGTGGCTAAGTCTGCTACATGGTAAACGAACGAAACCACCGTTGCTCAACCGCGTACAAAACACTCACTCGCCTGATTTGTCCCGCGAAATGCCCACCCATCCAGCTCGCTAAGCAGATTAGAATCGTAATCTGCTCCCGGGCGTCCAGAAGCGTGTCCAATTCAATTGAACGTACCCCCGCAAATCCCAGCCCCAGCTAACTAGATGCCACGGGAACGAAGCGCCAACCACGACGCTTGCTGGTCGCCACTGAGCTGAGTCAGCGGAAAGCCCGTGGATGGTCGCGCCTGTCGCGCTCAGTTCATAATTCATCGCCGCATCATTTAGCAAGTCAGCCGCTGCATTCCCGGGTTTGATAAATGTGCTTGTTATTTCGGAACGCGACCATCTTTGCCCACCATTTGCCCGGTCGGACGTGGCGCCGGGACGGACGTCCTGCCACATTGGGTAGCTAGAATATTGCGTGTAAATTCCGATTGCCACCGGGGAGGGGACTGCATTTGCTCTCATTTGAATTACACAAGGAGGAGGATCCCGGGTCCCGGTTGCCTAACGTCTGTCGCGCAATCCAGCAGCAGCAGGAGTGACTCGTGTACCTGACTCACATTACGGCGCGGCTCACGCAGCGAGAGACACCAAGATTATTTACCTCGAGGACCAATATTTATAAGCAGCACACCGGGGGCAAACACGGTGATCATAAATTTGTCGCCAGCCAGGTTCTGCCAGGATTCCGGAGGTGCCGTAGAGCGAAAGCAGAACCCCAAGATGGCCTTACGGTGCGACTCGGACTCCGTACATTTGCATTTCACGTAGCAGCCATTTTTGTGCGCGTCTTACAAGCTGTAAAGCTTGTCCTGGAGGTTGTTAAGAGGCCGACGGTGTATTTCTTCCCATTATGGAGGATGAAAATTACGAGCTGCAGCTGCAGCAAAGGAGGAACTGTGCATCTCCTCACAGGAATGCTTAATGCTTGGCGACCTTCCGAGGTCGAAGATGCCATAAACACTAATTAATTGTAAGGAAGTATGTGCATGAATCCCTTCTCCACTCGATTGTCCATTTGTTTCACCCACAATCAGTGGAGCCTAGCGACGGAGTCGCCTGTATCCTGGAGACACTACCTGGCTCCTTCCTGGAGCTGAAAATTATGCCGCTACTTCCTTCACACCGCATATACCCCGGTAATGTAAACGGCGAAACGTGAAACACTTCCTACAGCAGCATCCGCGACGATACGCAACCCCGGGGACCGCGAGACCACCCACCATGACCGCGACCTGCACTGAATGCGATTAAGCGATGGCTCATTAAGCTCGCTCATGGACTCGCTGCCGGGGTCGTTTATCTACGACGTTGTTGCTGTTCCTGCTGCCGATGCAGATTCCGCGACAGTGAAACGCACGAACTCAAGACACTCGCTGGTCGGTAATCGATGAATGTAAATTAATAGCGGATCATTTGTTTATGCGGCCTGGTCCCGGACTGTCACGAGCGGCGCAAGGCTACGCATTCGATGGAAGAGGTGCTAATCCGACTGTCATCCTGCGTGCCCCCCCTGAGACGCTTCGTCTCCATCACTTTCGCTTACCACTTTACCCCCTCCCTTTCTATTAGGGTTGAGGAAAGGCGTGCTCGAGCATCGGCACGCTTGCAAAAGTTATGTTACGGGACGCGTGGCGCCGGTTGGCCACTCACGCATTGTTCACGCTGTGTGACAAATCATCGCCGTGTAACTCGAGACGGCCGCGTGTGCGGAGCATTCGTTCTGAGCTTTGAGGGCTTTGGTCGGAGCCAGATGGATTGCGTGTGAAGTGCGAGTCAGTCGGAAGGACGTGATGAGTGAGAATGCAGATTGTGTGCAGACTTGCGTCGACCGAAGACGATCGGTTGGTCACGCGACCGGCACGCAGCACTTTAACCGTTTTGTGGTGCTAATTTGCTGCTCACTCACAGTGTGGTGTGCGATTGCCAGTAAGGAAAGAGTAGTTTCTTATCATGCTTTATTAAGTTTTGAAACCACTCTCTTGGCAGCTTTTATCTGAACAGTTGATACACGGATTATTCACTAAAGATAAGGGTTTGCTTAAGAGGGTTTGCTAAAAATGATAAAAAGTTATAAAAAGGTACAGTTAATATAAATGAACTAAAAGCTAGAAACTTCTTGAATTTTATCAAACAATTATTAAGTTCCTTTAAGAAATCATAAGACATATGAAAAGCCTATCGAACATTCAGTTGATATATAAAATAGTATGACTAAAGAACATCATGAGGTAAATTTGACAAAAGAATGTTTCTTATCTTGCTACTAATGTAAAAATTCTCCTGTGATTATGTAAATTGGGTAGAGAAACAGACGATGCTGCCAGAATGACTGACTCCTGCAAATAACAAACTGGTAAAGAAGGGTAGAAATTCATGCAGCAATTGGCTGACATTTTTTCATTCGTCCATTACCTTTCATTAAAAACATTAGCTAGCATTCAAAAACGATGTTACACTGCTACAAATGTGGTACCAACAAAAAGTGTTCCCGCCATCCATTAGCATGTGTTTGCTGGCAGAAAACACTAAGCCACGCCACGCATTGCTTCACTCGTGAAACCATAATCTGTTTGCCGTGCACCCCACATTTCACACCAGTGCCAGTGCAACCGCAGTGCCATACAGCCATGCAATCTATTGGCAGGATTCGTGATGCTGTTTGTCTGCCGCTAGCCCGAAAAAAAACATGCTCCCAGCGATCTACCTCACTCTGCATTAACTTTTCCACGTGGAAAATATTCGTTTTGTTCATCTCATCCACCATCAGCGTGCATCTCAACGATGACGGTTGAAGTGGATTTTTAAAGTCAAATTTTGACTGTTCGCGAGCAGTCCAGGCAGTGGAATGGAAAAAGGAACAGAACACCGACACAGGTGCCCCAATTGCTTGGTAGTAATCCATTAAAAACATATACTTTGTGCAAACATTGACATTGCCATTTGGGTTCCTTTTCTTGCCAGCTTTCTGCGCTGCGAGTCCCGACACGGCAACCGTGCACGAGTGTGACCTAACCTCATTGTTAAGACCGTGGTTGCGACCACGGCAGGTTGCTGCGATGCCTTTGAACGTGCCAAATGGTACCAGCGACGGGGTGACTGGTGCAGCGTCAAGGAAAAGAGATCATAAAACCCGGAAGGCACTTCGCTTGAACCGATCAAGTGATGTCGAGCAAGTTCAAAGTCTGTCCCCGAGAGTTCGAGATCAAACCGCCTCTCAATGTCGCATGGTTGTCATCCGTTCGGCCATTGCGCAACTGCACTTCCTGACGCTCTCTGTTCTGTTTGGTTTAAAACCCCTCCCTCTCTAACGATCTGCTCCACGACACCGAGGTTAGCCGTGGTTAGCCTGTTGACCCAAATGGAAGGAATCTCGAGCTGGAGGATGGCAGCACTTGCAGCCCAAGTTTCCTATGCATTACATTTCCGCATCGCAGACTTTATTTAATTTTCCTTCACTCTCTATGGGTTCCCTCGCGTTTTCCACCTTCTACTATCCTTCTGCCACCTGCATCACCCATTGAAACAAAGTCTATTTGCTTTATTTCCTCCCACGAGCAGCTCGTGCATTAACGTGAGCTGCGCTGCGCTACGGCGATGGTTCCATGTTTGCGTTCGCGACCAATGACAAGAAATCGAACCAGCGGTGCTCGGTGGAACCCAAAGCACAAAGTTAACGATGACGCCTTAGTTGAAAGGATGAGCAGGAGTTTAAAACAAGCGCAAAAAAAAGGAGGGGAGGGGAACCCTACGCCAGTGAAAAAAGAAAACCACCAAAAGGGATTGCCAGAGCGATGAGTTTGAGCTGACAATTTATCGCTGTTTGCACAGCTGCCACATACGGTACGCGATGTTCGCCGATTTCTTGCACGTCGAGCGTGGCCTTTGACTGTCAGCACGCGAAGCGATCTGCAAGAAACATTCTTGAGCAAACGGTTGTATCGTGGTGATGACGCACCAAGGGCAACACTTCCCCACAATCTGATTTGGTCTACGTTCGCTCGCTTGCTCGCTCGTTCGTTAAAAATAAGCTGGATTTTTCATCCGCTGCGAGGTGATGAGCTGGGAAATCTTTTCTTCCTTCTTTTCCTTCTTCTTACTTCGGGATCACTTTCCGTATGCCCGTCAGCTGCGCGATAGGGCATCATGAAGCTGGAGAAAGTTGGCCCTTCTTTTTCTTGACCCTTTTTTGTTTTTGGGAAGGAAAACAAATCGCAGCTCCATTAGCCCGGCGAGTGAGGCGAGCTGTTGGCTGGTGTTATAATTATGCAGCTGAGACGATAAGTTTAGCATGCAAATTTTATTCCAACCCTAGAAGAAGGCACCAACTGCTGCTCACGCTGCTCGGAACCACTTGGATTCAATTAGCTTTCTTTTGCAAAGTGGCAAAAGTTTGACTAGAATGTATCCGCTGGATGTTTTGCCTCTCATAGTTTCATAATTTCAGATGCTTCTACTGGAGGTTCCATTACCTCTAGCAAAGGGTACGAAAAACTTGCTAATGTTCAGCATAGTGCGTGGTGCTTCTTGGTCTTCAATTGCTTCACCCTTCTCGCCAAGAAAATGATCCAAGTCCCACTTGCTGATTGAACAAACAACCGATGGCCACACCAGCAACCGATCTCCCGGAGGGAACTCGAGGGAACACATGGCCGGTCCCATCATTTGGCACAAGGCCAAACGCAACGTGCTGCAAATGGGCTGCAAAACCGTCCGCGAACGCGTATTGCGTGCGTTCAATTAATTACGCACAAGATTATGGCAAATTATCGCGCGCCCGCGCGCACACAGGGCGGTCTTTCCAGACGACGATAGCGACGGCTGAACGAGGTGAATCTCACGGACCAAAGATTAAATCGCGTGAGATTCAATTACTCAACCACATCGAACCAGACGGACGACGGTGACCGTGAAGTGGTGGTATAAGTCGCTGGAATACACTGGCCAGAGCCCTTTTGGCGCATCTCTACACGACAATGATCGATGGTAAAATGAGCCTCGAGCAAGCAAGAAGTTCTTCATCGGTTTCTTCTGTAATGAATATGCACGCGACGCACGGTAAAACATACCTTGAAGTCAATTGTAGGGCTCACGGATTCACGTACAGCCTTGTCAGGACATCAATTAGCGATCAGCAGGACGTCGAAGATGTTTCGAGATGAACTCTGTGAGGAATGAGAATGAGAAACAAAAGAGCGCGTTTAGTTATGCAGAATGCTACTCAGTAGAAGAATCTGGTTCCTTGGTAAAACACCCACAAAACAACTCCCAATTCTAATCAGCAACTACTGATGGCACATTTTTGCACAAAAGCACTGGGCGATCTCTCACCCCTCAAGTGCGAATAGCCCGTATCGCACAAACGGACTCCTGTTGGAGGGTAAATTCAATTAAAATGTTCATCATCTTCATTCCTCTCGATCACCCTAGTAAAGGCTCTCGCTGTTTGTGTCCTGGTTTCCCTAAAACTTCAACTCTCAAGGCACATAGCCCGTACCCGGTCCAACAAAATCCTGTTTAATCGTTTGAATAAATACGATCCAAACAGCCAGCCGGGAAAGGCCAGCCACCCCCGGATGGAGGAAGACCAAGTTCCCGGGCCCAACTAATCCCATCGTTCCATCATTCTAATTTTACTGGTTGGCTGGCCAACAGTGGAGTGGCGGGGGGAATTTTCCCCAAAAATTATTCCATCCGAGCTTTGGATGAAAAATCGCCCAGTCTGCTCTTTTCGCTCAGCATCAGGATAAGGGAAATGCTGGCGAGTCTGTTTAGCGTAACGGAGGAGCAATCGAAGCAAGCGGGACCGAAGCCTATTCGGACCGGGGGATCGAAACGCAATCCACAGCAGGGCAGCAGCCATCTTTGTTTCCTTGTAGCGAAAGGTTATGACCTCCAGAGAACGCGTAGTAGAACGCGATTGAACGCCAACCGAACGGGAAATGGCTTAATCTTCTTACGGTATTCCAGTCCCACCGACCCCCAACCCGGGGCCCGATCTCCTTATTCCTCTCTTCCTACGCCAAGGTTAGGGCTACGCCAGCGAAATTCCGGAAGCACCATTTGGAGCAGCAAATTTGGCAAACGGAAAAGTAAAACACAATCACAGTCGAGAACGCTGCCCCCGACGTCGATCGTTTTCGAGAAAATTAGGATTACTTTCACTTCCGGAAACTCTTCCCTGGGAAATCCATTCAATCTATCAGCTGACCAGCAAGCGCATGTGGCGAAACAGAGAAGGCTAGGAACCGATTTTAATTGGGTCGTTTCCTAATGGAACGTCCCTTCCCGGTGTGTGTTGGGTGATTGATAGCAGTTGACTGTGAAACTTTAACAAGACTCGCTCGATAGGATGGGCTCAGTGTATCGCGGCAATAATTTACCTTCCTTGGACAAAAGGATGTGCAACCGATGGCCGAAATAGAGGGAATCACCGAAAAAACATTTAAATCACAACCCTCGTGGAGTTTATGTTCCTTTTGTTGAATGGCGATCGGTCCGCTGGAGTGATCACGACGTTGCGTAAGTATCGCGCACTCGAACCACTCCTCGGCTCCTGGGGCCATTTGGTTGTTTTAACTGAAAGCAACCGTGAAGAGGTTTCGGATTTGCATCTAAATACGCGCAACTGGTCGATGGTTTGATGACTGGTGGTTGTCTTTTCGAAATCCACGTCCTCCAACGTGATTGGAATGATAATTTTTGGGGAATTTATGTCTAGCGTCTTCGCGAGGTCACACTCTCCAGGAGCCCTCTACTCTCCTACAAAAAACCCGTAAGCCTTTTGACAGTGCGAGACGTTGGATTTAAAGGCTCGGGGTGATTTGTTCCCCCGAAGCCGGGAGTAATTCGGATGTTCGATATTCAATTTCGAGAGACCCATTCCACCCATTTCTCCCTCGAAGAAGGATGACGACAGCTAACAGCTTGTTACACAAACCGCACAAAACGGTTTTGCGGGTCGCATTCCAAAGGACGCCCTCGTCCGACGAGTGCTACCGGGAATACACAAAAAGCGGAGCTTCGCTTCAGTGGATGTGGACGAGTGGCGTACTGTGCGGTGCACGGAGAGAGTGAGGAGCATTGAGGAGGAGAATCTAGGGTTTCACCTTGCCCCAGTCACTAAACGGTGTACATGAGCACGGTGGCTCACACAGCACAGTGATGTCATTAGTGGTTTGCATTCGTAGGCAGCTTATGCGCTCCTACAGCCCATCGCCGGGGCGACAAACAACGATGTGGGGCACTAGGACCCCCGCTCCCACCCTCCAAACGGATTGGACTGGATTGTGGCAGCTGTGTTGAAGAGTTATGCTAAAATTAGGATGATTAATTCTCGCTGTTCAATTGTACGTGCCCAGGGTTCCTCGTGCTCGACATAAAAGAAGCCAAACGGTTGAATTTGACCGTGGCCCCGTGTATGTGTCTAGTTTTGTACCGAGACTGAACAAAAGCGGTTGCAATAGCGCGCACTGCCGTAAGCTTCCAGCCATGAACTGTTACAAAACTGCCACCCGGTCAACGGTAAACAAGAGGCAGTAAAATGAACAGACAAATTCATAATCATAATCAATTGTGACACCGGAGTGTCAATGAGTTAATGGCGAAAGTACACGCAAAGCGTACCTTTTGTACCAGTCGGTGTGGCTGCTGGGGACAGTTTATGATGGTGTAGCGTTTCTATTGAAAGGATTTGGTTTTTGTTTAAATCTGGAACCTCACATTAGGAGTGTTCATGGGTAGAAAAGGCGAATGAGCAATATTAAGCATAGAATGAAAATTTTTGAACTGTTAGCGTTTTATCAACAACTTCTAATTTGGTTATAGCCTCATGTAACTAGAAAGAATTGTAAGGAATATCTGGTTCTGCAGATGTTTAACACATAAAATATGGTTTCTCTAAATGCTAAACTATTTTTTTAAATACCGGACGCAATCTCGATTTTGTAAAAAAAATATTTTGTTCATACTAAGAGATATTATTTAGATAAATTAAAAATAGAAATTTGTGGGGAATATCGCGAGCTACGAGGTAATTTCGATTTTAAATCTCAGATGATTAACCATAAAACTAGCAGGAACATCATCAAATATGCTTTTTATTTGCAAAAATGCTCTCTGAGATTGATGTCATGCTTCTTTTTAAAAAACAGTCAACTGTCGTGCATATCGTGTGCTGCGAGGGTACACCCAAGTTCGTAGAGCATTTTAAAAAGAAGCAATTGAAGTCTTGCGATTTAACCAATTTATATTTAAAAAAAAACCTTTCAATCGATGTTTCTCTCATATCTTTCCAAGATGAACACGAGATAACTTGTACAATTGCTCCATTTCCAGGATTTCACATGAACAGGAAACAAAGAAAAAGGATGGATCTTACCTCTTTCGTTGGTGCCATTCCATAGGCAATGGAAAACCTCCAGCGGAAAGATGAAACACAAGGCAAATACCCCCTTTCCAGTCACATTTCTAATGAACACAACTAACCCTTCCTCATTGGCAGTCCCTTGGCAGTCGCCACCATCGCACACTACCAACTTTATTAAGACAAGTCGCCGAGAAGACAAAGTCCGCAGCAAGGGACTCCACGTAAGGGAGTTTACTTTCCTTTTTTTTTCTCGCCACCAAGGTACGGTGCTGGTGGCCAATCCCAAGCATTGCGGTCGGAACACGCGTACACATTCCCTTTGATGGATAACGTAATAAATCTCAGTTCCTCTGCAGGTCCGACCAAGCGACTGCTAAACCTGTCTCGCAGGACAGGCAGACAGACCTGCCCACTGCGTCTTATCACTGAGTCTTCATCGTGATTATGCCAACGGACGTTCACCGACGGCCTCCGCTTCTGACGACGATAGCGAGCAAATCGCTACGCTGGTCGTGTGGCCGAGACCGAGTGTCTTGTGCTCTCTGGGCGAACGACGAACTTCATCGCGAAGATGCGCCGTGGCCCGGTGTGTCTTGCCGGTGTGGCGTTATTTGTACCATTATATTGCCTTTTATGTAAATATGTTTGCTTGGGTTAGCGTCACGAACTCCTCTACTCGCTAGCTACCCGGTTGCGTCGGTGAACAGACGCACTGCACTGAGCCACACCGTGTATGTGCGCATTCTACCACGAAGCATCCCGAGAGACAACTTTCGCGCTCATATTGGCAGCAGCATGATGAACTGGGCAAACGAAAACATTACATTTTCCAGCGGGCTTCAGCAGCAAACGCATGGAAACGGTGGAATAGCGCTTCCAGTTCAGGTGACTGCCGCTATCAGCTGGTCCCGGTCGCTGGAGCAGTCACTGGAGTCGCTGTACTTGCCAGACAACTTACTGGTGCTGGTGCTGCCAGGATCTCGTCTCGCTCAACTAATAAGAAAACACCTCCCCGGGGGAGGCAGAGCACCGGAAGACGATCGAAAGTCACCGACAACAAGTGAGCTGCGGTGACTGAAACATCAACAAACACACTCATAGACACACAGCCACAGACACCTGACTTCCAGTAGTGGGTCGTCGTGGTTAGAGGATGATTACGTGCACGCCCCGGGACCTACGAAACCTCCATCCTGCGCCATCTTTCTCTAACACACTCGTGCTCTCGTTCGCGCTCTCTTCTTGTGTCTGACTATCGCACCGAACCGCACGCAGCATGAAACGTGTAATCAACGTGACACCGAACGGAACGGAAGATGGAAATTGTGCGATTTTTCCGCGAGCACCACCTCTAAGGCAGGCTGGAGAGTTGGTGCTGATGAAGGTCCGTAGATTTATCGCAACCGCTCCGAGCGCCAAGCCAAGTGATCGCCATCACTCCCCGGTGAGGACGGAACATCTTGCTTACGCCTCTGCTCGGTGTGCTCGGTCTCGGAGGCAAAACAAGCGGAATCTTAATCAACGGAAAGCAATGATTCTTTTTCTCCTTCTTTTTTTTTTTTGTTTTGAGCGATATGACCACCTGATAACATCGTGACCTGTTTGTATCGTGGTGGTGCGCTGTGAAGCGCGCTCTATGATATGATATGGTGGCAGGGCAGCGACGCGCAGGATATTCATCATGTCCTTGAGGGTGCTTGATAGCGAGCCAGAGACCGAGAGCGTGTTTTGGAGCACCGGCCGGGCGACACACGAATGTGATTTCATATTTTAATAACATTTGCGCAGGCACGAGGGACACGAAGGATGTGGCGAGATTACTTTTTGGTGCAGTTCGTTTCCACAAACGAAGGATGCTGTGAGTGGTTTTTGAAACATCACGCGTTGTGCCTTCTTCTCGATGCAAAAGCTATGTTTTTCATTCATTTTTTCCAATGGAGAAAATTATAAATCGATCCTCTATCTTCGATTTTTTAATCGAATCTCTTCCAATCGTACCTCAAAGGATGTTTTGCTTTGGTAGAGAAGAGTCCTGACCACCTTACACTGCAATCGAACGAAATCGAGAACCCATTCGAAGCTCACCTCTCGTGGCCACAAGCAAAAACATCTCGTTCACGCTTCTGTTCACGATGGTTCACCGACCGGAAACGTGCGAAAGCATAGTAATCATAATAACACATGTTTATGGGTAACGGAACACGATTGGCTCGATAGCGTAATCATCGCTATCGGTTACCGCGAGTGCCCCAGTACCTCCTCTTCCTCTGGAAGAAGGAAAAAAACCGCTTCGCAGGCATTCGCTAACCGGTTTGTGCTAGCCAGCGGCACCGGAAGGCGGAGTGGTAAACCCTGAGCTTTCTAGGTGGAAAAAACTAAATTCAAATAAAAATCCACGCCACCAACCTAACCTTCCGCCTCCTTCCTGCAGGCTCCCGTGCAGAACTTACGATTGTTACGCGAGAGGCATTTTCCGGTCGGCCTGCCGCCCGGCACAGCGGTCGTCTCCTTCGCGTGGCATGTTAAAAAATTCTGGCAAATTTGGTGAAAATTGGAAAACAAGCCTCGCGGTGCAGCACCAAGCAACAAATGGCAGCACGGCGTCGGCGACTGGCAAGGAAATCGCGAAAAAAAACCGGAGCAAAACATTGACATTCACGCTGGTCACACGGTGGAAATGGTGGAAAAAATATTATTTACGCCCGAATGAAAATTCTATTTGCAGTATATTATCTATTTTTATTGGGCGACCAGAAGCAGGAGCAGCAGCAATACACGTGGGCCACAGCTGTGCCGCTCGTGCTGACGCCATTTTGTAATGCGCGATGAGTAGCGTGCCACGTGGCCCTGAGGGTGTTCAGACATGCTTGCAATAGCAAAACCCGCAGCCAAACTTTCCCATTCCCCGACCCAAGGTTCTGACCTTTTGCTGTGCTAGTGCCTGCGCCGGGAAGTAACGCAGGTATCGGGATCCTTGCAAGGATAATGTTGCCTTCTTTGCTTTCACCAGGCGTCCGTTCGCTCTCCTTAATTCTGTAAATTAAGATTTGCTTTTTTCCTGTGCCTTTTCTCTCTTTCTCTTTCTCTGTCTCTTTACACTCTAACCGGCGAAGTGCTTTGTAAAGTTTCGAAACTTACGACGGTAAATTGGTCCATAAATTCATTTGATGTACTTTACGCACAACCCACCACCAACCAGTGCGTGTACCGCCGGTGCACCGGTGTGGCCAGCAACCCAGGACCGTGCGGGTGCGTGACTTCAAAGCGCATCCCTCGGCCCACCGTTCGGAAGGCCTCCCAAGGCACCACTGTTGCGATCAACTTCAAGTGACCGGTTGACGATTGCTCCAGGGATCCGGACTGCCCGGGCCATCCTTTGTTCTACCAGCAACGCCACCGGTGCCACCCTCTAACACTTCTAACTTTTCCCATGCTGGCACCTACCAACACGCGACCACGGGTGGTCGGGAGGGAAATTAATGTGCCATCGTGTGATTTATGCGAAAAACTCATTCAATTTATGCTGCTGCTCGATGCCCGGTGCTTAACGACTGGCTGGGCCGAGTAATGTGCCGCCGACGCCGCCATCGCCGCCGCCACCAACTCCCCGCGAAATGTTTTGTAAAGTTTCGCAATAAAAAGAAAAAGAGGAAAAGCGGCGGCGCAACATTAACAAAAGTCATTCGACGCGTAACGCGCGTAAATCCATTCCCGTGTGCTTGCACGCTGGCGGGCCCGCATTTCGTCCGAAATCGTTGAGTGAAATGGTTTGCCTCATGTGCTGGGGGGTGGGTGGTTTGATCCTTCTCTTTCGTTGCCATTCCTTTTTCCCTTCTTTTTTTTTTTGTTATTCTGTTTTCTTTTTTCATCCCCAAAAGTCCGAGTCCAACAATCAAAACATCGATCAGCAGTAACAGCAGCGTGAGCAGAAGAAGTAGCACCAGAAGCGAGTGGAAGAGAAGATTCTTATCTTCTCTGAGTTCCTCCACCCCCCTCTAGGGTTACAACGTACAAAACCAAAAACGAAACATTGTGTGGTACTGTTTGAGGAAGACGTATCGTTCGGGAATTGATTTGGTCCGGGGTTTTGCGCAATTTGCGAACAGGGCCCGGCACACCCGCGCCGGCACGCAATTTCAAACGATCAAGCGGAGAAGCATTAAAAACCCCGCGCGCGAGAAGTTGGTAGACGTTTTATTGCCAATCGTTTCGTGAGTTTCCAAGGGGGGATCGGGTGAAAAAGGAATGGGTACGGTGGCCGGCCAGTCGGGGGGATTTAAGGGACAAAACTTATGGCGTTAAATTCGATTTGTGGACCCGACGGCGCACCAGATAGATCACCGCCGAAAGTACATTAAGCATCAAATCAAACTCCTTATTGCTCCTTGCACGAGATGGAGAGGCGTAATGGTGGTAGATTTATTGGACAGTCGTTGGCCTCTTTTGTGTAAACTTTGAACTGACCGACTTAACGTTAATTGAAATTTAAAATTACCATCAAATCAGTTCAACGATAACGATTTGAATTACGTCGCATTTTGAATGTGACCAAAAAGCATAACAAATATCATGCCAATATTGAGGTTATGGATAAATCAGGCTACTATGTTATCGAGCGTTCTCACGCTGCGTCCAGGCTATAAGAATCTAATCGTTGAATCTGTTATGAGATGTCAGATCTCAGATCTGTATGAAGTGACAGCTCAATTTCTAGAATATTTTTCTAGAATTATATACATTTTTTCCTAGATTATTGTAATGTGGACGCATGGTTGGAAAGGGCTGACCAACCATCAATAAACTATTCGAAGATCGAATTAGATCTCTTTAACACATCTGGGAATCTGCACAACTCATTAAATCCGAGATCCACCCTCAGCAGTTCAACAAGTAGCAGTTAACCCAGCTGCAACCCAAAAGCCATCTTTACTCAAGCCTCTTATCGCGCAATATTGGCGACTTTCCTCCAGCAGGTCTTTAAAAACCAACAGATCCACCGTACCCCGAATGTGCTGCTTCATAAAAATAACCCCCCTCCCCTCTATCTCTCTCCATTTCCACGCCCTCTGAGCTAACTCCGAAGTCTCATACGAACTGCAAACCCCCCTAGGGACGTTAAAAGAATGATCCATCCATCTGTCGGCGTAGTGCAGGATTCCATCATTGACGGAAGTCCTTCTCGAGCACTCCCGGGCCCACTCGAGAGTCCGTCTCGAGGCTGGACCCATGGCATTAGGCAACCATCAACAGCTGGTCGATAGTTTGCCGACGTGTCCGTAAATAGTCGCACTTCTCTGCCTCGTCCTCGGCCATTATCCGGCGCGCAGAAGGGTGCATGAGGATTGCTGAGGACGAAGAAGGGCGCTTCTTATTTCATGCTTCAGCTAGCTTAGACAGACTTTTGTCTTCCGGCGACCGGCGTCCACCGGAGCACCGGAAAAAGGGATAAGACGCCATCACGACGATGACAATGATGATGACGAGGACGAGGACAAGGATGGTCACGATGATGAGCATCGTCAAACAGAATCCCTCACACAGGGCTCAGTCTCGCCGTACCGCGTGAATGGGAGAGAGGGGCCGGGGACCAGGAATGGAATGATAAATCCATCCAGAGTGGATCACCAACAGCGCACCTTCTCCACACATACACCTACACCTAAGAAGCACATGATTTGCTTCCATTTCTCTCTCTCTCTCTCTCTCTCTCTCTCTCTCTCTCTCTCTCTCTCTCTCTCTCTCTCTCTCTCTCTCTCTCTCTTCCACGTTCACCATCCAGCGTCCGTTTCCTGTGTCCTAATGATGTGTTAAGGAGCAAAGCGGAGCATCTCTCGGTGTCAGCAGCTTGATGGCCTGGTGGGCCAACGGATCGTTGTCGCTCCGCTTCGTCAATAGCGATTTGACGTCACTAACGAGGAAAGCTTGTCCCACCGAGTGGACTGTCTCCTGCCCTTCTTCTGCTTCATCATCTTCTGTTTCTTCTTCTTTTTTTGCTTCTTTTGCTAATAACATGCCCAGTCGGTGCTATCGGAATACTCCCCGTCTCCCCCGGACTCTTACAATCTGAGCGCTGTAATGAACTGGAATTATGGGCGCTGGGAAAGGGCTGGCGATGTTGGTCTATGGTCCATGGGACGTCAGGTCAGGGACGACTGCCAGTGACTGCCAAACGACCTGCCCCAGACACCGAGTGCCGGTGAATTAGGGAACCGGAAATGGTTAGACGGAATGGCTTGGCTTGGTGCGCCGCCGCGTCTGAACGGATGTCTGATGTTGGCATTCATTGGCATTTGTGCTGCTCCTCCAGTACTTCGTCCTCTTCACTGTTCGGCCCTCCGGCACCAACTACCGAGGCAGTACGACGCAAGTCACACCGACGAATGGACAGACAACCCCGAGGTGGAGGATGAGATGCAGAAATTAGCTACGGTATTCATTGCGTTCCCTGTCGCTTGCGTACTCTGCCAGATGCTTTCACTCCACCCTTCGGTAGCTTCCTTCATTCTTCACAGCTCCAAAAAGGAACAGCCCGAGTTCCAATGATGTGAGTGAGTTTGTGTTACGATGGTGGCAAATATGAAATGATGCTAGTACTGCCGCCCCGAGGCACTGGTATGCAATAGTGATTATGCTCGCTCTAAAAGGGAGGGTGAAGGAATGTTTAGGTTTATGATTTGCAGCATTAATTCTGTCTTTGTTTTGTGGTCTGTCATTCGAGAGTGTTTATTTGAGCCGCAACTTATCGAGTTAAACACTTGGGTGTTTTGCAATAAAAAAGCAATCAATTCCAACAGCACAATGCGCAGCGACTAGCGAGAGCGAGGGAGCCAAAAAACTTGTTTGCTTTTTAAGCCATGAAAATGGTACGCGGAACTATTTGTCTAAACCCGAACTAAAATTGTTCGCTGTTCCAATTTGTCTGACTCCGACATTTGCACAGTGGACACTGGTGGGCTGGGTTGTGCGCTCAATCAATCACCGCCCAAAAACCATCGCCAACGCGCCGCCATCATAGCCCTTTTGCTCGGCCGGAACTGCACCATCGGCGACCCACATATTCCGTGGGACCAACTGATGCTAACCAGCTCCTGTTTACGCTCCCGAAGCTAAAGCTCTCATTAAACAACGCCATTCATTGTAAATCACCCAATGGTCGGCCTGGTCGAGTCTGGTGATCCGGTGCCTAGGCTCGAGGCTTCGGCCGCTACCATGGTGCAGATTATGTTGTCGTCGTCTGGGCGCGCTCCGGTCGTCAGCGCCGTGCTGAGGCGGGCTTTGGTTAAGCGCCGTACGATTCCACCGCGAGGGACTGAGGTGTCACGGGGGCACTGGAGAGCTCTCCAGTACCTCCGTGTATGTTTATGCCGTTTGCATACTCAACGCTGACGATCACGACGACGTCGCATAAACATCACGAGTCAAACCAGACAACAATTTAGCAAATTACAGCGAGTGAGGCAGTGGCAGTGCTTGCAAATGCCGCTCCTGGCCAACTCTCCCTCCGCACATTTCCGTTTTCCCCCTGCCTCGAATGCTGCTGCCGAGGATTGGCAAGAGACAGAGGAGAGGACAGCGGAGAATCGCTTCACCGACGTTACGCACGATTTAGGTTGTGAATTCCGCCTGCAATCCGAGGATCTGGAGCAATATTCGCTTTTGGAATTTAGAAAGTAGTCGGCAGAATCGTAGAACAGCCACCGTCACGCCATGTTGTAATTCCTTCCACGCGCGCAGGAATGCCTGGACTGCGTGACGTACCTTTTAAGGAGCTGCAAGAACCTTTGGACAGGCGCCATCAGACCCACAAGGTAAGTTCTTGGTTTTCGGCCAGAAAGCAAAGCAAATCAATTCAATCAATTCTCGTATCCCTCCGTGCATTCCCACGGCTCCAGCACACAGCACATCGACTCCTGCCAGTGCGCAATACACACCTCTCGCACATGTCGACCCACCGTGACCGACCGAGTGCGTGACATGTGACGGCGAAAACCCTCGGCGGTCAAACACTTCCAAAACTGCGAACCGCGGCGATACTCGACGCCGCGCTGTTTGCGAAACTCCTGACTGCGCTTTCGTCACTCACGTTCGTGCCACCATCGTACGCAAGTTGAAATGTCAACTCGCAGTAGTAGGCATCGAGTAACTTCCGCGTCCACCAGAGCGAGCGAATGGCGCAGAATGGGCGGCTTTTTATCAAAGGTTGCTGCGACGTAAAACTGCGTGAAGCCAGGGGCCACTTTCCCGGCGGTTAAGTAACTTGTTGCAAGTCAAGCGACTTGCTTCTGTTTTGTTTGGTCTCGGAGGTGATCGCAGAAAATGGTCAAACGCAGGTCACTGCGACAGGCAGTGCCATAGAGAGACACTCACTCATCTGTCGCTGGATTGATGTGTGTTTGGTTTGCTCGCGCTGTCCGGGGAGCTGGAGCAACTCTGGAGTAGATCCATGCTTTCTGATAAATGGTGTAATGTGGTTAAAGACAATGTCAACGTTGAAATGCAATTGGTTCGCTGTAATGCGATGATTTAAAATGTATCGCGGAAAAGCGCAAATCCCTCTAATCCGTGATTACAAAATGGTGCCCATTGAGCTGGCGCCTAAGCTGGGTCAATTGTTTTCATGTGCAAAAAAAATCTCAAACGAAGCAATATTACGGGAGCAAATAAAGTAATTAATAATAGCGCTATGCGCTCCGGTAGTCACCACGGTGAGCACGAACAATTAAACGTACTAATCATATCTCTTTCATCCGCTCGCCGGTGTTTAAGCTTTTCTCATAATTGGATGATTGCACCGTTGAACCCAATCGATGCAATATTGGCACGTTATACCTATAACCTGTGAGTGTGCTTGTGTGTAGGCAAATAAAGGTAAGCGTAGCTCCGTTTCGCTAATTAAACAATGTCGAGCCAATCACGTCGCCGTTTTGGAATTAGAATGAATTTGTGTTGTCGGAAAAAAACACTTTATTGAAAAATATGGCCGCATTCGCCATTTTCGCTAACAGTTTGAGCGGACATACGCACTGGTACCGCCACTGCAACATCCAAACAAAACGCGAACCGTTCCGAACTGGCTCCTGGTATGCTTTTGGCATTTGGTGGCTGCGGCAACCGCGAGAGCAACGTGGTCACCCCAAAGCGAACCCGTTTTGATACTGATCACGATGCTGATGATGATGATGATGATGATGATGATGATGATGATGGTAGGAAAAATAATTAAAATGTTTCCACGAACCGCACCAACAACCGCCACCACCGCCGCCAACACCCGGTTCCCACAGCAAAGGCCAAAAATTGCGCAAATTGTTTAAATTGATTCATTCCGGGGCATCCCCGTAGGGTGCATTGCTGGTGCTGCATTCATTGATGCACTTCCGCAAACGCGTGCCAACGACAGGCGATCATGCTGGCTGCGGGGGCCAGGGCATTCGAATTTCGATTTTCCACCGGTTGCAAATCACCGGAAGTGGCCCGGAAGTGGACGGAGGGGGATGGTATGTTGACGACGTCACCGGTTGCGGATTTTAACGCCGGTCCCTCGCACCGTTGCGCTTTGTCGCCCCAATCGGTTATTTGGAGCAGCTCAGGGGAACAGTTGCACGCGGCTCCCGGAATTCCCGCTGGCCGAACGATCAAACTTTTCACGGTTTTCCGCAGCACACACATGGGGGCGAAAGCTGCATCCATGGCTGCGTGGTGGCTTGGGTAGCGGAAAATAGCATTGCGGAACATTTTTGATATCCAGTTCGGTATTTATTTATCGCGGGAAGGTTAGCGTTATGGTGGGGAAATTGATTTTATTTTAATCAGAAACAGGCTGCTACATGACGAAGCGTACATAATGCTAATTTTGAATGAGCGTCTTTGAAGCTTGAATTATTAGAAATGTGTTCATTACCCTATTGTTAGCAACTTGTTACAATCTCTCACTTACTGTCTCCTCAACTAATGACGCTTTAGTTCGCCAACAATGCGTGATGCTTACCTGAAAAGACAACAACAAACCAGAAATAAATATTTTTGTTGAAGCATAACCATCCGAGCAAACAGTGTGTTGTGTTCAAAAGTTCATCATTTACATATATTCATTGCCTGTCACATTTTGCACAGGTTGCGACCATCTTTTGCTAATGACATCATGTGCAAATCCAATCTAATGCCGCTTGTCACTTTCGTTCCAGCTTTCATTTTCGAACCCACACATTAACCTATTACTGTGCTCCAGGCAGTGGGTTGCCTTGATTGCTGCTTTTCTTCCCGATCTCCCGGCTGAACCTTCCCGACCTCTAGCGCCATCGAAAGGAAAGGCCAGTGGGACATGGACGTGACTAATGAACTTCCGGAATTTCGTTGATCGATGCGTTGAACGGAGTGACACGATGAGGTAGGAGGAGAGGGAGGAAAAAAAACTCACAAAAGACAGTTCCCCAAAAGACATGTTGAAGATGCCGCGATGCCACCGTAATGTCTTTTGCCTACCCCTCCCAAGCCCGAAAAACCCATCACCAAGCACCATCGATGAACGAAATGACGAACCAATTTGCTCGATACACTACATTAACGTCAATTTAAGCTCTCAATTAGTGTCGGATCGGTGTCTGCCATCGGAACGGTAGCGAGGTACGGTGGCCATTATGTTGTGATGTTACGCGTGGTGAGTTGGGCTAAGGACGATTCGCAAGGATGCAAAAGAAATGGCAACGGGGAAGCAGCGAGTATTGATTCGTTTTCCGCTACCAATTGACAGCGCTTCCTGCGTCCTACGGCAGCCTAGGGTTCATTATGTATTTATGTTGCTTTATGCGAAAGGAAAACTACCCCGCTATCAAATTACTCGGATATATTCATTCATTGTCATTACAATCTATCTTCCTGGCGTCATGATTAAGATGGACGTTTGGACGGGCCGCGGCCGCCAATATTAGAAACTCTCGTCACTCTTCGACGGTAAACATAAGGAAAGCATTCCTTCAGCTTCACCTTTCTGTCCGCCCGTGGCAAAACGAACACCAAAAAAAGAACCAGCTCGCTGAATAAACTCATCGCTCAACCTATCGCCCCCTGTCCCTTTTCTGTTTGGCCAGCATCGCATCGCATCGCATCGCGAAAGCAAACGAAACGCCAATCCGAACGTCAAATCTGTTCGGCAAGACGGGACGGGAATCTGAGGCCCAGGGAATTGTTCTCGGCTTACTACGGATCAAATATGGCTGAGCAAATGTTGGGATTACAAATATTGAACCAGAATCTTTCGATTGCCCCCGAGGGTTTGCACTGAGCAGGCGAGAAGCCGATGCTTGCTTCGAAAGAAGGAGAAGCTTCGCCTTTTATCCAAACGACAATCGCTACCGAACTGCCATCAATCCGATCCACGTGAATGATTTGCATCATCCTGCAAGCCGTCTGACTGACACTCTTTTTCTTTCTTCCTTTCCCTTTCGGGTTTTTCGCTTCGTTCCCCGTTCTCTATTGATTTATCCCACTGGTGCGCATCCATCGCTCATAGTTCTGATCGTTCGCACCGAGTATTCGTTCTGGAGTCGCTCCTCATGAGCTGGAGAAGAGGGCGCGAGTCGTGATGTGACGTGACTCTTGTCCATCAACCAGCTGGCAGTTGAGCTGAGTGCTTGGTGCTCGGTGCGCAGAAGAAAAAACAAAACGGCCAATACAGCGGGAGAGTGGTAGAATATTTAAACTGCGAGTGCTTTTCACATTTTTCATACAGTGCCATCTGCCCTCTCAGCTGCCCCGGGACCGGATGAGCCAACACAATTTGACCCATCGCTTCGAGGGGACTTCTTTACACATAGTAGTAGTGCAAATAGCAGGATGAGTGTGCACTGGGACTGATAGAAGCTAAACGGACAGATTGTTGGTTTAACAGAGTACAAAAGGAGGGAAATTGCAATTGTAATACAGCGCCAACGTTTGAAGTTGATTAATTCTGTTCCATTCAACATTTGTGCTGTTCGCAAATGGTTGAAATACAATCCTCATTGTGTGGAATTGCACAATACCATGTCTTTTGTTGCCATTACGGCATGTTTGTTAGCTTTAGTAATCAATTAATAAATAGTTACATTCGGTGTCTACGGTATGTTACAGTTTCCTATTCCCTTTGATCACAAATTCCATAAACAATTAAGCATTAATCATGCCGCTACGACTCCGACGTGCTAGCGTATGTGAAGCAAATTAAATGCAGGCACACAGTCCATCATAATGAGCTCTCGACATTCTAATTGAATTCATGCATTTGGCTGCCTGCTAATGCGCTGCCACGATGCGTCTTAACGCTTAGTGTGACTCCTTCACTCGCCATCATCATCAGCGCATCACCGAACGACCTTTTTCGAGGGCACAACATAACCACCTGGTGGTGCCCTCAATCACCGCCCTTTTGCGAACACACGTGGCGTTTCCGATGCCGTCTCACGATAAACCAAGACCTCAAGATGAGACCTAAGGTCACAGCGACTCCAACGCACCGGACCGCCAAGAACGACACCGTGACCGCCTCCAGCACATTACGGATTGATGGTGATGCAAAAAGTAGAAGAGCGGCGGGTAAAAAAGTTACTCATAAATTAACTCATCATGCGGTCGCTGGTGACGTAATGGCGGCACATCCGTCCGCGCGACGCGTTCCAGTACATCTCGCGCACGTGCCTTGGAAGGAAGCGGAGAAGCTTGCAGCTCGACTCGTTCTTCAAATTACCTCATTTGAAGTGTGGCCCCTTTTTTTCGGGGTCGGAACTCCCCACCGAGAGAGAGAGAGGGGGAGAGGAGTCACATCATAAATCAATCACCCACTAGCTAGCTAGTGTCCGGAATCACTCGTGGATCCTTCACCGATCGGCCTCAAGATGAAGTCGTCAGAACGAACGAACGTTCGCCGTGGCCATTCTCGACCTCTGGCCCCTTTCTCGGTACCTCCCTGGTGGTGGTGGTGGAATCAAGGCACCACCACCAGCGTACGCCTCCTTTGATGCCCTTCTTTGGGCCGCTCGCTAGATGATGCTGGCACGCGTATAACGCAATTGGCTGCGGCGAACACTATTTACTACACCACGCCATCAAAGATGCCACATCATTCTAACAGGCTGGCTGGCGGGCTGCGTCATTTTTTGCCCCAAACCGGAATACCGGATACAATTCTCGTGACATCGCTCGACACATCATTGTGTCCCCGCAAAGGGAAGGGGACATTGGATTACGCGTAAATCCTGATGTCTTTCGGAAAAAGGGCGCAAAAGAACTACCATCCGCCAGTCGCCAGTCGCCAGTCGCCAGTCGGTCAACCGCTAATCCTCCTTTCCAGGAACACGCTCTGGAGATGCTGAGAGGACGGATGTGATGGTGGGTCCATCGTCATTGTCTCACCCTTCGGTTGGTCATCAGCGCACCAGACAATGAAATTAAGATTAATGAGTTGCGATAATGAAATCAGTAGCGCTGGTGGTCGCACCCCACCCCCGGCGGGAAAATGGCCAACACCCTTCTGTTGCTTGCTGCTGCTTCTCGTGACGATGGTGAGAGATCATTGCATTGCGCATCATTGCGCGGTTCTCGCATCGGGAGGAAATTAATTATCCCTTCTTCGCCGTAACTTCGAGATCGAGCTTACATGTGGCTTCAGCTTCGAGCGTTGTGACAGTTTGGGAATTGCGTCCCAAAACGTCTTTGAATTCTCACAAAACACCGACGGTGTCACAAGTTCCCACTGGCCACTGCGCATCAGTGATGAGCTTTTGCCTGACGTCATATATTTGCGACGATGACACGACACCCTTGGCCGGATCAGACCGAGAGTTTGCTTTTTGTCCGAACGAAACCGACGACGATGATTCTTGGTTGCCAAAAACCTCAGAAAAAATTCCCAAAATGGAAAGAACCCATCCCAAAAAAAAATAAAAGCAAAAAAAATGCATCCAATGATGCAATCCAGGGTGTGCGCAAGCTGCATCGTACATTCCAAAAGGCGCCCACCCACCACGGCTCGAGAGGGCGCACCTTTTAACGCCTCGCTACGTGCGGTTGCAACAATTAGCGGTTGTCGTAACGCTGAACGAGCTGCTGCTGACTCTGCTGGGGCTGTGGTACCGTTGCTACTTCTCTCGGCGGTGCACTTGGCCGCGTTTCTGCCGCGGGAAATCAGCCCGCGACCATCTTGCGACCAACCGACGACTAAACCCACTCCCCTTTACTTCGCTCGTGGCGCACTGTTTGTAATTAATTAAACAACAGAAACCAACAGAGAGGAAGGAAAGAGAGAGGAGGAGAGAAAAAAAACAAAAGCTGGAAAAAACGGCCACAGCATTTATGATTAACGACCCCAAAAAGGCACCCCGGGAACTCTTCTCGTTCTGTGCGGCCACGTGGGCGCGCGCGCGCGCTCGCGCTTGAGCCAGAGATTGAGAGTGTTGATTCGCCGGAAAGGCCTTCATTTGCCTGCATTGTTACGTGCTTCGGGTGGGTGTGTTTGTATCACTCAATTGTTGTCGTTACAGTTGATTCTTTCTTACCTCTGGTGGTGCGAGGTGAGAAACTTATCAGCCCTGCTGGTGATCTTGACGTGTTGCTCGTGATTTATATGTTTGCTCTCTATTGTTTTTTTCCTTCAAACGAACAATTTTTGTGGCACTCCCAACGCTCACATTCCAAGTGGATTTTCGGGCGCTCAAAATAGCGCCACTACATAATGCGGTCCCCACTCTTCTTTATGTAACAATCCAACACTGCAACTGCAACCGCACTGCGCAATTGTGTGCACCTCGGTGCATAATTCATTTTACTTACGGACCACTCTCTTACGGACCGTGAAGAGGCTTTTTAAGGGTTTTTCTTACGTCGCCACTGAAGTGCACCTTCAGACGGGGAGTCGCGTGGCGGTGCACGCGATGAAGCTTTCAAGCGAAAAGGTTTTGTGAAGGGCGGAGATTTGAATATGTTGCAGCAGAAGCAGCACCACCAACAATGGTAGAAGGAGAAAGAGAAGAGCCCTCGAACGGAAAAGGGAGGGAAAATGTCATCCAACAGCCGTCAAATCAGCCCAACGAGTGATGACAGCCGCGTCTTCTGCTGAGGGTTGCAGCTTTTACAAAGAAGCATCATCTCCACCTTCAAGGAGCGCATCGTCTTAAACTGCGCTCGTTGCAGTGCAGGAGGTAGGAAAAATATGAAGAACCTTCCGGGACACCCGACTTGACTCCCTTCGATCACTAACAATTGCTGCATTTCATTAATAATTCATCACAAAAATAATGCGCCAACACTAACCAGAGAGCAACAGAGGGAGCGAGTCCAACGCTTTTCAATGTCAAACACCATCGGTGGTCAGTGATTGACCACCATGGGGCGATGTATCGGTCGTCCCATCCCAGTGATTGACAAACGTCATTCCGATCAATCAACAGTGCTGTTGATCCACTGAAAAATCGCTCAACCAAAGCTCAACAAGCAAACAACTGACTGGCAACTGGCCCGTCTCTCTCTCTCTCTGTTTGCTGTCACTTACTGGCGTTTATTTACCGATTAGAAAAGTTAATTTTAAGCCTGATTAGCTAATAGGACACTTGGTGGTGTGAATCGGTAGTTGCATAATTGATTAGGTGCAATGCTGCAATGCTGCAATGATGAATAATTACACCCATCATTGGCACACTGTACATTGATGAGTAACTGTCCATTGCGTGGTGTGTTTGTGGTCGCGGCAGAGTAGCAACAAAAAAAACTGATCTACAACCATTTTTTTGCGTGTTGGCGATACACTAACCTTCAGCTACGCACAACATGTAGCAACACGTTTTATGGGGAGGAGCAAAAAACGAAGCAAAATGGCCCTCCTCAGCCCTCAAACTCCCTTCCTAATGGTGCCAGGATGTGGGTACTAACCAATAATGAAGGACATAAACTGGAACACATTAATTGATTTGATGTTCTTGTGACCGAAACCTTCCATCCATCATTGCCGCCGCCACGGAACACGGAAGTCGATCGATCGATTGATCGTTTGAAGGCACAAACGCAATTGCCTTTTGTGGAGTGGTGCGATCGAAATCCGAATGGTTTGACCGCCAAAACCCGTCCGTACCGCGTGGCCACAACTAATCTAACACTAAGGCACAAACGGCCAAGCTTGGGATAAAATAATAAATCGGAAATCACTTCTCATAGGTGTCCAGGTTTGGGATTTACGGTGGTCATTTCATTTTTAATAACCAGTGCCGTGACCTGAGGCGAGCAACCCCCGATGATGTCTCATCAACTCGTGGATCAATAAATCCGATCCAATATCCCGGACTTGACTTCCGAACCCTGCATCCAATAAACACCAACAACACCAATGGGTTCTCCACAGAAGTGAGGAGTTCCGCTACGATCGAGGATCGCAAACACACTCCCTCCCGCAACCCACTAATCCGTGATCGCGGGTGATTAGTAATGGACGAGCTTCCGTCATCGATCGGCGCGGTTTAATGAGAACCTCCCTGAGGTGGAGATTTTGATTTTTTATCGCTTTACAATGCAAGACTGCCACCTCACCTCTCGGTGGTTTTCCACTGGCAACAACTTTTTGCGACCGAAACGAATGCGGCATTTTGTTCCTTTGGAGTGTTCGGGCAAGAAGGTTCTGCAACGATGGTCACGAGCGTCGCCTTGCGGTGAAGAAGCAGAAGAAGGAAACATTCCAACCACTTCACCGATTTTCGTAATTGTAAATTTAGTGTCGGTTGCACGGCAACCAAAGTCACGCTTCGCGGGCTGCACGGGCAAAGTTATTTCAATCGTTTCCGCAACTTTCGATTTTGTTTGCTCGCGTCAGAAGCGGGTGCACGTTTGTTGATTTGACGTTCTTTCGTCATAACGTTAATTAATGGACAGCCGGGGGAGATTTGTAGTTGGAAGCTCACGCTCAGCTGGTTTCACGCTTCTGTGCTGCGCTTGTGGACGGGTGAGCCGTCAGCGTCATTAGCTACGTTTTTGCAACAACTTATGAATATTGTTAGTGGTCAGCATTAGAGAACAAACTGCGATTTCACTTTGATACTCAATCGAAAGAATCAACGGCGAGGAATTAAAGTCGTCATCTTGAGTTGCAAAATCATCGACATCTTTCCTTGGACTTCGCATTTGCTTGAAGCATTTGAATCTCGTATTTGTTTATGCTTGCAGACACTTCTTTCGAGCGGTCTATTTCTATTGATATGTAAAACAATCTCTCAAAGTGTAGCTGCCACCTGCAGCACATCTTTTGCCGGAGAGTGGCGAAGCACAAGCGCTCAGGTGCCACTTGGAATTCAAGAAAAGCCCAAACCTGGCCGCTACTCGGATGACCTTACTCACATACCGACCACCTCAAGCACCTCTACCAATCGAGCCACTTTCGGTTTCGATTATCAAGCAACTTCAACTACGAATCGACGAGTACTTTCAGCTCCACAAGCTCCGCTCCATCCCAAGTGATTGCCCGGCCACTCATCTCGTCCAAATAGCCACCTGAGGCGCTGATACAATGAGAAAGTAAGGTCTTACTCCCCCAGATCCCTAAGTAAAATGTGATTTGCTCCCATTAGAAGCGACTGAGACAAGGGGAATCGGCCTGCCTATCACAAAACGAAAGGAATTGAGACCCACTGACCCGATGAATCACAATCACTCGAAGCGGAGGGTTTGGTCGATCCACCGTTCCTTCCCTCCCCTCCCCGAGGGTGGAATGCCACTTCCAGGGTCATAAATTAGATCCACCAGTCCACTGGCTGCCCTTCACCACAAATCAGCCACGGAATCGACCACCGGGGCTTAGTACCGTACTGGACACGAGTCTAAGGCCCCCACCAGGCTTGAGGGCGCGTTAAATAGTGGTTCACTCCTGCTTGACCCCCTTTTTTCGATTGGATCCACACGCGCGCGCCCAAGTGCTCGGACCTCCGCCCAAGACCCCAGCCGTTAATGCATTTTTCTTCGCTTTTTTTCTTCATCTCCCTTTCTTGAGAATGGACAAGCGACGCGTGCCATATGACTCATGGCAGCCAGGGTCGCTGGACTGGAGGCCAGAGGGCCATCTGGATCTCGAGCGAACGATCTGTGTTGGCCTCGGCATGTGTTCCACCCGCAACCAGTGACCGCACCATTTGCCAAGACGGCAACGTCGATCGTGTCAGGAGAGTTCCTCCGTTCCGTTCAGTCCGTCTAACCAGAGACCAGATGCTCAGCAGCGCACACACCAGTGGCCACTACGATCGCGTAAATTAATTTACAACCTTTACAAACAAATCGAGGCACCGTCGCACCGTCGTGGCAATTTGAATGCATCTCCTACACAATTACACGACCCAGGGAGAGGAATGATGGGCCGAGCCGAATTGTGCCACGGTTCTTCACGATTCTCTCCCTCGGTCCGGGCCTAAAACAGTCAAGTCGAGCTGCCATGACGCAAAAACCACCGGTGAGACCCTTTGCAATGACAATTTGCAGTCCGGAGCCTCCACGGTGTTCGGTGGAGTGGTGGTGAAGAGGAGTGAAGTAGAACCAAGCTTCTCAAGCCGCGCGCCATCGGTGGATCTTCGGTGCCAGCGAGAAACGCTTCCAGCCGCGATGAAGTGATGGAGTGGTTCCTCTGATGGGCTCACGGAGCCATTTTGACTTAATGAATAGGCAAATCACAGTTGGCCGGGTCGTGGTCGTGATCTGCGAAGCGGATGCTGATTTGACTTTAAATGCGTCTTCAGTGTCTTTGTTTCGCGGCGCGAGCGTGCGATCCGCTGTGTGCCTCCCGTCGGTGAGCATTGGCGTTCATGAAGGCCTTTAAAAGCCTTTTTACTAACCAAACAATCGACATCGAGCATAAAATCATTGTAAATACGAGCGCAACTGCTTCCCAAGAGCTAGTGCATTTGTTCGTTCTGTTTGTGCTTTTATGTTTCTTTTCATTTCGTGCACTTTTATGCGGTTTAATAATAGAAGCGCATTACAACATAAAGGATGCAAACATTCGAAACCGTATTCGAATGTAATGCTGGTGCCCGAAATTAATTGCACTCCATACCCAGCAGCTGCAAATGCAAACATCCTGCCACCAGGAACTGAAATCATTTGAACCATTTTTGTTAATGCTTTCACATTTCATTTATTCGCCTTTTTTTTTTATTTTCCACCAACATACGAACATGGAGAGGTGGGAGGAAATACTTGGTAATATTTATTTAAAAAAAAAAACAGAAAAAAACTCATTCATGAGTGAGTGAATGCGTTGACGTATAAATAAAAATTAATTCGAGATCAAATCAAACACAATCGAAATGAATTCTTTTATTTCGCGGCCACTTCACGTAGGACAGTAGCTGGATCTGTATTTGCAGACGACGGCTGCCTCAAACACTGGAAGCAGCCCCTCGAGGCTTTGCAGTGAAGCGATGAAAACTCAATCGCAGCGCACCGATATAGCTTCGGGCACTCGTCACTAATGATTGACTGCAACCGATATCACTTATCGGTGAGCAATTCATGAGGGGGAAAATAAAAGTCTCGATTTCTCTCCGGCCGTTTGTTGGTTTGTTTGCACTTCGCGGCCACTACTACCAAACGCGAAGTGGAAATGCGAATTGTAATGCTTTCCCGCTGATAAACCGGGACATTGCAGCAATGGCACGGTGGACATAGCGATTACCAACCGCAAGCGAACTCGTGCGGCCACATTCTGATTATTGGGAGAACGCACTCACACCTACTTGCCTTTGCTATCGATACCATCATTATCGCGAGTATTGTTATTATAATTTGCGATGCAATATTGATTGAAACATAACCATTGACCGCTACCTGACCAACCGGACTGTCCGGTCAAATGGCGAATCCATTGCCAACCACACCGCAGATCCTGATCCACCGGATATCCTGATGCTGATCCCGATGCTACATAGACAGATGTCGGCCCCCGTCCCTTCTCCCCATCCTTTGCGGAACTTCCTCATTACCAACCAGCGTGTAACGATGCTGCTTCTTCGTTGGCCGGTTTATGCGTGCGTACGGATTGGATGCGTGTCGGCCACGTCGCCATTGCTGATCCTCCTGCGGGCAATTATTAATTTATGTGTGCAACAACAATAAAACAACAACCGAGCCAGTATAATGATAATGTTTCACTAGTGAAAAGCAATTATGATGCAGGGCAAAGAGCATCGAGCGCCGTGTCAGTCCTAAAGTCTGGATTGTGAACGAACGAATGACCGCAATGTTTGCGCAGGAGGAGGAGTAGGAATTTGAATTCGACAATTATCAGCCCGATGGTGTGCTGAATGGTGCGAAATGAGGAAAGGTAATGCAGCGTTTGTAGATAAATCGAAAAAATGAAAGAAAAGTTAAAGGTGCTCTACAAAATTCTATATTTTAACCGAACTCCATTGCGAGGATTTTGACTTTGATTCTCAACATTTTCTGTTTCTACACATGTAACGGATCTATCGCCACGGATTTTTATGGAGTTTTAACCTTTCTTTCAATTTCTCACGAAAGATCTTCTCGCAGTTCTCGCTATTGTGTTGTGGAGCTCGTTAAGGGGGGACTTCGGTATTTAATTTTTATTTGTGACACATGTTTTTAACATTTTTCCCTGAATGCTGATCCTTTCAAGAGTATTGTGTAAAAGTTTTGGATCAATCGAGGAAAAACTGACAAA
Source organism: Anopheles aquasalis (assembly GCF_943734665.1). Taxonomy (NCBI): domain Eukaryota; kingdom Metazoa; phylum Arthropoda; class Insecta; order Diptera; family Culicidae; genus Anopheles; species Anopheles aquasalis. Next base: position 10,883,410 of record NC_064878.1, on the reverse strand, counting down.
GATACAGATTTTTGAAAATCCGCGTTTCATACAAGGCTCCATGCAGCCCGTTACTTTGGGGAGCGTTTCCCTAAACCAACGTTTTCAAAGTCGGTGTCCATTGTACCGTAAAAGCTACTGAGCCGATCGATTTAAAATTTTTAACACTTACTTGTGTACATTTCTGTACACTTTTTGCCAGGTACCCCGTCGAGAAATCATTAAAATTGTTTATACTTTTTTTTAAACAATTCTGTAAAGCTCGGTTTTGTTGGCAGATTCGCAAAAAGCATCACTTTTTCAAATTCAAAAAACTGCCAAAAATCGAAAAATTGAAATATCAACAAAACCTCTCCGAGGTTACCTAGATAAACTTATAACCTTTTTAACGAACATCGATTGGTATGTTTCAGATGATCCGTCATGTCGCTACGATGGACACCGTAAAAAGTAACTTTTCGTCGACACGCCTACCAAAATGTGATGCCATGGAATAGTTTGTACATGAATGTTGCTCAAAACTATATCAAATATTCCTCAAAAGTTGTAGATTAATATGCCATTTATTTGCATAAATAAAGTTGAATGGTTACGTCACAAAAAATCGTCAAAAAAGGCCTTTTTTTGGCCCAAAAATACCGAAGTCCCCCCTTAAAAGAAAAGTTATTGTTTCAAACATCAAATGATAACAGTTTTATTTTAGTTAATAAACAATCAAACAATAAGTCATAAAATTCCAGCTCAATGCGTCAAAATATTAAGACAAATCAATCAGTGCTGCTGTCAAGCACTGCCCCAAAGGACAAGCGTATGAACTTGATAGCCATCACTGTGTCACTGTCCAATTGACACCATTTCCCAAGCAAACTTTCTCACTCACGCAGGCATTGCGCTATTGTGTCTAAACACTGACCACAACCGGCCGGACCACCGGACCGGCACCTTGTTTATTTATTTGTTTTCGCTACAAACCTAATAACCCAACTCGCCATCTCTTGCATCTTGCGTCTTGCTGTCGTGATTTGCTCCATTTTCCAGCGCAGCTCAGCGCCCCAATGAGAGACTGACCCCAAAAAGTAACTTCACAGCACGCCACACCAATTGCATCAGCGGCACGCCACGCTCTAGTGGTCCGGGCGACTTGCGGCACTGTGCGCGATCCTTAAGCTTTTCCTCCGCTATGATCGCGATCAAATCCAACTTTTCACGCCATCGCCCTCGTGCGCACGCTATGGTCACGCTTCTCATCGAAACCGACTCCCGGGGGCCCGGTGGCCCGGGGCACGCGACACAACGAGACGATTGCACCGCCAACGTGCCGCTGGTTGCGTCGATTGTTGTTGTGATCGATCGTTTTGTGCAACCGGTGGGGTGCGAGCGCTTTCCACTCAAGAGAGAAAGAGAGAAAATGCACCACCAGAGAGGGCGGGCGAAGGGCAAGAAAAAAAATACTGATCTCTAGGCCACAAGACGCAGCCAATCAGTCGAAATCGAGCGACCGTTCGCCCCCAAAGCCCAATTAGTGGCTTTGCGTTTTCACTTTCTCCTCGCAAAGACCCTAAAACCCCTCCAACCGCCGGGTTTTTGAGTGATTTCACGCAGTTTCCACCACCAGCACGAGCACCAAGTAGCGTAGTTTTTCCTGGCGGGAAATTGAAAAATCGACTCACTGCACAAATTACCATTCCACGACTCGCATAATTAGAGACGGCCGGAGAAATGTAATCACCCCTCGCCACCGCAGACTATTGCTGCCAATGATTGATAGCACAGGCAGGGCCAGAGCTAGTTATTGGTTACAAATTCCTTCGAGAACCGTGCTCGACCGCCGGGGCACGATTTTAGATTTACTAACCAAATATTAGAAAACCAACGTGGCATGTGAGTGCTTGTCTCACGACTGTCTGCCTTGCTGCCTCGACTGATTAGAGTCCCTCACGATGATGATGATGATGATGATGAAGTGCACACAGAACCAACCAGGGAAAACCGTGTCCGTGCCAGGCAATGTCTCATTAATCCTCGCCTCGATCCGATCACAGACACACGGGCACACACATCGACAAATTGGTGTGAGTTGTGCGTGCTAATATTTGTTGCTGATCTCATTAAACCGCGCACATGGCGACGCAATTTCGTTTGAATAATTAGCTGGCTTGCGAGACGAGAGTCGACGAACGACTCCCGGAACGACTGGCGATGTTCCATCTGTGTTCGATCTCGTGCGCTCTATTGCCCGAGCAGAGGAGGAGAAATATGTAATAAATTATCATGCCACCATTTTGCTGGCTGCCACCGTTTCATCGTCGAAAAGGGAAACAGTCGTATGAACCGCACAAGTTTGTGTCATAATTAAACTTGAGCAAATTACATCATTTACTAATGATCGCTAATTACCATCTCGGAAGGCTCTCTGTGCTCGCGCGATGCAATCTCGTGCGCCTTTCGCTCGCACACCTTACCTGGTGTCTCTCCTCTTCGGAACACACATGCATGGAGTGAGCATTTTCTACGCTTCAGGGCACCAAAAATATTCGTGATAAACATTGCTACCTCACAAAAAACCCCGGAAGGTCGTCCCACTCTAAAAAAGGACAATCCTACTGTCCTACCGTGATCGACCGATTTGGACAAAGACAAAAGACCAACCAACCAACCAAGAAAAAACATGAAACAAAGCGCATAAAGCACCCAGCTAGCAAGCAATTAAACAGCGACATCAGTACATGATCCAATGCGAGGGTCACGGCGCACATGTTCACGCTCCACTCCGTGACACGCTCACTGTGGAACATAATTCGCGACGGCGTGACAACTTTACTACCGGCATCAAAATACAATCACCTCCACCGGTGAATCGACGATAAGGAAGAGCCACTGACTGGTGGTCATAAGCCGTCACTTTATGCTCTCGCCAAAGTGCACCGAGACATTGCGATGCCGATGAGGATTCGGTTTCAATGTTAAGGTTAAACGATTCGGATGGCGTGTTTTTAGTTAGTTCCGGCAGTGATGGACAATCACAGATCGACATCGCTGAACACAGAACCGAATACATTTGATCGAAAGAACGAAGATTCAGATTAAAATGGGGTGCATTGAACTCATAAGCCACAGCGTGTCTCTTAGACACTGTGCTCGTCATCATTCCGGTTCCTTTCGAAGACGAAAACGTCGCGTGACGATCAAGAAGAAGACACAGGCGACCAATCCGATCTGTAGCATTACGTAAAACGAAAGCGAGACGCGATCGGCGATTTGAACACCTCCCGCCACGAAGCGAACGAATGCAAATCAACACCTCAACACCAACGCTCATCTCCGCGGAATAACGGTACCCAAGCGGCGCCGGGCGACCTTCGCACACGGTTCGATCGTTTGCTAATTTTGTCCAGCGCGAGTGCACCCCTTGGTCCATAGTTTGGAATTTAAATAATGTGCCGCGAAACGGTGATAAAAACAGAGAAAATAAAACCGGTAACCGGCCTGGGTGCGATCGCGTCACAGCTGCCTCCACGGTGTCATTCAACTCGATCAGACGACGAGTTGGGGTGTTTCGCGCGCGCGCGCATCTTTTTTCGCGATCCTCTCGCGACGCACACACAGAGACACTAAAAAAGAAAGCTCGTCCGCTCGATCGGTTGATCGTGCTTTCTCGCGAGCATACACGCGGTGCGGTCTCTCTTTCTCGGTAGACGGGAATTGGCGTAGGAATAGGGGATGACCATAAAATTAGGAGAAGCAGCAAACCGGGCCTCACCGATGCCGATTACGAAATTTGCGGTCAGGTCAGGTACGTGCAAGCATTTCACCAACGGCGCTGTGACGATGATGCCAACCGTCTACCGTGCCGACTGGACGATGCTAATGGTCCTGGACGCATGTTTATGTCCATGACATTCGACCCAAATCGCATTCTATAATCGAAGACCATAATCGAAGACTAAATCGTGTGCCCAATGCGAGTGGTGCTACCGGCGTGACGCCGCAGCCGCCACTGCCGTGGTGCGTGGTGGTACGTAACAACGAGTTTCAGGGAGTCGCAATAGAAGCTCATGTAACGACACCCAGTGGTGTCCTCACCGAAGACCACCAGCACAGTAAACGGTCGTTATGAGAATGATCCAATGATCCGTTGCCGGCAGTTGTTTCATAATTGTACGCTCAGAGTTAGAAACGTTTTGTCTGTTTTTTTGGCTTCTCAAATATCTAACCAATCGATCATACTCACGTCCTCTGTTTTGTGTTTTTCGTGTTAATGATGCGTTCTACATCTAACACTGATCATGACACTCCAAACATTCCTCTTTCACAATCGATAAACGGCTTCGAATGTTGCAGCACCATCCTCCGGGTCATGTTTGTTTGATTTTTGTTCAAACAACACCCTCCACCGGTAACCTATTGGGCTAAGCAAACAAAATCACCGAACAAATCGGTCCCCCATAATGATTATTCATCATCAAACATATAAGCATAGCTCGCGTCATCATCCCTTTCCCTATCGCTATCGTGGCTCAGCTTGGAGTAATGATCCGCTTCAGGAAACGATTTATCTTCTCACCATCGTGCGCCCATCGAACAAACCGTTTGGAGCGCCACATTCCTGACGCCCAGGGACCGGGAAGAAAGCATCTCTTCCACCCTAACCACCACCTTCTCTTTCTGAGGCTCATATCACATCTATCGCGCCTAGCTAACGACACGATCGATGCACGTTTCTACGAAAAAAAAAACCTCTCACCCCAAAACACATTATGAAGTCATACGGCACGGCGTCTAGTGGCCACAGCGGCTCACCCCCACGAACGCGCGCATCAAATCAACTTCCAACAAGCGATGATGCAATCCCCGGAGCCGGGGGAGGGGGGGGGGGCGGTTGGTTCGATTACAAATTTCTCTTAGCCGCTTAGTCCCGCCAAAGATCGAACCGAGTGAGTTGGCCTGTGTTTAAGACACCCGCCAGGAAATAGGGATTTGAAGATCACTTCGCTTCGCTTACCCTTTCCCCTCGTCGCTGGCCGGGGACCTTTATGGCCGGAAAAGGTTACCTTTGTTGACCGAAATTATAGAGACGCAGTCGCGCCGTCTGGACGGGGTTGCTGATTGAACGCTCCAAACGTCCGTTAACGCAAACATCGGAAGGCAGCGTCATGTTTTTTGGGAGGTTCGTGCGAGCTCAAGTCTTTTTCGCGCGTAATTTATGGGCAGATACGAGAGGTGCGTGAGAAATGGGTCCACGAATCGCGTGCAACGCGTGACGCTACAACAGAATAACAAATGCATTGTGGAAATTATGCAACCAACAACCGACCGGGGACTAAGAGTTAGTATCTGGGAACTAAGGTTTGCGACACTAATTCCGAATCGGATTCCCTTCGATTAGAGCCATATTTTGACAGCCTTGCGATTCACTGACCGTTCATTATCGAAACGTCAAATAGAGCGACAAATTATCAACATATTACACTAATGATACCGCCTCATTTGTCTCGATCGGTCCCTTTATGCCTACAGCTAATTATAAAATCAACAATACGTGTCAAAGCAACATTGGAAGACGAAAAAACCACCGGAGGGCCGGAAAACATCACTCATTCTAACGTGGTGCTCGCGGTTCTAGACAGCCGGTTGTCCTGGTGAAGCAAGCAGTCCGCCCTGGCTGGTGGCCGCAGGACATTGCGATTGATTTTCTTTCAACGATCGCACGGCGGAGCGAAAGGAGCCGCCACCAATTGACAGTAAACTTCCACCTTCCAGGCAGGCACAATTTTGCGTTTATCGAAATGATTGAATTGGCCAGGCCAGACGCGACCTCCCGTACCTTTTTCCCTTTCTCTCTGGCACCCGCCTGGTGATGCTAGTCATTGTTAGTCCAGGCTCGTTCCCGCGTGCACCGCCTGCACGTTGTAATTACTCATTGGAATTTCATACGGTTATTAATCATAAACCTTCACATCGAGGCTCACCTAAGACGGGGTGTCTTGGTCTTGGTTGGGCCCAGGATCGAGCTGATCTAAGGTAAGCCCGCTTGGTACCGGGGCTGTGAGTGAGGCGTTAATTTTACGAGACACGAGACAGTCGCCTTTTAGACGACGGCGGCAGCGCGACGGCCATCCGGTGCACTATCATTAATCATTAACCATTTCCAAATGGTTCACACAGTTCGCAGCTGAGGTGGCGGTTCTACGGCTAAGGTTTCGAATGGAGTCCATGCCAGCGAGTGCGCATGATATTGAATCCGCGAATCCGCTCCGATCAAATACAATTAATCTACTTGCACTCGTTCGCGCGCTGTGTTTACTGGAAAAGTGAAACCGTGAAGAGATAGTTTTTTAGCAAACGCTTTTTCTACTCGAGTGGATTCACTTTTCCCACTTTGAGGACACTTTGTTGGAGTGTTTGTCACAATTTGCAATCAAGCAAAAACGGCACTTGGCCAGTTGATGAGGAGGATTCACACTCGAATAGCAAACACAGAAAACCCCCGCACGCCACATGAGTAAATACATTTAAAAAAAATCGGAATATTTATCGAACGACCACGACTGCTGCTGCTGCTGCTACTGCTGCTGGTGACAAACAACCATTAGGTAGTGGTTGAGAGACTGAAAAACCGATATCGATGCACCGTAATTCAAAAAACTTCCCTGCAGATGCTCGTTATTACGCTCGTGGTTCATGAAAAGCGTTAAAATAAAGTTTGTCTGTCAATAGCCAATAAAGTTAACTTTATGCTTTGCGGCTTGCGGCTCATGCAAAACACACACTCACTGGAACTTTGAAAATGGATTGGCTTGCGGTAGTTGTGGGGCGCGCAAACAAGAAATACTGAATATAAAAAAAAAAAAGTCAAATAAAATAGCGCCCCGATAACTAAAGTCGTAAAACTGGTGCAAAAACCGTGCCAGCAACCGGGCGATCGGGAGCAGGAGCATCTAATTTATGGCCTCGATTACGTGCAAAAACCAATAAATCGCACTAAAGACCAAGGGTGGGCTGAGTAATTGTTTTGATAGTTTTTTTTTGCGCTTCGATTTGTTTTAATTTCGAATTCCCGGACCGGATTTACCATTCCCGGGGATCCGGGATTCGAGAAGATTTATGATGATGGCTCGCTGCTGCTGCTGCTGCTGGTGTTGAAGTGTTGACGCGTTTGGCGCGCGTTGCTGCTCACGATCGCAAGCACGAGTTAATAATTCACGCGAGTAGCGCCAGCAGCTGATCTCGTGTGAAGACCGTGACCATCGAGACGGTTTCGATGTCTTGGAAGTTTTTTTTTTATTTTTATTTTGTTCGGTTTCGCCAGTGCTTTCAGGTCCAATTATCGCCAGATCGTTGGCCCCCCCGCGGATTGGCCGAAACCTTCGGTGAGGCGCGCCGGTTCGATGGCATCGAAGGTGAAGTGAAGATGATGCTTGAATCACGAGCAGCAGCGAAACAGCTGCCGTGGCTGCCGTGGCTGCTGCTCGATCGCGCATAAAACGATCATCACTTGCAGCCTCCCGCGTGAGTGAGAAAACGGAAACGAATCGGTAGGCTTGCAAGGGGGGACGAAGACGAGGACGAAACGGTCGTGAGGCACAACTTTCACTCGCCACGTTGGCCGTGGCCGGTCGCGATTGACCGGTTCGCGCCGTTTTGACCGCGTGGTGGACCTGGAGGTCGAATGAAATGAAAAGTAAAAAAAAGGCCGCGATCGTTGAGGAGACGCAAATATTGCTTCACTCTCACTCTCTCTCTGTGTCTCCTTACGTTGGTTCCGTGTATCTTTCAGGCCACCTTCGGGCGATGCAACCCTAGGGAACGCCACGTGCTGGCCAGTTAAAACGAAGACAATTGTTTGAACGCCCGTTTCCATCGAGCCGACGTTCGCAATCTTCTTGAGAGATCTATGATCTCGCGATCGTCGTGGTTCGGGTATTATACTTTCCATTTTTCCCTCCTCCGGTTTGCGAAATACTTTCTACATAACGCACGCGGAAACACAACATCCCGAAACCTTACGTTCCAGCTCATCGGATTTGGCAAAACAATCACTTCAAGCATGCAGCGATAGCATGCATATCGCTTCCCAGGTAGTTTGGAAGATTGAAATGATTGAAATGATAGATTGTGTCCGTCACTCTCGCTTCACTTTAATTATATTACCAAAGTTTACATTTCAGATGATAAACTGTCTTTTCCTCGAAGCAACAAGATTTTCCTCCACAAAACCGGGGTTTCGCAGTGCAATAAATCGGTGAAAACGGAGCTCAAACGTAAAGCACCTGCGTCGCGCGAAACTCGCGTTTGTGAAAGCCATCAATCTCCGACCGCACAATTATCCTGGCCCTGTCACTGGAACAGGTGTAAATTGAAGTGGTAGCTTAGAGAGCGGTGGTAACGTGAATCAATAAATCTTCCAGCCACCCCAGTCCATTCACCATCATCCGGCCACCTGTGAGTGCGCGATCGTCAGGGCGTCGTCGTTCACATTTCCTAAACAACCAACCAACCTGCCAGCTTGCCATTCTATTGCCAATAAAAAAAAACGTTCGAGAAGAAAACAAACAACGCGAAACGAAGCTCAGGGCCAGAAAATGGGGAGTAACAGAAGGAAGTGTGGAATGGCAAAGCCGGTTCCTGTGTTTCTTTCGCACGAAATTTCACTTTCGGTACTGCCGACCGCACGAACCACGCGGTGATCAATTGGTGAGAGATTTTTGGCACCCCTCCCCGGTTTTTGAATTTGCTTTGACGTAATGCCGGTTGCGCAGATCTAACACCTTCAATGGCAGAGACCACCATCATCGTCGCCGCTATTTTCCTTCTGACACTCAATACGGGGCTCATCACTTAACTATGGGAAGCGGAGCATCTGCGCAAAGGGGCGGATTTTACGATCGCATTGTTGTTACAGTTAGCACGTTGCCGAAAAAATCCACTGCACCGAAAATTCCCGCGCGCATTACGCGTGATGATGATGATGATGAGCAGGAGGATGGCGATGATGAAAAGCAATAAAAAAAAGCAATGGTTGCAAGCCTAGACGCACGTGTCGACAATGGATGGCTCACTTAGCGTGATACTTCTTTTAAGAAGGGATCGCTTGCAATCGTGAGCGATCGCGACGTCATCAAAGTCTAATGACATAATATCCACCATTCTACGAGCGAGATGGCGATGGCGTCTAGGCTGTTTTGGCGTTCATTTCTGCGTTTTTTAGTAACACGCAAGGTTTTTGATGAAACAAATTCCCAAAAAAAATCCTTTTACATAACACACGCAAGCACAAAGAGCTTCCGCGAATGTTTTATCTCTTCCAAATTGGTTAGGATGAGAGTTAATGAGCCTTCTCCACCTTGTTTGGCTCTGGTTGAATAACAGCAACACCTTCTAAATCATCTCCGCGGGATCCATTCCGACGCTAATGAAGCTATAAACCACGATGCGCTACCATCCACCATCGATCAGCACGCGATCGATGGCAACGAAATCGATTATGAACGCACCGTGCACGCTTATGTGTGCGACCGGCTAGCCAGCACTAGTACGCCGGTTAGTCACTTGTTAGCAAATCGATACCGACCGTCGACCGACTTTCGGTGTCTCGCCGCGCAGGCGCCTGTCTCGTCTGTCTCAACACCTACACCCAAACACTGGCCAACGGATACGAAGGCACGGGCAAAACTAGGGCCCAACCCTTGGCCACGGCACCGTCTTCATTTACTTTGCTAACAGTTCGCCAAACTCCGGTCCGTCAGTCAACCGCATAGCGCACCGCGATGGAGCGAAGTTCGATTGCGTCCTCACCGATCGTTCATTAGCGTGCAGCGTGCGGCAAGGAGAGGCGCGAATTGCATCCACGCTGCTGCTGCTGGTGGTGGTGGTGGTGAGCATCGCGCAAGCATTTGCACAACAATCGCGATCAAGAACGGCGACCACCGCCACGCCACACCGATCGAAAGACCGTCGAAATCGGGATCGGGAACGGAACGGAGCAGTGATTTGATCGTGATCGTGAAGGTGTTGCGAAAAGCCATCGGCGACGACATTTGACGATTAAAGAGCAATCGTTTCCCAGGTTCTGGGGCTTCACGAGCACGGTGTGGCCATATTTGGCGATCACTATCATTATTTGCCAGGCGCCCCCTAGTTATGGTTGGTATTGTTTCAAAGCGCAAATAAGGGAAGAGAGTCTTTGGAACTGAATAAGCGGTGATAGAGATCAATAACTCATTCATGTTTACCCTAGTGAACGATTAAATGCTTCTTTTTGCTGTTTAAACTATTTTAAAATGGCAAATCATCTTTGCTAATGCTTTGCTTATGATAAAGACTGGTTAAAAAGCTATTAATTCTAGTAATTTAAAAACTAACTTTCTTTCCCACTCGGTTCTTTTCATTTTCTCATCTGTTTGTCAACAAAGTGGAAGTGAAAATCTCGCCACGGAAACCTACCTTTCTAAGAAGCAAACACCTAATCCGCCGCGGGCAACGATCACTCACTAAGCGCAAACCGCTGGTATGCACCTTACACCGGCAAACGAATCGAACCGGAAGCGAATCGAAAACACCGACAACAAGCAACGTCGCGATGTCGCGTTCCTCTTCCGCTCACAGTTGCGCCGCGCGAGTCAAGTCAAGCGCCGCGCAAACGGAGGAAGAAAGTATTATGGACGCGGTCCCCCCGGGGCAAGAGGAAGCGTCTCACAAGCGTGCGTGGCCGTACCCCCAAAGGTGCGGCCGTTGAAGATGGAAACGGGGAAAGGGGTGGAAATTTCTTTCACCTTCTGCTACACACTGCGACGAGAGTCAGTCCGCGGCTCGATCGCGCACGCGAACACCCAGATGAAGCAGAAGAAAGCACGAAAGCGCACCGAACACACCGAACCGAGTCAGTCCCAAAACAACTCACATTCACCAAACAGAAACACGCACACGAAAGCACACACCCCACGGTCCAACGGTACAGTTACGCCACCAACCAGCGTCACCAACTCCTCTCGATTGCCACCTTCGTCTTCGATACGCTTGCTGGCCGACCGTCCGATTCTGTCTGTTCAGAGAAAGCACACGCTGCAGCCACTGAAGGCTGCAGTGCCCGTAGAACGAATGCACCCAGAGTTCGCTTTCCCTTTGGGCAGCCCACTGATCGGTTGGATGCTGGCACCGCGTGGCTGGCGGTGCGGTGCGAAACGAAAGCGAAAGGCACGCGGCGAACGGGAGCAGGTTGGGTTTCGACTTTGAAATTTCACTGTCACTGTCAAGTCCCGTTTGTACGCGATCTCACCGCAATCTCGTCGATCGACTACCGAGCCGACGAGAAATCGCAAACGCGCGACAACGACGACGATGGCGGCGCTCAAACCAAGGGTCTTTTGCTCGTGGATTCGATGAAGAATTTTTCCTAAATTCCTTGCAATCCTGGCACACCGATCCTGCGTCAATTACACAATCTGTGAAACGTTCTTTCTCTCTGTTGCACTATCTGCAACGATAGTGCGCAATGATTTCAGCTGGAGCACTGGAGGAATCCTCACGGGCTCTCGGGCAATCGGGAATGTTTGCACACGGGCTGCACGATCTTGGACGACTAAACGCGTGTGGCTCGACTAACGTCTAGCACTGAAGCAGCCAACGTCTGGCACTGAATCATACGCGCGAAGCGTCGCGTTCCGTCGCGGTGTCGCGATCAATGATGGCAATGGTGGTGGTGGTGGTGGTGGTGATGGTGAGTTGTGAGCAATGCCGCACTGTCTGCCAACCACGGCAAATGTTGCTGCTGCGAAGGTATGAAAGGGAACGCGAGTCGCAAGACGGAGAGAGAGAGCGAACACTCGATCGAGCCGAAAGCCTGCTGAGTGCGAACAGATTGACGGTCACCAATGGACGGTGCGGCAATCGTCGTGGCCACGGTCGTCCCAGTCGTCGTCTTTGGCTTATGCTATGCTACCACGGGAACCGCAACACGGAGAGAACCGTGGTGAATTTCTTTCAATGCCCGTCGTGGACCCTTACTCACCAGAGTGGCACTCACTTTCCCATGGACCGGCGGGGCACGAGTGATCAACCGAACAACACGATCGACTGCAGCACGATCAGTGGAGCCCCGCAGTATAGCCCCACTATCCGAGGGGAGCTCACCGGCGATTGAGTGGCCGCGAAGGGGAAATAGAAATCGATCAGAACACGATCGGTTGCACGTTGCAGCTGCAGTTGCTTGTTGATTTCTAATGTCCTGTAGATTGTGATTTTTCAACCAAAGTCTAATTTTATACAGATTTTCGAAAGGGAAATGTGTAATAGTGTGCGTTAATGATGCTTTTTACCGATAAAATAAATCATTAATTTGTGTTTTCTCAACCGGGCATTTATTAACATTTTTCTTCACTGTAGCTTCGAGCTTGTCAACGTCCTGGCATTCCATATGACTTCGTACAATCCCCGGGGCTCCAGACAACAGCGAGAAAATGACTTTCTTTCTCCTGCTCCCGGTACGTCAGGGCAACACGATCGTCGGAGAGCGTAAAAGTGAAATCGCTCAACAGGAATAACCAGATCACTGAAACGATAAAGCAAGTGAAGCGAATTTTCGGTCAATTTGCACCGCAGCACGGTAACTTTGGGCGTTCGGAATACTCGTTCCACGATTTTTGCGAACCCAGAGAGCATCCGGCAAATGAATGGTATCGTCGTTTAATCGGGTTCGTCGCTTCACTGCCCTGTTGAAGTCTTTTGATGTGAATTAAGCAAAGACGCACCGTTTGGCGCAGATTGGTGATTCTTTTGTTCATTATTCGATATGTGGATGATTTTATAATACTTTTTCACTTTGTTTTTTAACTTTTCCAGCATTTTTTTGTATCATCACAAACATTTTATCGGGTTCGTCGCTTTACCGGCTGTTGAAGTCTTTTGAAGTGATTTAATCGGAAACACGCCCTGCGGTGTAGATTAGTGATTCTATTGTTTATTATTCGATATTTCGATGATTTTGAAACACTTTTTTCATTGTATTGTTCGGCTTTTCGACCTTTTTTGTATCAAAAACTCATTATCGGGTTCGTCGCTTCACCAGTGGTTGAAGTCTTTTGAAGCAAATTAACCAAATACGCACCGTGTGGCACTGATTAGTAATTCTTTTATTTTTTACTCGCAAAATGGATGACTTTGTAACACTTTTTCACTTCGTTTGCGATCGCAGAACCGGCATAAAAGTGCGAAATACCTGGAAATAACACACAAAACCCCCTCGCATTAAGCGAGTTCATCAAACTCCCAAACATTCCAACGCCATCAACTCGCTAAGTCATAAATTTTATCTCTCCTTATCCTTCTCCTCCTCCTCACTGGCCAAAGAATTCTGTCAAACCGCAAGGAAGGAAGTCCCGCCATCGAAGGGATGGCGATTTATCACGCAATCTGCATTATCCTCTTAACAAAAAC